>NW_025224195.1:0-387019 GCF_014066325.1 Apis laboriosa
ACTTTTTTATAGAGAATGGCAAGATACATAGGTTGTATTAAAAAATATATGTTGTCATTTGAAAAAGTAAAGTTGAGAGTGTTAACTTTTTTATGACTTACGAAAAAATTAAGAGCACCAGAATGTAGTCCTTTCGAAACTATTCAACATTTATTGGAAGCATTTTTTGATTTTATTAAAAATAAACGAGTTATTCAAGAAAAAACTTTCGTTCGAAAATCCCTGAGCGATAGAAAAATTTTTGTCCAAATATTCGACTTTGTATTAGGAGAACATGATACGATAGGAGGTCGATCGAAAAATTTTTCCAAGAAATTACGTCAAATTCTCGGAATCTCTAGAATTCTTGGAAATGACGTGAAATTCTTGGAATTTCTAATATTCTTGGAATTGATGTCAAATTCTTAGAAATTTCCGAATGAATTTCGATCGGGCGAAATTTTTGGTCGAAAAATCGATTTTGTATTAGGAGAACATAATTTCACAGGAAGTCGCTCGAAATATTTTTCCATGAATTTTTACAATTCTTGGAAATAACGTCAAATTCTTGGAATTTTTGATTTGTCTAATGTTAACTGAAATTTTTAACTGAAAATACGATATTGTATCAGAATATATAATTTGTCTAGAATTTGTTTGTTAAATTTTCGTATATATATGTGTTATCAATGCACTACTCTAAATTGATATACAATAATATCATTTTTTTCATTTGAATCTCAGTTTTTTAGAGGAAGAAGTGTGAATATATATCTGAAAGTATCTAAATAAACTTGTGTAGAGGGCGGATATGCATTGATTTATTTTAATTGAAAAAGAGAAGCAGTATTTGTTTCATTTAAGGTTTTTTTTTCCTAAACTGTTGAAAATTTGGTTTAGTATCCAAGTAAATTCATAATGAAAACAAACGTTGATGAAATACAATCCCAAAAATATTTTTTTAATCATTTTACTTGGCAGATTAACGATTTTTTGTACAAGAAATGAAATCATAAATAAAAAGTCATAAATAAAATATTAAAACTTAATTTAATTTAGAATCTGCAAAGGATTTTTGGGACAGCCTGTATTCATTCATTTTCTAGAAGCAAGCACCGAGGACGAGTCACCGAGCCTCGTTATTTTATTTCACGGTGTCGAAGTTATTACGGTTGGGATCAAAGGATGGATATACTTGGGAAACCGCGCGCGATACAACGTTTCCGGTAAAGATGGAGTGTCTCGTTTGTAAATATTCGCGTCGAGTTTTCGAGTTTGCCTCGTTTAAGGTTTCTCGAGGAGAAGATTCGAGGATGCGTTGCTTTGCTCGTTCCTTTTTCATGCTTGTTGCTCTCCTCATGGGGATCGCAGAGTGGTATCAAGGTAATGGAATTTTTATTTGCATATGGAATTAAATTGGCGATTGATCACTTGAAATTTTATAGTTTTAACTTTTAATTGTGAATGTTTTGTCATGATGATTGAATTTTAATGGATTGGAATTTTGTAATTTTAATTATGATTCGTGTTATAAATGCTGAAACCTCGAAGATTATTTAAATAATTTTAATTGTATCGATAAAATTTTAATCATAATGTATATTTATATATTTGAAAAGTCAAATCAATAGTCGGTTAATATCAGTACGTGGAATTAACTTTTCAAAAACCAAAATTAATGAATAGAATGAATAAAATTCAATTTCCATATGAAGTCATATATAAAGGAAGTAAGATAATCAAATCGAATAACAAGTGATTTGTAACTATATTATCTAGTCCTGCGTAAAAATTTAAAAGAGCAATAAATAATTCGGAATCTCTGAAAATTCGAAATCACGTGAGTCATAAATTAACTTCGTAATAGTTATAATCGCGATGTCCGTTTAACTGGACGAAGGGAAAGAACGATTGGAAATGATGCCGAGTTAGATGCAATGACGAACGACCACCAACCACGATACGTGAATACGTGTTGCACAGTGACCTCTTGGCACGTCTCCAGGTTTCCCTCGTGTCATTTATAACGATCGTAATTGAAAGTTTGTTTGAACAACCGCGAAGTGAAAAGTTGAAGCTTTCGAAAGTTCACTGTAGCTGCAGTTTTTGGTATGTAGTTTATATACACATTGTGTAGTGATAATGACGCGAAACCGCAACTTTCATCTTTCTATCTCTCATTCTATTAACTATGCTATTATTAGATCGTTTTTTAATATCATTTTAAAAGAATTATTTCAATAGAAAAATGTTATTTAAAGTTTTCATTTGTTAATTTGTGAGAATAATTTCTTACGATTGATGCAATTCTTTCACTTCCTTTCAAATAAATTTCTTCTTTTTACACCTTGAAAAATTGTTTGATTAACACATGATTTATTTTAATACTTAGACTCTATTAAAATTTAGGAAAATCTTAAATAGCTACAACTCCAAAGATATTCTTCTACCGGTCGAATGAGTGAACGATCATTAGAATTTTATTATTTAAAACACTTTTTTATTATACCCTGATACGATTTTTGATTCGTTAAATATCATGTAAAAAGGATATAATGTTTAATCATTTACCTTGAACTCTAAAATTAGGAAAACTTTGAATCGTTATAACTCCAAAGACAGTGATTTCCTTTCAACCAGTGAACGACTCCAGTGATCGTCTTGTTATTGCTGATACTGGAAATTTTAATGTGAAATTTAACGAAAACGTTCCATCAAGTGAAATGTTTAGGGAAAAGAAATTAAAATAATTGTTAAACAAAGAATCTTTTTTAAAAAAAATATTTATTGTATATAACATTCATAAACAAATTGAAAACTATAATCGTATCGTAAAGTTCTATATCTCGCAATTTCAAAGATTTAAACGATTTTATAATAATAAATTTTCGAAATATTAAACATTTCGATGAGTCTCTCTTTTCATCTCTTCGTGTCACCTCCTCAGATTTCATCCCCTCCATAACGGCCGTCTCAATTGACCATTCCGATGCACTGGTTTCGTAATTGCAACAACAATCGATCGCATTGCGTTCATAATTTCACGAACAATGGAACGCGAAAGCGGAGCAGATTACCGAACGTTCCGTGTTCCCTTTGTGGATTGGTTCGCAAAAATGGGCGAGATTCCATGGGATTCCTGGGTTTAACGTGGAAATTCCAATACACAATGGAATGAATTTTACACCCATCTGGCAGTGGATAAATTCGAAAGTCGGAGGGAAGCTTTTATCTCGTTTTCGAGGATGCAACTGTAACATGTTAAAAGAAAAAAAAAAAATAACGAGATTAAAATAAAATGTTGCATTAAATCTAACAATTTTTATTACTTAACTTAAATCGTTATAAATTCCATCCATCTGCTATAAATAATTCGATCAAATTCATTGTTAACTCTTTCGCGATTATGGACAAGGAAATCTTGTTTGCTGTTCGTACGATACGATCGTTAAAGAAATATTCATTTCATCTCGCGGCTATACATCGTACACGAGAATGTGTTGTCCATGTTGAAATTTATCTCGATTCTGTAAGAAATATATCGTGATTTATTATAACGATGTATGAAGAAATAAAGTAAAGACGAAATATTTCGAAGCGAAGATTCGAACGAAACTGAATCGTAGAAATTTGAAGAATTCGACTTGGTACACAATGGTTGTGTATATTTACATACATGATTCGAGGAATGGAAGCAAAATATTTTGTTCGCGGCATTACACAAACGGTATCGGGACCGTGAGATATCTCGATACGATAATATCGTGTAATAACATGGTATCTTGTTTGTAGCATAGCACGATGACAAGAAATATCATTCGAAGCTGGTTAGAAATTTACGTACGGTTTTTATATCATCAACCGAATAATCGATCGATACGCATAAAAAGCTTCCAATCGTTCAATTAACTTCTCGTTGCGTAATGAAATTACGTAATATGAAACAGTAGCCGACGAGGAAAAAATGCAAAGGCTAAACGAATCGTAAAAATCGCTCGAATTTACATAAAACGTTTCCACACGTTTCGCGTGTTCCGTTGAAGCGATTACGCGATGAAAAAAATGGGAAAAAATAATTTCCTGGAAATATTATTGATAACCAAAGAGTATTAAATCGATGAAGATTGCAAATGAATGTCGTAGATTTTTTTTAAATATTAGGGAACAGGCCTCGGTGAATTGTGTATGTCGATCTTGGCAATTACACATGAAAATAATAATTATGGAAATATTTTATTAATTTTTCATATTAAATTTTCGAAATAGGCATTTCTTGATTGTTTGAAATTTTATTTATTTGTATATTCTAATTAAAAATTTTATAAATATCAGAAATCATTTTCAATTCTTTGAAAATCGATCCTATCTAAGAACAGTTAACAAATATGAAAAAGGATAAATTTTTCGATACTTTTTCCTCCATTTCGTTTTTTATCGTAATAAAAATTTGACACCTTTTCTTTCGAACTGAATGCAATTTCGTTCGATCTTAACTTATTTTTACGACAACCTCGAACGAGAATTCTCCCCGTTTCGCTTATCAATTAAATCCGCACGAATTGAATTCATTTTGCTAAGATGGATTAATTTGGATCAGATGAAATTTTTTTTTCTCGATTTAAAATCGGAGCTATTTCAATCAGAAAAAGATTCGTTTAAAATATATAGATTTTCGTGTATGAATATTTTCATGATATTCCATGTTATATCAGCACGTATTACGTTACTGATTAAACAATATTACCACAGGTAATGCGAGTTAATGATATTATTGGAACACGAGTTAAACCTAGGCATAGTTTCCATAAGGGCCACTTTACGTGATATTAAGAGAAGCGCAGTCTCGAGGCCGAGATGTCTCGAGATATATTGTTAGTTTCGTCATTGTTAGAGAAGCACTTAATTAAAAAACTTTCATATTTTGCTCTTGTTCGTAGTCACTTTGATATTCGAGCACTCTTCGTAACTAAATATAATGTACATGTATTGACAAGATGGATTTTGTTCGATGGTAACAACTTTCAGCGAACTTATGAACTTCTTATATATTTACTGCTTTGCGTGTATCGTATTAATTCAGATCACTATCGTGCGAGAAGGAGAAACTTTTGATACAAATTTATTAACCGTAAAAAGTTGAAGAAATATATTTTTGTGAAAGAAGAAAGAAGAAATTAAAAAAAATTTTAACAATAAAAGAATAATTAAATTGATGTCTGGAAGAAAAGTATATATACATTTATACATATAAGAAAAGTATATATACATTCATATACTTTTCTACGCATAATTGATACCATTTGTTTTTTAAAAATAAATAATAATTAATAGAAATTAATTTATCGATTACAAGTATAAAAAAAATCATTCGTATCATTTTTCACAAGTTATAAAAAGTTATAAAAATAACTTCTTTTTTTTACGATTTTTAATTTAAAAATTTTACTTTGTGTTAACTTATACCATCATTAAATCATTAAAACTTGATAAAGTTTCCAGTTGATAAAATATTATTCGTGGCCGCACAAAGTCGAAAACATTAACTGTAATATCGCTTCCCCTTGATTCCTTAATTCCTACTTTAGTATCATTTGGAGCGAAATAGTTGTTGAGAGAACTCGAGAAACAAAACATTAACCCAAAACCTTTTACTCGAGAACGAATCAGTTTTAATCGTATGAGCCACCGAACTCGCGCTTTATCCTAGATAGAGCGCGATCTAAAAACACAGATATATATATACACATATATATACACATATATATACATACACACACGGTTCGTAATGTGCGATCCAGGATGAAAAGAACGGTATAAGCCTTGAAATCAGATAAAACAACCAGAGAAAATATCGTTTTTGTTCCCTCGTTCTCCGCTTTGATTCGAATAACCGTTAAATGAAAACATTTCGTTGTGGAACAAGTCGAGTGCATAATTCATTTCGTTCTATACCGACCACTGCTTACCATTCTTATATACGATAAGTCGAGAAAATGTTGGAATATTATCTTGCAGAAGGAAGAATTTCAGTTAACCTGAAAACTTTAATTTCGTGTGAATAAATTTGTGTGTGTTATTATGTTCGTACAATATTCGTACGATACGTGGAGCAACTTAGAAGAAAATTTGTTTTAGAAAGTGAAATCCACCTTAGACTTCCTCCTAATAATATTATATTTCTATTAAAAAGATCTCTATTAAGAAACTCTAAAAAGTTTTTTTTCTTATATTTAAAGTTTTAAAATAACTTTGTATCATTAAAAAAAAAAAAAATTGAAAAACCTGAAAGTCTAACGTGTATTTAACGTTATTTTCGACGATCGGTACGAATATTATCTTGTATAAAATTTAAAATCATTGATTAATTTCATTATAGGATCAAATCACTGATTTCTTCTTGAAAATATCTAAATAAAATGTCTATTTGTATTTATAATATTAATTTAAAATGAAAAATAAAATTCGATGCAGCTACGTAATATCAAACTTTTGGCTGGTAATGTACATACAGTTCAGTCTTCGCCATTTACCAGACTGTTAAATAGATTCTTTTCTTACTTTCCTTTTCTTTTTCTTTTTTTACTCCTTTGACAAGAGCGTTTTTCGTTGGAAATCTGGGACGATGGGTGGGTAAACCGAGCGGCGACTTGCTTGGTCCGTTTCGTTTCACCGATTGCTATTCAAACTTCCGGTTACACGAGGCGACTTTACCAGCGACTGTGCGGTGTAATCGCGTTTTCTTTGTATTTACATCTTTGTATCGATTGCATTATTACCTTGATAAAGAAAAAAAAAAAAANGAAAAGATTGAGATTGGATTGTAAAAAAAAAAAAAAAAAGATGGTCTTTGATTGAATATTACATGTTTGAAACGCGAGAAATTCTCTTTTATAGATTTTGTTCTATTATACTAGTGATAATTACTTCAAATAATGAGAAAAAGAATTTTTTTGCATATTTTACAAAATATTTCTTATATATAATATATATATGGTTCATTAATTTTTCATAGAGAATGCAAAGAAATTAATAATACCATACAAATTTTATATGAAACATTTTTTAAATATATCGAATTCGTATAAAAATTAAACGAATATCTAAAGGAAAAAAAAAATTGAAAATGGTGTCGCGAGAAAAATAATTCTAGGTGATCGTTTCCACGATTAAACTGACTATTTTCTCGGCCTTGTCAATTCGATATAAGTAGAAGCGAAGAAGATCGATTCCTTCATATTTTTCGTGGCATAGTCACGATTAAAATAACCAAGAGAAGGAATCGTGGAAAAACCGACAAGCAAAACTATTGTGAGGGTAGTTTACTGAAAATTTGTTTTAGTTTGGTGGTAAAGGTACCCTCATGTTGGATCCATTGCCTATTTCCACCAAAGCTTCATGATTAATCGTGTTCCAGTTGAATCGATAAATTTGTCGAGCAACATTTTGATTTGACAATTCTTTTTTTTTTTTCGATTATCAAGAAACAGAAATATTGTTTTTTGATTTTTATAATAGTTAGAAGATCATCGATGGATTGATATTTGGAATGGATTTATTAAATTCCATAAAATTTGTTGTCCTATGAAAGAAGAAGAACATATTGTTTTACTCGTGCTTCCCTTGTCTCTAAAAATTTCAAAATATAATTTCAAGTATTTTCTTTATATTTTATATTTTATGCATCGAGTGAATAGTTTAAATTTAGTTTTATTCATAATTTGTTCATAATGGCGACAATATTGGCAACTTGTCAATATTGCATTTATATATAATTTCCTATGATTCACGCTATATGATAACGTAAATGTAAACGTGCTTCCTCCAACCACAATGGTGTTCAATTTCATCTGCCGACGATCGACGCAGAAACGAGCAGCGATTTTAAACGAGACGAATTTATATTCGAATGAATCTTTATTTGATGGCACGCTCCATTAAAACTCGAGATCGAAATCTGTTGAGACACAATTTTGATCCTCGCTTAATAACCCAGTTAATCGTTGAAGTTTAGAAAATTAGGAAGGAAATAATGGGAAGGATTTGAAATCGTTGCGCGATACTTTTTTTAAAGATTAACGCGTTGGAAAGATTTAAAGATTTAAAATAAAAATTGTATGCATCGGGGTAAAATATCACAGATGAGCTCAAGGATGATATGATAAATTTAGAACGTGACCGTATATATCGATCGTTGTGTAAAACCCCGTTCAGTTTTATCGTGAAATCGATTTAATCTCGGTGATGATAACGATAATCTCGATTTGAATCTTATGTTTTTAGGTTGCGTGTTATATGTTATTGTTCTGTTTCATAAGTTCATGCGTGTTTTATTTGACGTGTAATGAAAAAAATTGATGAATAATTGATGAAATTCTGTGTGTTATATATAAAATACCATGATACGATTGGTAAATTTTATAAAAAATTTTCTTAACAAAAAATTTCCAAAATGTTTTGGAAAATTTAAATTGTTCATTGTGTAAATGATATTATCAAATGTTATCGTATTACTATTATTATTTATTTATCAATACAATTATTATTAGTTAGTATAATATAATAAAAAGATAAAAAATTTTAAAACGAAAATATATAAAATTTACGCACTTTGATTTTAACAAAATTGATAAAGAATATAGTTTACAAGATACACGTTTCATTTTTATCGATAATTGTCTATATTGAAAACAGTTCTCGAAAATAGAGGTTTTTTAAAAAATCGAGGATGTAGAGGAAAAAGCTTCTTCGTTAAATTGTCTATTTTCATATAAAAAAATTTAACAATATATAAAAGAATTCTCTTTTTCATGTTCCATTTGTAATATCAGCAATATTTTAAAAATCTATATTTTTCTTTGATAAATGATTTTTTCGAAATACCAATTTTTCTTTATACTATCTTCCATCATTATTGCCCTCCTCTCCTAAAATATATCGTTCTATTATTCACTAAAAGTAACAGTTATCTTCCTCTGAATATCTATTATCTATAAAATTATTTGACTCATCGAACAATTTTGTTCTTGCGTACTTCCGATTTTATTCGGGAATTTCCATAAATCGCATTCAATATACCTACTCCCTTATTGAAATTAAATTACTATACTATCATCATTTCCATCACCATGGTTATTACCGTAATTTCTACCACTGTAATCAGGTATTATTACACTATCGTGAATGCCACCATGTCTGGTATTTTTCCACGATAACCCAGCTCGCGATTTCTTCCATCCGTTTCGATAACATCATCTTTTAAATCCTACAAATTCTTCGAATCTAATTAAACGATGACACGCGAGAAACTATAGCAATGCAGGATCTTATCAAAGTGAAATAAAGTGAATTAAGAGGCATATGACGTTCATATGAGATTAATTAAGAAAAAAATTAATTTAAAAATGTTTATAATTTAAAAATTTAAAAATGTGTTTCGATCACGTTGTAGGAAAATTTTCTTTCCAATGTTTAATCTTTGTTCATCCAACGACATAATACGCGCAAGAGATTATATCAATGAACGAAGATTACAGTCATCGTGCTTGGTTGACCATTTAACGCTTCGTTAACTTCTTAACAACTCATTGTGCACATCAGACCGAGTAAGAACAAAGAAATTCAACTTTGCAACTTGAACAATATATGAACAATATCATGAGAATATAATTCATCAAATCTCATGATAATTTATCAATAATATCATAATTCGTGAAATTTGATGAAATGTAAATTAAATATAGATCATTTCCTCTTCGATTTAAATTTAATTTTTCTAAATTTAAAATTTTTCTGCTTCACGTCAAATTAAATTTAGTAATTTATGTTATAATTTATCGATAATGACAATTCAAGTAAAATATTATTCACAAAAATCATTTCAATAGTTTTTTCAGTACTATTATGAAGATTCTATATTCAGTACTTTACTTGATTATTATTCAATGTGATGACTTTGATAATACATTCACAAAAAATCATCGAGATCGAAGGATTTCGTAAATATTTAATTCCTCCACTTCAATATTGGCAAAATCAAAATTGCTTTTCCTTTGAATATCTCTATAATCCGATTATATTGTTTTTATAATATCTGTAACAAAGAATTAATAATCAAAACGAAATTTTCTTCATTTAATTTTCCTAAATGCATAAAAATACAAATCTACCAATCCACGATAATAATACAATAACTCGATACGAATCTCTATCCTCTAATTCTATACCAACATTCTCAGATTTTATAACACTGGTTCCTCTGCCACGAGATTTTTTCCTCGGCGGATACGATATTTTGTACAACACATTTCGAACTCTTGGCGTTGTAAGATTCACTTGTATTCAGATACCATTGTAAGCAGAAAATCTGTCGAGGAATAAAACCGATTGAACATTCGACTCGATGGACATTATGCATGCAGGAAGTTCAATCTCCTGTGCATTCTATTTTCCTTCTATAGGTATTAATCAGAAATTTATGCGTGTAAACTGACTTCTGTCGATACGCCCCTTGTTGCAATTCCATCGATCATTTTCTGAAATGTGACAAATAATAAGATCTTTAATATGATATCGAATATTCTCTCTGCGTTTATCCATTAATTCAAATAATCGGTTAAATCATCAATCTTTAATACAAGAATCCACAGAAAAATTTTTAATATCTCATACAAAATTATAAAATATAAAATTTCATATAAAATTATGAAATTATATTATATTTCCCTTTACCTACCTTTTTTCTATATTTTTATAAAGAATTATATCGATACACGTAGATCATCAAAGAGAGAGATTTATATTTTTGATTGGACGTTCAATAAATTTCATAATGAATATAAATTCAAGATTTATTTCATATATAAAAAAAAAATAAATAAATTTCGCATCTCTCCAAGTAATCTGGTTAAATTCTCCCACTATTTTCTTCTTCTTGATATATATCCACCACCATAATACCGCACGGTGTAACCATGACGAACGACGACACCGTCTAAAACGTGTTCTTTTTCCCTTACCTTTATAAATCACTTTTCTTCTCGCGGTCTGACCCGTAACGCGACCGCACCACTGCGGTCGTCGCCCTAAACCTCGACTTTAACTACTGCCAGTTATATATGGGCGCCAATGTACAGGCATATCGCGCTTTAATTACCGAAAGTTTCGAACTTGGCGGACTTTTGCACCTGGCCTACACTCGTTAACAGCCGGTTTAACCCTGTATTCGGCTAATCCTTTAACTGATCTGCTCGTTATACCGACTTCGATCGATTTTCTTCCTCTTTCTTCTCTCAAAAATCGAAACAGTCGACGATTCAATGTTTTAGGAATATAATTGTAGAATAATTTTTATATGTTGTTTTGTGAATCGTTTGTTGTAATAACATCGTGTTAGAGATATATAAATATCTGGGAATTTTCGAGTAAGATTGTGAAATGAATTTGATTTTTTTATTTTATTCTCAATTTTAAATCACGATGATAATATTTTTGATATGTGAAAAATTCTTGCTTTTAATTGTCTTATTATATGTTTAGAATAAAAATTTTTAATAATTTATCAAGTTGGATGTTTGAATTGGATTGATAATTAAATTATTATATTATTATTAAAATTTGAATGTAAAAATTCAAGAAGATAAAAAAATATTCAAACTAAAATATGATACATTATGATAGTCATATGATTTTGCATATAAAAATCCATAATCTATTAATAACAAGTACTCCAAAATTTCCACACAATTGAAGTACATAATTTATCATTGAAGCATGCTTATTGTTAACAAAATTATTATATCCGAGAAATATTGTACAAAATTCCATTCTTTCAAAATTCCAAACTTAATTGGAAAAGTTTTACGAAGTATCATTAGCAAAAGTTTGTTGCATATCATAATTCAAAAGAACAATCATTCTTATCGAGATACGGTCAAATGTTTTGAAAATTCTTTATCCTAGACTAAAGTTCGATACTTTATCTCTTCACACTGGAATGCTTCCTTTCTTTTGTATCGATTAAACATGATCCTCAGGAATTTTACTGAAACTTGAAACATGATGATTCATGTTGCAGAAACTAACCTTTTTCATATTGTTTGTGAATTCTTGTCTCTTGATCGTAAATTGATAACAATGTTATCTATGGATAAGAAATTTTCGTTTCTTTGTTTCTGAGGAGTTGGAGAAAAGATAAAATTATTATCTAGATAAAAATAGAAGTGCAAGCATATATGCAAATAGCATAATTTTTATATTTTTTTCCGAAATTAAATTTATAATTTTCTTTTAATGCAGTTTATACAAATTGAAAATCTTCGATAACTATGTATTGAATATATTGTATTCTCCTTTGATATGTCATAATTATTCAGAATATTTTATCAAATATTTAAGTAATATTAATGAAAATATTTCAGTGATAATTATAGCAATCAATGAAGCTTTACAAGAAATTATAAGAACAGATTTGCAAATTTAATTTCTCCACATTTTAAGCTTTGTTCATTTGTAACTTAAAATATAAGTAACAGAGAAGTTTTATATTTTCTTTATTATTTTAATTCCAATCCAATTCATATATTTTCATCAAATATTAAATATTTTACATCAGAGTGTAATTCAAGTCATTTATAAGATACACATCTCGTATCTAAACGAGATACAATCGATCTCATACATATTAATATCAATTAATTATATTCCTCATTAATTAACACGAAGAAATCAGTTAAATTAAAAGGTCGGTTTCGTTTCGGTTTTATATTGTTGTTTCTCTTTGTGACAGTCCTAGCTTCGTGTCTAATTACAGTGTAATCCAGTAATGTGACACAGTTTTTTAATTGGTCTGACTCATAATTATTTGGATAACATTGAATTACAGTGGCGTGGATTCGTGTCAATTTTTTTTCGTTTTAGAAAGGTGCAAAAAAACAAATCGTTCGTGAGAAACCATCATGAAGAAGAGAAAACGATTTCTCGTTCGATTATTCGACGAACGAGGAGAAGATAAGACGTTCTAATTATTCGTTTCAAATTTTTCTCGAGACTGAATGTTGTCTCGAAAATTAATTTCCAGTTAATGTTAAGGACTGTGATTATGATTTAATGAATGAAATGGAAGATACAAAGAAGTATAAAAAAAAAAATAGTGAATTTAAATGAAGAAACATTTAGATTTATTAAATTAATCGATAATGAAAATTGAGTTAAATGAGATAAAAACTGCTTACTTACTTTAATATTCTGATATTCTACTACTATGTAGTAAATCGATGAAACGAATAGATTTTTTTTATTATTTTTTGAACTGTTGTAAATTTCTCAAAGATTTTACATGTCAATAGATGAGAAAATTTAAAAAATTTAAGTACAAATGATTACGTATTGAAAATTATGTTTAATTTTTTATTTTTTTCATTCTATATATAATAATCTGTGTAATCATATTAATGCTTTTATCATTACATATCATCACAAGAAGAATTTGGTCAAAGATTATTTCACAATTTATCCTTGTATTTTCAATTTTTATTTGAATATTGAAATATCCATTTTATCGAATTAATTGGAAAGGAAATTTCGTATGAAAATAATTAAACGTTCGTACATTTTCGATCAAAACGAAAATATTATTTCCGCATATTCGATTTATATTTTTCTTTCATGCAAATGAAGCTTCCATCGATATCAATTATTCGATAACACACTGTATATTTGTACAGAAACAAGTTTCATCCATTGTAATTTTCTTTCTCGTCTCGAAAAATAACAAATGCCCTACACGTAGCGAATATTTTATTTTTTTTTTGTCGACATTACAGCGAGTTTAAGCGACTTCTAAAATAATGAAACATTTATCTATGCAATTCCATCTTTCTCTCATTTTGTCATTTCGAGTAGTGCAGAGAACACGGATATCGTACGTTTTCTTTTTTTTGATCGTTGATGTCGTTTGCAAAGGTTCTGATTTAAATATTAAGTGGAAAAATGCGAGAAAAGAGAGGAAAAGAACTTTTAAATTTTATAATTAAAGCAATATTTTCGTACCAATAAAATGAAAAACTGTGTATGGTAAACAGAGAATTGTTTTAGAAACTTTTTTTTTAAATTTTTTATCCTACTTAAGTACTTGATATTATTATTGTTTTCTGATCACGAATAAATTGAAATATATTTACGGGAAATTTGAATTTTCAAGAAGAAGGGTTGAAATATAAATTCACGTTCTCGATTAAATTTACTTAAATTAAATATTTGATAATTTATCATTGTGAAATATTAAATTTTTTTTTTTGAAGAATTAAATAGGAAAATTATATAAGTATACTTTTTTTAAAAGAATGATTTAAATTTTTATGATTTTAATAATAAATTTTAACAAATTTAATAAGAATTTAAGAATTTGGAATGATACGTTTAACAAAACGAGATAACTCATAATTTCTATAATTGATATAATTTATTAACAATTCATAATAAATATAAGATCTTTAAGAATAACCGTACTCTTTTTATAATAAAAATTTGTATAAATCTTCACAAATCGTAATTTAAATAAAATTACATGTATAATAATCTCTACTAGATTCAAATAATCAACTTTCATTTCAATGATTCGATTAAAATGTAATAATTTAATCTAAGTATGGGGAACGTAAATTGAAAATAAATTATCACATTAATAATTTGAGAAATCGATCTCTCTTTTGTCAACGTTCTAATCGTGAGAAAAATGTCGTTGCACCGAGGACAGGTCAGTCCTTTAATTTTAGTAACGATCCACGTTGGCACGCATGTGCAGCTCGCGGATTGCTTAACGAGCTTTACCAGATATATCGAGTAAACTGGTCCATGGCACTAATAGGCGTACGATTTGTATCGTGCAATCATGCGATTCGTAGATAAGGGTAGTTCCAAAAAAAAAAAAAAAGAAATAGGATCCTCTTGCTTTTTCAATTTGATTTAAGAGTTTATCGATGTCTGGAAAAAATTATTTGTCCATATTTTTTCGTTGTCACATCTCTTTGTTTTCGTTTGATAATGAATGTACCTGCAAATTATTTCTCGATAAAATTGTTTATAAGCTCACAATTTTTATAAAAATTATATCGACACGTATCATATATTTATTTATATTTAATTTTCTATATTTTCCAATTATCTAATATTCAAATTTAAATTAAGTATATATATAAATGCCCGATTCTTATGAATTATATCAACAAAATAATTTTATCAATTTCTCAGAAAACTAATCCATCCTAATATAATTTAATCCAATCATTGTATAATACTTAACCTTTTAAAGAATTCTATTACGTATCATTTAATTCCAACTACGTATTATTCTTCTCAAATATATTCTCAAATATAGTACATATTCTTTGTTCATATTTATGAAAATATTTCACAGAAAATAGAGCTTGAAAAATGAATAATACTTCTTGCCAGAATAGAAATTTATCTTCTTCAATTCTACAGTTCAATCATCCTTTTGCTTGTGTAGAATGAAACGCAAAAAGAACGAAACTTAGTCCTTGGATTCATCTCGACGTCTATTGGTTTCCATCATGTAATTGACGGATGGCCATCGTGAGAATGGCCGCTCAAGAATAAATCGAGACATTGAAGCGAACGTCCCACCCTCCAATCATTTTCCTTCGCCTATTAATTCAAAACGCATTATATCCGTCGTATCGTCCAATGGAGCGGATGTTCCACATAATAGACGAGAAAATGCTGATGAAGAAGGCGTTCGAATACGTCGTTCGATTTATACATCGTCCAGCTTGTAATAGATGATGACAGTGCGTCAACAAAGAATTTATCTATCCTCTTATTTTTATGGATAATCAATGGCGACACTCGGGTTGAATGGGGTGGCTTTGTCGATTTTACCAATTTATCCTGTATCCAATAATTTGGAAACATCGAGGGGAACGAATTTTTTTTTTTTCAATCCTCGAATTAGATACTTCGATTCTTTGTGAGAGAAAATTCTTTATAATCGATGTAGAGATAAAAAAGAGTGTATAGATTGAATTTTTTAACTGCATACATTGGATTGAAATAAATCATTTGATTTTTGAAGGGATGAGATGAATTTATATATATGATTTTTGAATTTTTCTTAATCTTTTTTTTATTATTATTATTATTAAAAGTTGTTTTTATATCGTATTATTATTTTGAAACATATAGATGTACACACATGAAGATGATAGAGATATAAGTTAAACTATCAGAAAAAAAACACGAGCCATCAAGTAGAAAAATAACAAAATTTTTTATAACGAAGAATAAAAATTAAAAATCTGTAACTAAATGCAAATGTTAATTTAGTTTTATACGATTTTTATAATTTCAACTTTTAATGATTAGGATGTTGGGAAACTGTACAAAAAAAAGAAACAAATAATACTTCTCTATGCTCTTTATAAATCAATAATACTAAAATGAAAATTAAGAAAAGTCGCTAAAAATCAAGATTGTTCGATCGATAAAAAAGTAATTAAAGCAATATGTTTTAAAAAAACAATGTATACTAAAATAGACATGACGATAAAAATATAACAATAGTTGATAATGAAGAAACATGAAAATTAATAATTTAACAAATATTATTAGCATATTATTACGAATATTATATCGTACGAGAATAAAGTCACAAGAAATAATATTATATCGTTTATTATTGTATACATTCGTAGTAAGATACCGAACGCGAAATGAATCGGACGTATTTCCGTATGCTCTCGCAGTAAAGATATTATCTTTGTTGTGAATACAATATTAAAACATAAAAATTCAATAAATAAACAAATTAATGCAATATAAAAATTACTTAGAAATTTTTTAAGTTACTTAAAACGACATGTAAATCAATAATATTATTGAATGTTTTTGAAATGATTTTAATCCGTTTTATAATAGTGACATGCTGTGTACATCATGCAATATTCGCGTCATACGGAGAAAATCCGTGTTATGATGGAAAAATATCCGTCCCAAGCGATTACTTTTTGTTGGATTAGTAAATTTTGAGAGAGATGAAATAAACTTCATAATTTTGAAAAGAGACGTGTGTTAATCAGAAAAAAATTCTGTTACTTTTTTTTTCGACAAAAAAAATATAAAATAATAACGATCGCTTTTATTTATCAAATTAATTCTATAAAAATTACAATTCTAAGAATTAGTTAGAAAGAAGTCACTGTTTTCTCTTGTGTTATTTCGTTATTGCCTAACAGTATATATAATAAAAACGTGTTAGTATAACAAAATAAACGTACTTACATGCGTTACGATTGCTCTTTTATAGAAAGAGCATTTCCATTATTCCATAAATAAAGTCGAGCTAAACTCATTTTACGATCCTTTACCAATTGTCAAACAATTTACAAAGAAAAAGGTACTATTTCCTGAAAAAAAAAGAGAAAAGTATGTATATTTGCTTAAGAAATAAATTGAAAGTATGATCTATGAATAGGAATAATAATGAAGTGGTTCCTTGCGTGTTGCTCTGTACTGTCGGTCACGTGCATATTTCATGAGGACTCGCGTTAATCTGTACATAACGAATTAATAATAACCGCAAAATTAAGTTTCAAAGGGAACGAAGAAAATTGAATTTCTTATTTAAAAAGAACTCGAATAGTAGGATTGGAAAAATCGTCGAAATATTGTTCCTCGTACTTTCTTTTCGGCTTTTACCACGAAATTAATTCACCACTGACTGACGGTCTTTCTTTTTTTTTTTCCTGGACGAAAGTCGAGGGAAATTCATTGGTCACGTTGGTTAACGCCCACGCTTCCTCTCTGAAAGGTAAAGGTCAAGTTTAAAGCGATAAAATATTGCAGTGATTGTGCAAATTTGTGTTGAATGTATTGTTGTGGTTGTTTCTTCTATTCGTGTTTTGTTCTGTTGATAATATATATATATATATATACATAACAATTTAAAAAAAAAAAATTAAAATTAAATTAAATTATTATTATTAGATATAGTCTATTAATTGCTACGACATGATCTTAAATTTATAGTCAAAACAAATATTGTATAATATATGTGTGTTAATATGATGTCAATAAAAAATACGATCAGATGATTACATTGCATTTATGAACTTGATAAAATTGATAATAATGTTCGTGGATAATTAATTAAACAGAGTTTTATTAACGATAATAAAATATATGTTTAAATATATGTTTAAAATATATATATGTTTTATAATTTCGCAGGAAACTCTTCATTGCAAAATGAAGAAAAAGATAAAATTTGAAAATGAAGGAAATGAAACCAAGATATATAGCGTAAACTACATATCTTCTTATCAATACCGATAGTGTTTCAGACGAAAACTTCGCAGACTTGGAAAAGCTTGGAAAAGCTCCGGCAAAACTCCTGTGGCCAACTTTTCAATTTGATCCTATCTTTACTTTCCTGAGTTACAGCATTTTGGTCGATGTTTTTTAAAAAATCCGCGTGATCTCGCCTCCTTGCTCGTGAAAAGTTTCGCCTAAATGGATATTATAATTCCTACACGATGTTCTGCTAACTTTGTTGTAACGAGTTTGGAATTTTCTCTATAATAGCGAGACAGATTTTTCAAAATTTTCCTCACTGTTAGAACAATAATTATATACAATTTCGATTTTATAATTTCATCCATATTGTTCCCGTTGTTACGATTTTTATACAGAAGTATAGTTTCAATCTTGTCGAATATACATATGTGACTCACAATAACTATCCATCTTCCCTTAGATCCAGCTTCAACGCATTCTATTATTACTGTAACACTCGCAGATCAATCATACTATATCCTCGATGCATTAATTCGATAATTTCCCCCTCAAGCAATGATTACTCGAATTGAATAGTAACGTATTATTCTCGAATTTAATATCGAATCACTTATTCCATCTCGTAAATGAAATTATTTATTACACGCGGGATGAGCTTCGTTTCCAAAAAAAACTTTGCTTTGCAGGAAAAACTATCGCGGTTGAATTTATATTTGAATTTTTTTCCATCGATTTATTATTTAATTTCAGCTTTCATGCATCGCGGAGTGGAATAGATAGTAATACAAGTTATTACAAAAAGAAAAGGGAAAAAAGAGAGAGAAGTTTACTCAGACACTAACATTTTCAACGGTATAAAACCATGCAGATTTCATATCACGAAGACAAAAATCCCATTTGTGAATCATCGATGGCCGAGTTAGTTGCAAACATCCAATGGTGCCTCTCCTCAACTCACACAGAAAGTCTATTCCCTGATATGTTGCGACGAAACGCTAACAAGCTCGAGTTTGTCAAGCTTGATTTATCTTCACGCCGCTTTATTTGTGTGAACGGAAACTTTGTATTGTGTAATAAAAGCAAACGTTCATTCGTGTTTCCTCATACGTATTGATTTCCAACTCGTGGAATTATTTTTCGGAGTCTTATCTTGTGGCATGTTCTTAGAGACAGACGGAGAGAAAAGTTTCGAACATTCTTCTCTTCGATCGAAATTGAAATACGAAATAACCTTCCTGTTTGAACTCGGATTCAGAGAGTTTATTGGTTTTTTATTCGACTCCTTTATTGCGTGGGAAATGGAAAAGATTCCAATTTTCTTCCGCTTTGATGAAGAAATAGGGACGTTGATGGTATAAGTGATGAATATTATTCAATTTGTTGAATTTGATTGATGTTACGAGCAGAGTTTTGTTGAATATTTATCGATTTTATGTTCTGCATTTTAACGAGTGAGGTTTGTATATTTCAAATATTTGTATATACAAAAATCAGTGATTTGAAGAAATCACTTCTTCGAACGAATTTATTGTAAGATTAATGAGAGAGAAATGAAAATTGTCTTAGTATTGCTAGAATTTCTTCTTCTTCTATTTTTGAAAATTTTTAGTTTTTAGTACATTTAATAAATTATATATGCATTACTTATGATAGCAAATTTTAGAAAACACATAAAAGAAAGACATATATAAAACTTTTCGATATTATGAGAATGATATTACGAGGATGAAAATTTTAGAGATAGTTTCGTCTCTTATACTTAAACTTTCTTATCTAATGCATATAAATTTTTTGATCTTTAAATTCGGTTTACTTTAAAAATATGTGAAAATTTGATAAAGTTATCGAAACTTAAACGAAAATCGAAACAAACGAAAATCGAAACTTTGACGAAAAATATGTATATTATCTAAATATAAGTTAATCTTTTCACTCGAAACTATCCTTGACCTTTGAGAGAGAAGGAGGATAAACTCCAAATATAAATTCCTATTTAATCGTGGCATTTAAATGGCAGTTTCTTTAATTAGAATAAAAACTCTATTATGACTTTGTAGTACAAGTTAATTAGTATTCAAATCTATTTAATACTTTAATCTCGAAATTAGATTTTTTTACATGACAAATAAAACTACTACTTTCTAAACTCTAAACGATTATCTTCAAAAAGTTCATACGAATGAATTAAAATCAATTGTAATAAATCCTAAAATATCTGTTATAAAATCTCTATTAAGTAAATTATCTTTCATACGATCAAATTGAGAAATTTAATTAAATTAAATTCGATTGATCTGTTCATCGTATCATCGCGAAATTTATTATTTGTGTCGGTTATTTAATAACGAGAATGATACCGATTCCTGTCACAAAATGAATAATCGCGCGGTTTAGGTTAACGGTCATGTGACCCGAATTCGCACGAAGTGTCACGAAAAACGACGAGTAATGGCGAACACGAACGAAGCCGTCTGACCAGACGCGAAGCGAATCTACTTACGCACGGCGGATCATTCGTTGTTCAGTAGCGTACGAACTCACGATGTAGAAGCATCGTAATTGTCCGTCCGATTAAACTACTTTTATGAAATCTAGAAACATAACATAAGAAACATCGATATTTAAATTTTCATGCTTGCTCTACAGATTTTACCATCTATTTAATAATACTTAAACTAAACAAAAATCGTGAGTCTACATTATGAAATTTAATATATACACATAATATATATATCATAATATAATAAAGCATATATAATAAATCACTATCATGTCAATATTAAATTTAATTAAAATTGCGAATAACTAAATGTGATACATACGCACAAAAACAGATTAAATATCCAAAATGTAATTCACAAAGTGATTCCATCGATCGTGGAAATATGCACGATGTTAACTTCGTTAAATACTATAATCTTCAATTGCCCGCCTACCTCTCTTTACCACCCGTCGTTTAACGAAAATATTTATACCGGCCGCGCCATCTTCGCCGAACATAACCTTCCAAGGATTACTGCCGTACGGGTTAAAAACGAGGAAGCGGCTAATCCCATCCCAACGATCATCCCTCTTCTCTTCCCTCCAATTTTAGCTCCAATTCCATTTCACTTTCTCTCTTCCTCCGTTTACATCTCTCTCCTCTCTCCACCTTTCACCCTCCATTTTTCGTCTCTCACTTCTACTATTCTTCCCCCACCACCGAAAAATCAATATGGAGTGGCGTCGGTATACGACGTTGGTGGCCGCCACCGCGTGCCGCCTCTCTCCTTTTAACCCTCTCGTTTCTCTTGTATTTCCCGCCCTAGTCGCTCTTTCCACGTAGTATCAGCATTCTTCCTTTAATAGTTTAAATTGACCGTCCCTCCTTATAGCCGACCGATATCTCTGTCAAACACTACGCTATCCACGAAATAATACTCTATACTAGGCGAGCCACGTAGAAGTATCAAGCATCGAGGTTTATTGCAGTACATACGCAACACGTGGAGTCTTCACTGGAAAGATTTATATAACATTATGAGAGATTTTTTAACAAAATCTTGTCGATATCTGTTTTTAAGAGTCTTTAATATTGAGCAATAATATAATTTGCGATGATACCCCCAGATCTCAGACTTGAAAGTCTATGGTGACCATTTTAAAAAATTCTAAATGGATGCAAGAGAAAAATTAGCGATGCACAGAGAAATGATGCATTCAGAAGTAGTAAGTTGATCAATAAACATGTTTTTTTTTTTAAAAAAAACACGAAACAAATGTAAAGAATAAAACGTTAATACGAGGAAGTGTCTTTCAATTTCGATTTCAATTTACTGTGTTTAAATTGAAGATACATTATAGTTGAATAACATCGATTATAGTACGAATTCAAAACACAATACGATTTCTTTAACAATCTTCGTGGGTCATTTATTAATCGACGTTTAACGTATCATTTTCACTTGGTTGAATAAAGCCGCATTGTCGCGTTTCGTCGCCTCTCTTGCACCGTCCATCGTTTTGCGTCGGAAATATAATTTCTCTGGAGAATACGCGAGCGAATCGAGAAAAATCTGCGGATAGAAGGAAAAGAGGTAAGGAACTGTCGAGGGACGAAGAAGGGCTTTGAATCCTAGCCGGATTCTTGATACCAGAGGCACAGTTCCTATTTTCGTGACGACTTGATACCGAGACGCACGCAATTCCGACGTAATTGTGTAGGTGTTTGCCAAGTAGTGGATCGAAATTTGAAATACAAGTTGAAAGTCAAAGATTTATCATCATCAATGAATATTCTGGATAATGGAATTTCCGTAAAGAGGATAGAAAAACGATTATCTATTTATATAGACAATTTATATAATTTAATTCTGTGGTAAATAATCCTTTGCATACATGAATGAACTGAAATAAAAAGAAAAAAAATTAATTAATATATTCTTTTTATTTTAGAAAATATTGTATGTTGAAAGATTTATATATTTATTTATTATAATACGATATAAAAAACATTCTATTATAATTTTCAATAGAAATTTTATGAATGGAAATAAGTCATAAAAACCGATTAAAAAAAATCGTAAAAATATAAAATATATGGAGGAAATGTTAAATCTATTTTAAATGCAATATAAAAAAAAAGGCGATAATAACTATTGCATTTCAGATTAATTTATTGAATGAAGTTTAATTCGTTTAATATGTCAATAATGTGGGGGGGAGGGGCATCGATATATAATACATTCGCTTTTCAAATCCATATAAGCTTAGTAGTATCAATGTTCAGTTGAATTCATTTGACAAATGAAATATTAATTCAGTAAGACCATAATTACAATAAGACATATCGATATAATTATAGATCTGTTATGTATAGAGAGATTCCTCATGGTCTACTTATAATTATTATCAAATTTCCTATTATTTTTTCTCAGAATAAAAGATCCAGTAATTTTTTGATAACAATTTTTTAATTTAATTAAACTCTCCATCGTATGATAATTTTAAATTACCTTTACTTTTGCAAAATGCAAAAAACTCACAAAACATCCCTTAAACATAAAGAAGGATTCCTTTCCACTACAAATTATATATAAAAACAAAAGGAAACAAAAAATTTCAGATCACCATTTATTCTCATTATCACGAAGACTTCGTCCCCTTGTTTCTCAAATTTCTTCGTACAACCCCATTACCCTCGAATCTTCCACCAGTTGGCTTTTTCTAAAAACTCTTTCGAGGTCGATTCCTCCGTTGAATTCCTTTTCACGATTCTAGTCATTGTCCTCGCGGGTGGTGCGTTTCCAACCGTCTCCTCTCCCTGCTCATAGAAGGCTGTTGAATGTGGGGTAAACTGTTGAACGTGGCACAGTTCGTGTACGCGGTGTTTTGTCGCAGAGCTCTTCGCTTCTCTCGGATGATTTTTCATCGTCCACCGCCACGATACCAGTCGTCGTGATCCAGGATAAGTCGCACGCGAATAGCTCGTTTCGATTCAGCAAAATAGATTTTTAAGCAGGCGTGCGTGCCTCGTTTCTGGGAACAAGGATGTGTGTAAATGTCACATGTGTAAATCGAAAGCTTCGCGTACGAGAATTTTTTTTTATTTTTTTACCTAAATTTGAAAAGGAAACATGTTTAAACTGTTTTTTTGCACGTTTATAGCAAATTGGGTATGATGAAATGATAAACATTTTCGATAGGGATTAATTTTTATGATGGTATTTAAATTAGATTTATTCTAATAATATATTTATTCTAATACCAATTAAAATACGAATTTGATAAATTATAAATTTTTCAGCACGATATTAGATTTTTTTAAACTTTTGTGTAAAGTATGATTAAGCTATTAGACAGTTGTTTGTCATTGTTAATTTTATTTAGCAATTTTTCGCAAGCTGCGTCAATAATTTTAATTTTTTCCTTATCATTTAATAATTTCTTTTGACATTCCATTAAATTTCACAAAAATCAATCCACACTATTAAACACTTAAAACTAAATTTAGTTTTGTAACAACAAGTTCATACTATAATTGCCTGATATCATTGCAAAAATTGATTTCTCGTTTTTTAAATGAACATATATTATCATTCTCTTTTATTCACTTTCTCTACTCTCGAACGAATTCGTTTTAACGATCCTATTCTTATTCCAATCGCCTGGGACTCTTGAGAATCCTGTATAACGATAAAAAGGGAGCAGTGTGTGTAGGATATTGTGTAGGGTCCCAAAGAGTTCTAATAAAATTCTCCGCTACATCTGCATAAACGCACGTAGCGTCGTAATCCACTCACATTACTCCCACTGGGCGACACGTAAGAGGAAATCGTGCATTCTGAAAATGTCCTAACAAATTGCTTCGAGCTACTTACGTCTCTAGGATTAATAAAGTGCCGACCACTTGGAAATATTACTCTCCTCGCGGTTAAGAACGCGTCCAGATTCTTTTGTTCCTACGATTATTGCGCGATCGAATGCGACTGATAAATGGAAAATGCATTGGGAAAGATATGGAGGAGTAATGTGTGTGGACATATAAAGGTTGAAAATAAAAATTTGTCTTGTTAGATCAAAGTAGGAAAATAAATTGTGTATTCGCGATTAATTTTGCGAATAAAAAGAAATTTTAAGAGAAATTTTATGATACATCAGAATTTTTGGCAATTTTTTGGCAAAATTGTTTATACGTGTATATTTTTATTAATTCTTGATATATCGATACACAATATTATCCTAATATTGTTTAAGATATAATTTTAAATTTTGTATCTTTCAATTGAAAAATTTTCGAATCAAAACTTAAACTTATAAAATAATATCGAATTATTGTAAAAAGTAGTCAGTTCATTAAATAAAAACTCCAAAAGAAAAGCTTTGAATTTAATATAATTAACTAGATAAAAAAAAGAGAGTATTTTTGTAAAAAATGTATAATTTTTGTAAAAGAAAGTTGTAATTTTTCTAGAAAATTTTAGGAGATTAAGTATAAAAGACTTTCCCATGTGCTAATTGCGCCTTAATTACCAATACAATTTAAATTACCGCACATGATTTAATAAAATTCCGAGATGTAACAAGTGATAATAAGAAATACACCGTTAAAATCCAACCCGGCGAGTTCATTGAACTCTACACCATCTTCTCCCATTGCTCCTGCCAGAAAACACCCATGTACAAACCTAGCTAGCCTAGATACCGAACTAAATATCTTTCTCGCAGAGGTCCATCAGATTTAATTTAAACATCCCTTAAAATCCAATTTCCTAAAATCCAACAGAAAAAAAAAAGAGAAAAAGAAAACAGAAGAAAAAAATAATTCATCTGAACAATCCCATACTTCATTTCACTGTTGACATAAAACACATTTACGACATTCGAACGAAAAATTCAATCGAAACAAAACAAGAAAAGTAAAAAAAGAAAAGAAAACAAAAAAATCCAAAAACAAAGAAACAAATCCAGAAAAACTATAGGAAAAAATAAACGTTCTACTGATAAACCATCCATCCAACAGAGGCACCCTCACCGCGAGGGAAAGAGAAAACGGAAGAGATCGAACCAAAAAAAAAAAAAAGAAACAAACAAACAAAAAAAAAAAGAAAATCGACCCTACGAAATTTCGCTCGATGAGGGCGGCACAGGAGCGGCTTTGACACGGTACGGCACTATCGACATGCGCAGTAACGGTAGGGTGAGCAGGGGTGGTGGTTCGAGTGGTTGATCGTCGTTGCCGCGGTTGGACAGAGATAGGCTGCCCGGCCTGATATCTCGGGTGGAGTGGAGGGAGCTGGGTGGAAGTGGAGGGAGTACCGGCAGGTTAGTAGCGGAGGTACACGTTGTGGCAGCCGGCAGTAGCGAGAGCCGTGCTTGCCACGGCCCACACGGCGGCCTGTGCGTGTGCGTGTGCGTGTGCGTGGGTCAGCCTTGCCCCACATTCAACCGTCGTAGTCGCGCGTCTTTCGGCGAGGTCGAGCCGGCGCGGCGTTCCACGTCGGTTGAGAAGCCACGTCGGGGGATGCTAGTTGCGAGGAAGTGGCGGCGTCGAGCAGCGTCCTCCCGCCGGCTACTCGCGCGACGCCGCTCCGACAACGCCGGCAAGGCTTCCGTGTGAACGAACGACCTTCTTCCACGGCTTACCACCGGCCGACGACATTTCGTTTTCCCTCGCCGCCCGTGCGCACCGTGTGTTCATCGAGATCATCGCGCGTGGCTCGTGCTCGAGTATAATCCAGTCCAGTGCGTGCGTGCGTGCGTGCGTACGTGCGTGTTGCGTGCTTGCCTGGCACACGCGCGCGTGTTAATTCGCGTGTATATAACAGGAAGAGACGAAAGGCGAGGTGAGACGTAAGTCGGTATTACACGCAATCAAAAGAGGTTCTTCGGGGCTGATTGGCCTTGGCGCGCGAGTGTAATCCGCTCGAGAGCAATTCTTCCTTTTGGTTCGATCGCGTGATCGTGATGTGAGTGTGCGGGGAAATTTTGGTGCGATAATTTTGCCATGCATCGATCGTGTAAGATACGTAGCAAATGTTTAATCGATCGTTCGAAATGTATGGTGTGATGTTCGTGGAGGAAATAATATTTTTCCTCGATTGGATCGTTGATTTTTTTTTTTTCACCATTGTGGGGTGGAAAGAATTCGTTCGTTCGATCGAGGAATAATCGCTTTTTAAATTCCACGATTTTAAACACGATCGAGAGAGGATTGCTTAATACTCGCTGCTCGTAACATTGCGCGGAGACAAAACGAGAAATTCGCCGGTGATGCTCGCGGAGAAGGGAGAGGAAAACTTGGGATTATTTCCAACGACTTAAAATTCCGACAACGGAACGCTTGCTTGGGGGGGAAGAGAGAGGTTCGACGTTCTTTGAAGTACGGGAATATCGCGGTCGTGGGGTGAATCAACGGTAGAGGAACTCTCTTTTGCGGTCATTGCAAGACGAATCTTCTATAATACGAATTCTTCGCATTTTTTCCGTTTTTAGAGCTTGCGTTCGTTTTCGAATTCATGATAGAGGGACTCGAGCAGAGTCGAACAATTTTTGCGTAAGCTTGAGAAAAGGGACTCTTTTTTCGATCGAGAATATCTCCCTCTACGCGAGAAAAGTCACGTTTCGACTTGAATTCGATGGAAATTTGTCATATAGAAATTCGATCGATTTCAAGGTTGAGTTCAGTATGCTGCGAGTTGTGTTTTTTTTTTAAATTTTGGAAGGAGATGTGATTAATACGTTTTAGTTATTGTGCGAGGGGTGAACGATGACTTGCTAATATTTATCTTGAATCTTTTGTTAATAAATCTTATTAAAGACAGAATTCTTTTTAAATATCGACAATATTAAAATAATATTTTAATTCAATATTGATAAAGAATGAAAAATGAATAAAATTGTTATAAATTTGTCACTTTTAATTACAGATATAATTCATCTCTGAAATATCTCATATTCTTATCAATAAATTTTGTATTACGATATTAAAATTATCCTTCGATTAATAAAATATCGAATACAATAAATTTAATATATATTAATAAATAATATATAAATTTAATATATATTATACAATTCCCAACTATAATGTATAATTCACTTCTCTAAGCATATTTTGAAACTCTCATCGATTATTTCAAATTTCATCGATTCATTTACATTTCTAATCCTGTCTTTAAATTTTCAACTCCACCTTCTCTCTCCAAAAAATTATCCTTTCCTATATATTTAATCCAACCACAACTTCTCACTCAATTTCATACGCTTGCTACAACTTATTAATCTTACATAATCCCATGTTTCATTGAGTTTCAATCGTGTATTAAGATTAATTACTACATCAAAAGCGCGTGCCAGGATGAATGGCGAACGAAGCCTCGGTGCAATTTTTTAATCTCTCGAAACCCTCTGTCCGTTTCATCTTTCGCGTCACGAGTGCATGCAGACACAAGTGGTAGAGGGTGGGGACGATCAAATTCGTTCAACGATTACGTCCCCTGTAATAAAAATCTTCCGCAATTGCGCCCCGGAAATTGGTTTAGCGGGTCAATAGCATGTTAACTCGACAAGTTGAAGAGAAAGCACGCAGGTGTATGCGTTCTATGGAACGTTTGAAAACTCCCTATTTTTCTTTGCTTTCCTTTTTCTTCTCTTTCTCTTTCTCTCTTTTTCTCTCTCATTCGTTCCAATCGACACGATCGATCGGGTCAGGCGCTATAAATTTTCGTGAAATTTTCATTTCAAAAGGGCAGCCGTGCTTTAATGTCGAATTTCGTAGCTCCGCATTTATCCAGTTAACTCGTTGAAATCGTGGCGCGTAAATTATATCGCGTCTGTCATTAACTTGTTGTTGCTTGATTGCTACTTTTTGAGAATTTCGTTTCGATGTTCGTACGCGAATTAAAACGTGTGTCGCTTTGATTATTCGAATCGTTATTTTGATGTTTAAAAGTTCTCGCGCGTAGAAATTTAATAATATAAAAAAAAATTGTATCAGAGATTTAGTGATCAGAAATTTCCTACTTTTTGAAAGAAAGAGCGTTTGAAAATAATTCAATCTCGATTATTAACATTACAATTTATTAAAATAATTTCTTTATTAAACTCGTTGTGCAAGAGAATTTATTAATATGATAGCTAATGATGTTACTTTTGCAGAAGAGAATTATCATTGAGATTATTATTAATTTCACAGATAGATAATTCACAAAATTTTAATATCAATTATTAATTCTCTTGCACAATTATAGCAACAATGTTACTAGTTTCTTATTTTTGCAATTATTAAAAATATACAAGTTTATTTTTTTATTTTGTTAAAACGGAAAAATAATTATATATCTCGTATAAAGTCGGATTGATTTTGATCAATTCAAATCGATTTTTCAATAGATCATTTAATTATATTCACATAATAATACTTCGTGTGTATACAAAAATAATAATTAATTCGAAATAATTAATGATATTCACAAATCTACAACTCTCTCTCTCTCTCTCTCTCTCTCTCTCTCTCTCTCTCTCTTTTTCTCTCTCTCATATCATATTTAACGTGTCGTTTCGTTTCATACTCGCAAGTCAACATTCGATCATGATCCTATTAATCGTAACTCGGTTTATTAATCCAGAGATAAAATGTCTTTTCATTGAGAACACGATCCATTACGACTGTTGCTCCATCCATTGCGTCTAAGTAAATTGCGTAACGTGAGTACAAAGTCCCTGAAGCGATTCGTTTTTAGAAAATAGTATTTCATAAGGATTGGAGAAAAGAATCGAGCGGAAAGGGATCTCTCTTTTTTTTTTCAATTGTGCTTTGCCTTTTGTGGCCTTTTCCATTTGCGAAAGGAGAAAAATTGGTTTCAGTGATTTGTTTAAATTGTTTGTATTGAGGATAGAAGTTAAATTGGAAATTGTTTTAGAAATAGACTAGAAAGAAAGATTCATAAATGGCTCGCCCTCGTAACTATAATCATCAATTTCTCGTTTTTATTAACAGATTTAAAATTCTTTGTCCATAATAAATCATTGAAGACCTTTTGATTTTTATTTTTGATACGAAGAGAGAGAGAGAGAGAGAGAGAGAGAGAGAGAGAGAGAGAGAAATACTAACATAAATGACAAAATGTTATTTGCGAAGAAAATCGATAAACAGCACAACTTTGTGTAACACCACTTCAACGATAAACGATCATATGCAAAAGTTATTATCGCACCCCATAATCTCCACGAAGCGTAAAATATATTCCTGGTGTTTCGCTTCCTGTCTGTGGAACACGGTTTCACGTTTTTAAAGGGGATAGTTCGTGTCAATTTCCCTACAATTACATGTCAAAGTGACCTTAATTTTTTTCTTAAAAAAAAAAAAAAAAAAAAAACTTTCCATCCATCATCACAATTACATCCAACAATAGATGCATCTATTTTAAATTGGATTCGAGATTATTATCCAGTGGATATCATAGAAGAGCGAATACATGGACGAGTTTCCAAAGTTGTTTAAATTATTTTCGATGTCCAGCTGATATTTCTGATAAAGAGAGAGACATCTTCGCATTCGAAAACAAGTATCGAGCTACGAACTTTCATGCCCTCGTTTAAAGCGATAACCTCTTATGGAATGGATCGATAGGATACGTGGAGCTTGGAATCAACGCGCGAAGTAATTCAATATTTTTTAAATTAATGGCGCACTTGACTCGGGAACAAAAGAAAGTTCGTCTCGAATGAAGATCAGAGAGTAGGATACTTTTTAAAAAAAAAAAAAAAAAAAAAAGAATGTCTGAAATCGACTCGTCGTCATTTCTCATATTTTTAGAAATATTAAATTAGAATAATTTGAAAACTTAATGCAGTGTCGCTAAAATTGATCAGATAAAATAATATTCAAAAAATTTTTTTGATTTTTAAGAGATAAATTAAAGATGCTTTACATTTCGCAAAAATGGAATTGTGAATGAATTGAAAATATATTTATATCTGACTCAAATATTTGCGTATATGCAATATTTGTATCACTAAAAGTATTATACAATGCTGTACAATATTGTGCAATACAGTATTAAAGTAAAATATTAATAATTACGAAGTATTTCGAAAATTATTTAAATAGTCCATTCGTATAACATGACTTATTACGAATTTAAAATTAAACGAAATTGAAGAACCACGTTTTTGTATTATATTTAACTTAAACTAGATTAAACTTCGTCAAAATAGATTTGATCGAAGGAATTGATTTTTCTATTACTAGAAAAAATTGGAAAAAATTGTCGTCGGGTTAATCTCAGGATAGACTTCGTTAAGATCAAATTAAATTAGACTAAACGGGGTTAGGATTAGAAAAACTAGGTTTGGTTGCGCTGACGAATGAATAATCCTCGAATTTTTTTTTTGTCGAACAAACCTTTAATCTCAAGCAAGCGGTTCCAAGAGCAGCGTATAAATTTTCGACGAGCAGCGAGAATCAGGGGGGGAGGGGACAAAAAGCTGAGCGATGGAAGGAGAAGGAAGGATATCGCACGATCGCGACACACGTGTTTGTCGTTTCTTGCGTGCTCCCCGTGGCGGATAGTCGTGCATCACCGCGTGAAATTCCGTTTTCAGAGGTCGACTTGGTGAACGAGGTGACATATACGACGAAGAAGAAGTGTCTTAAATTGGCGAAGAGCGAATCAAGAGGCTGGCCGAGAGAGAGAGAGAGAGAGAGAGAGAGAGAGAGAAAGAGAGAGAGGAAAAGAAACAAGGACGAATAATTAAACCGAACGAATGGGAACAGGTTGACATATCGATTGAAAGAAACGACGGAATAGATGATAATTAGAGAACGCTTAGAGAGGCTTGTCGATGAAATCAATATAGCGAGATTAAAAATAAAATAAAATAAAAATATATATATATGTACATACATAGAAATATATTAATATATGATGTGATTAATTATTAAGAAGAAAATCTACTAAAATATATGTCTTTGGAAAGAGAAAGAGAGAGAGAGAGAGAAAAAAAATATCATTCATCTATTGTTTTATCTGCTCGTTCGAGAAATTCACACGTCTGATAAGAATATTATTAAGAAGAGAGGCGAGAAGACGAATAAGAGAGAGGATACGAGGAACGACCAAAACGAATGCTGTCAATTAATATTCTATATTATTCGTATTATCTTTCGATTTACGATTTCGCCTAGTTCAATTATATATACATATATATATATATATGTGTGTATACTGTTCTTTAACAAAACACGAGCGAAATACCGTTTTTCTCTTTAATCATTCTTCGAATTCTACCTCCAGGTTAAGAATATAAATTTAAAAGAAATAGAGAGAGAGAAAGGAATATATAAAGCCACGACAACGAAAAAGAAAAAGAAGAGGAAGAAGAAGAGGAAGAAAAGAAAGAAGATAAGAATCCATGTGGAGAGAGGGGAAAATAGAGGACGTGAAACGGCCTACAAACGTATCTAGATATAGTTCGCGACACGGGTCCTCGAGCGGACCTTTCACAATGGTTGTACCTGGTTTAATCTGCAGTTAAGACTTCGTCGTTCAGAACGGAAGCCACGCTCGCTTCCGTGCCATTACCAAGGTAAGGCAGCTAGACTAAGTCCTTCAACGATGGTCTTCGTTCGATCTCGAACAGTTTTCATGGTGCAATATTATCATCCATGCTTCGTATAACCGAATGCCCTCATTCTCGAGGATCAACGAGGCTAGGTTACGTTCCCACGTCGAAATCTATTCTATTTATTTTCTATTTGTATTTTCTTTGCGTGTAAAAGTTGTAGGAAAAAAAGAAAAAGAAATTCATTTTATGGAATTGTGGAATCTATATAAAATATATACCACAAAAAAGAGATGTGGTATTGTAGTTAGTTCAACTTTTTCATACTTTTTCATATCTTCGTCTTTTTTCTTCTCGTTCTCTCCTCGAGTTTGCACGGACGATCAATGATTTCATTTTGTTTATCGTTATTCGATTGTTTTTGAGAGGATATTAAGGAAATAGACTCTTGAAAATTTTGGACGATAATAAGGTATTTCTGTGACAGGGATCTGTATTCCAGAGGTCGGTTTGGCGGTTATTTAGCGTCTAAATATCCGAGTTGCATGAAACTCACGAGAGTGCGTTTGTTCAAAGGAATTCTCGTCATGCTTTGATGATGTCTCACTTTTTCCAAGAGATGAATATCTTTTGGAATAACTGTTTCAGAACAATAAGGAAGATCTTTTAGTGTTTTAGTAAAGATTTGTGTGAAATTTTTGCGAAGAAGTTTAATTTTCGATGATCGAGACGGTTTGTTGATGTTTGCAAGCTTATAATCATGATAAGTTCGTGATTTTTAATTCTTTTTTTTTTTATAGCAGAAAAATATTTTAAATAACTGCAATTAAACTTCAAATAATTCGAAAGTTAGAATAATTAAAAAGAATATTATATCGGTATTGATAAATTAATTAAAGCGAAAAAAATTAAGCAGATATCGTAATATTTTATGAAATTAATATATGGAACAGAAAAATTATATTTACATTGTGCAGTGGTGTAATATTTTATTTTAGTTTCCTTTAGCTGCGAAAGCTTGATTCAACCCCAACTTCAACCACTTAGTTCAAACACCCTTATTTAACATCCCTAACACTTGCCATAAACATCAAACTTTCATTCTCACAATAAAACCGAGAATGATATTATGAAAGTCCCTTGAAAACAAGGAACAATAATAAGGAGGGATGAACAAGGATTTTCAAGTTACTTAACTTCTTTTCATTCGTGACATTTTACTTACATATTTTGAATTATCACGTGACTCTGCTTTTTTTTTATCGAAATTTTAATATTTTACTGAATCTTTTAAAATTTAATAATTATTATTGTATTTATAAGTTTTAAAAATATATAGCTGCTTGCTATATAAACGTTTTGTAACTTTTATATACATTTTCAAATTTTGCTTTATATATCTTGTATATACATTATATCATTAACATTAAAAATTTTTATAATTACAAATCATATTTCCAATGTTATTTATTCAGTTAGTATTCATTTAAGTATTTCTATATTCTGTTTAAAGAAACAGAAAGTCGATTGACTTCCTTCTTGGAGGAAAACCAACATTTTTATGCACTTTATAGCACGATTATGAAGCAAGCTATAGTAACAAAGACTGTGCTATAAAGCAAGAAATCTTTCCGTGATTTATTTGAAGGACGAGCTCGAATGCTCGGTCCTCGGTGAAATGAAACTTTTGGCAGACACGCGGCACAATTTCCTGGTCGCTAGAGTGCCAAGCGTCTTTACGAGCTTCGCCAGGAAGAAGGGCCGCTTTGAAAAACCGCTCAAACGTGCCAAGACACTTGTTGACGTCGCCTTCCGCTTACCATCTGTTTCCTGGAACATGATCGTGCACTTTCAAATCTGTTTCTGTTAATGATTCCCTTAATCGTTTTATTATTCTGTTTAAAATGAACTTAGTTTGGACGTTTACTGGCGTGTATCTTGCATCATAATTCGTAATATATCATCGTAAATATAATTAAAATTTAACATTCGAACAAAAACACTAATAAAACGATAATAGTAATACTAAACTTTTCAATTTAAATGCTCGATAGATAATACACGAGAAAAATATTTCAATATGGTAAAGAGAAAATTTCGATAATAAAATTATTCCCATACAGCAGTAGATAGATTTATATATATTATAAATAGATATATTTTATTTTTTTATTAAAAAATTTATCAAAATTAAATACATACTGTACTAAGCTTTATCTATCGATAATTTAAAAATTGTTTTAAAATTATAATATCATTAGATATCATTGAATACCTTTGACATCTTTAATCGTTTAGATCAGCGCGAAACAATTTATAATTGTGTATCAATCGGTAAAAAAAAATTAACTTTCACATCACGATCTCTTGTTGTATACCAAGAAACCAGATACATCAAAAGCTCGATTTCCTCTCCATCCTCGACAGTCTAATTTAGCTTCACGGAATCATGGTGGTAAAATGGTGGACGTATCTGCGAATTGGAAACGAGGCATTCTGATTTGAAACGATGGCGCACACTAACCGAATTCCGTGCGTAAAATTCTCACGATTGGTCGCGGACACGACTCGATCACAGTCCAGCACAGTCGTTGAGCAAATTGGCCGTCACTCGTGTTTCGCTAAAGCAAAACGTAAATTCCATTACGCTCGAGGCCGATTCTTTTTCCGTTTCGCGAGCCTGGATCTATGGAATCGAATGTTCGCTATATTATAAGTCATCGATGAACAACGAATTCTCGCGATAGAGATTCGAGTGTTTGTTAAAAGAGTGTAGAAAAGTTGAAGAGCAATCCTGAGAATGCGTATGGTGCCAGGAGGTAAGATTGCGCGAAGTGATCTCAAGATAGAGAAAGCGGAAAAGAAGGGAGAACTCGTGGAACAAAAAATATCGTCGCAATAAAAATTTGCTCAAAATTTTCAGTTATTGATATGGAAAAAAAAATCATTGTTATATCGTTTATCGATATAATCCTATAAGTTGAGTTTATTTTTCGAATTGATATAATTGCAGTAAATAATAAGAGTCATTGATGAGCATAAAAATGTGAGCCTATATTTCGCTCATATTTTTCTCGTCGAGATAATTTTCATAAATTTATATTCGTTATCGATCCATAAATCAATTGATCAATTGAATTGACGTCAACGCAAGCTCTGCGATTTGCGACACATGATTCGAGAATAGAGCGTAAAATTACGTACAAAAAAAAAATTGAAAAATTTCCTCTTCTAGAGTCTATCCTTTCTTTTTTTTTTTTTTGGTCGAGAGAGAAAATTCGGGAGAGATAATCGATGATGGTCGTCGAGCTCTCTCGCCTTGAGACATGGCCACGTTCCAATTCCTGTTCCCCCTCGATCCCTTATTGCCAACTCGACCGAGGTTCAGGTTATTACCAATATTGGCAGGTATTAATTATCGTTTAAAGCTGGAGGAAGTTGTTTAAGTTGAGCATTAACGCATCGATAGTTCGATTCGGGGATAATTTGTGTCAATCTCATCAAACTGTAAAAAACTGTATTTTGTCCAATTGTGGAATATTATTTATTATTATTATTATTATTATTATTATTATTATTATTATTATTATTATTATTATTGTTTAAGAATTAAAACGTTTTGCGATATCCACAGTGTGAAATATATTTTGAAAACCCGGGATTAAATTATTCGAATATTTGCTGGAACGAATGACTATCGCAACGCTTATACTTTCTTCGTTCAAATATCGTTTAAAAAATGAACCTTGTACATCGTAAAATCACATGAAATTATTGTATCCAATATGCAATCGAGAAATATGCATTAATAATTAAAATTAGCCGATAGGTATAATTGCATACATCATACAGAAGCGTGACAGTAGATAAAGTTATTGCGATCAAGTATATTTAACTGTGGGATCTTATTGATTTTGTATTCAAACACAATGTATTCTTTAATCTTGTTCGATGAAAAAAAATTTGTAAAATAATCGATAAAGGCTTTTTTAAATAAATTCTCGATGAAAAATTGATTCGCTACGTAATAGTTTTACAATATTCGCTTCAAATAATTTTAAAATTGAGATTATTGTTGTGAATTGATATTAAATACGAGTTATTTAAATGTTAGGATGGAAAGATGGATTATATGTTGTAGTTTTTTTATTGTTATGTAAAAAAAAGGATATATCCTAAATCTGCATTGATTTATCCAGAGAAATAAGGTGTATACGATGTGCAAGGCTTTGAGACTTGTTGTATTTGCGTGCACATGGATAATATCAATGGACTTGATACTATATTTCGCGCCACGATTCACGTGCTTTAACATTACTACGTTGGCTAAATATGTAATAATAGCACTTTGATTTACAATGTTCAGATTACACGTCCTGTTACAAGAGTTATTTCTTTGTGTCCATTTTGTTTTTGTTCGCGAGTAATACGCATGACTGCCGCGAGAATATAAGAATAAAAATTTGCTTATAAACATAAATTGAATTACAACGTATAAAAAATAAATAAAAAATAATAAATAAAATAATAAAAAAAATAAATAAAATGCAAATTATTATATATCTGACATGATGAGATTGATAAAATTGAATTCGATAAATTATTTTCAATTTATATGATATCTATGATTAAAATGGTTATATTTTATAATCTCTCTTTATCTCTTCAAATATTCTTTGGAATATGACCGCACATCCTCCTATTTTAATCGCTACAAAAATATCAGAAAATAAATTAAAATGAATTTATCGATATTGATCACTATAGATGTTTTTAAAAAATCAGAAAGATCAAAATAGAAATGGATTTATCGAATATAAACCTTAAAAATATTATTCTATTTTCTATTAAATAATATAAATATGTACTTGCCACTATTAACTCCATTTCTGCCATTGAATGATGCAAATAGAAAAAAAAAAATCAACAAAAATGGATTTACCAAGTGTGTGTGTGTGTCCTCCGTGGATAGTTGATCCTCGAGTGGATAACGTGGAAATTTGAATATCGAGCGTTTGGGAGGGTGTTAGCAGCGAAGATAAAGGCCTGTAGGAAGGCAACAACCCCGTTTCACAGCTATGCCACTAGTGCTAAAGCGATTTGACGAATCCCATGCGACGCGTAGTGTACACATACTGCTTCACCCTCATCCGCTCCTTCATTATTTACTTATTCTCCGAGACAGAGAATGCTTGAGCACTCTCTTGTCTCTGACCTCGTACTTTAAATATTTGCAATCGATACACCGTCCACGAGTCGTTGACTTCTTTTTTTTCATTTTTTTTCTTTTTTTTTTTCTTTTTTTTCTTTTTTTTTTCGCTTCTCTCCCCTCCTCTTGGTCTTAAGGGATGGATTCGTTCTATTTTTACACCTTCTCTTAATTCGGTCGAGATCTTCTTGCCGATATTTTTTTTTTTTTTTTTCATATTTTTGCTGCGTGTACGAATCGTCGAGTATTTTCTCTTTAACGATTTGCAAATAGACAGCTTGTCAAACTTATCGAATATCGTAATACAATATTTGTCGCAATATCGTGAAATTGTCTGTTGTATCGTCATGCTACGTGCTAAGAATTCGCAAGCCTTTGTGATTTTATTATAACTTTACTTTTCGTATATTTCCCGATTGTTTAATTCTTTGATGCATACGTTGAATTTATCAAACTCTATGATAGAGTTGTTGAGATAAAAAAGACGACAATTTATATTAAATAAAATAGCTAGCTTCACTTTCGTTCGACTTCACTTAACTTCGCGTTTACGTACACTTCTCTCATCCGAACTTTCAAAACTTTCAAATAGAGATCAAGAAACGAACGAATGAATTTCCAGGACATCCAATTCTTTCAATTTTTCGAAAAGGAATACATTCAAAATCTCAGGAAACACTCAGAATCAAACGTAATATAAAAACAAAGATATATCATTCGTTTCTTATACTCGTTTAGAATCATTTCGAATGATGATTCGAAGGAGAGATGGAGACAAGAAACTTGACTTACCGAATTCACTTTACGAAATGGCAGGACCGGTTTTATTGGTTCATGAAGTCAAGGTAGAGAAACTCGTCGAGGGAGCACTTATCCCGCGGAGATGAGCTCGATATCTAGATTTATCTCGCGAATCGAACACGGGAGAGCACGTTCGTCCTCGAGTCGTGGTGTGTACACGCTTGAATTACTCGAAACAATATCCGCCTCGAAACTTGGTCGTGACTCTTCGATCTGCTTCGACGTTCTGTGGACGTAAACACGGACAGATCCATCGTTTATTATTATTTCGCAATTCTTGGAACGGTTGGAAACAGTTTCGCGTGAAGAGAGTTGATTTCTGACAGAGATAATTGTGTTATTGTCTACTCCTATTAACGAATGTTATGGTACAAAGAAGGCATTTTACGAGATATTTCAAAATATTGAATGATTGAGCTATGGAATAATAATTGTTGTCTTTTAAAATATTTGTAGATTTGTAATGGAATATTTTACACGCGAACATGTCTTCTCTGAAAACAAATTTGCAAATTTAAAGAGAGAGTAATATTTTGAGAAAATAATTTTTGAATTATTTTCATTTATTCGATCGATAAAAAATTAAAATAAAAAGAAAGAAGAGGAGAATGTTATATAAATGAATTTGAATTTTGATTTTTAGAGAAAATTATTTCGATATGTAATTAATATAATTAATATAATTAATGTAATTAATATAATTAATAACTCGATATTAAGCGCAATCATAAGCTCTCTCGTATTTCAAGATAATATATTCTTGGATGTTACAAAGGTGTAAAGATAACGAAAGATTAACGATCGCGTTGCATGTCGCAATATTATACAGCATTTTCTCGAAACGTTAGTTGGAAACATAAGACGAACAATTACCGGTAATTTGAGTAATGTGTGGAGATACCAATTGTGCAATTGTTCTTTACTTGGAGAGATACCTTTTAAATTTCATTCATTCGTTACAACGTTCTTGATTGATCATCGTTTTCTTCTAAACCATTGCGAAATAATGTAAATGAAAAAGAATATGAAATTTACGCCACGATTTATTTAAAGATCATTTTAAGAATTAACCATTTGAAGAGTTTAGAATCGCGTAACGAAAATTAAAAAAAAGAAACGTGATATGATGTTATCGAATTGATAAACCATGTTACATGTTGTTAACTGTTGAACAATTCAATTCTTTTTGTGAAATTATAATTAACCACTTCTAGTTTACAATTTCAACCAAACAAATGAAATGTTTGAAAAGATTTATTATTATTACAATAAAATCTAAGATCTCACTCTCTGTAATAACTTTCCTCGACGGTTTAAGAATGAAAATCAAAAATTCTTGACATCGAATATTCTTACTCCCCGTCCATATGTCCTCTCCAGAAAGAACGACGCTTTTAAAATAAACGAGTCGTTTCTCACGTATTTCCTTCCGCCCGTCAGAATCGCTTCTATCCACGTCTCTGCAACATGCGACGTTTACGGCGAGGATGTGTGTCGTTGAGCGCAATACATTCTCTCTCCGTCATCGTCTTCTTTATAGGAAAACCTGAAATATTTTTGAAGTCGAAGTTTCCACTCGCTTTAGGATCGAAGAGGATTGAAAGCGCATTGTGCAGCGCAATCGCTGTATACTGGTTTTCTATTGGCCGTGTATCCTCGAATCCTGCCCTCTGTTTCTTTCGATTTCTTCGATCTCCGATCGAAAACTCGTTAGGCTTGTAATCTTACACGCGAGATTCTCGCGTTAATACTTGTTTTTCGATTGCAATCGAGTAGAATCGACAATCCAGTTTCTGATTACCAGATGATAGGGTTGAACAGGGAAGATATGGTTCGTGAAAGTATTTCTTTCAAGTTTTTCAATTAAATTTGAGAGAATCGTAATTTAAAAACTTGGAATCCTTGGAAGTTTGCATAAATTTGTTTAATTTATGTGAATAAAGGAAAAGAGATTGTTATACATATGTGAGATGATGTATTAAATGATACCTATATATAGAAGATTAGTTAGTAGGAAAATTTAATTGATCAATTTGTTTGTGGAATAATATAAATATAGATTCAATGTAAAAAATTCGAGAAGAGATTGATTTATTTGAAATATTGTATATATAAATATTTTATTTGAGTTAGAATTAATAATAAATTAAATAAATTAATAATAGGCTATCTTTATTTAATCTGAATGTATTGAAAATTATTTTCTAAAGTATTATATGTGTATATCTTTTATAAAAAAGAAAAAGAAATTATAAATTATTCTTTGTAAGTAACATATAAAATTTTAAAGAATATTTGATTATATTTGATTTCTTTCAAATATATATAATCGTACGATAGTAGAATATTTAATGAATTTTCGTTGACAGCTAGTGAGTTTGATAAAAAGAAATTCGAATTTGAAGGCAATGAATAATCCTGATGATCAAAGTTTATTAAATCAAGATTATACTAAAGATTATACTCGAGCGTTAATTCCGCTTTGGCAAGTCTACATTAAGTCTATATCAAGAAAAAACTTTGGTAGTTAGAGATACATTACAGTTAAGATATTATTAAGAGGAAACTTTGTAAGTTTATGCAATCCTCGGCAGAGCAGGAGTATAAAGCTAAATCGACACTTAGTTGCATATTTTCAGGATCTTTTACTCATTCCTCACTCTAATTAATACAATTTCACTTTCCTCCGCTTCAATACGAAAGTAATTTAATTTAAAAGAATCTTAACGATACGTCAAAAGTTTGGAATTACTCTCCCACAGCTGCATCAAATTTTCCTACTATTTCTACAACTTTCTCACTGTTCAAATTAATTAATTAATTTTTCAGCTAATTCTTTATTTTACCTAACATGCAACATATAATTAAACAATCCCATACTTTTTAATTAGAAAGAAATTTCAAATAAAACAAAAGAACAACTAACACTCCATCCAATTACCATCACATTCGTCTCTCGAGAAAAAAATCTACCTATCATCTCACTCACCAACACCTACCCTCATATAAACGCAATAATCTTCGCATAATTCTCTCGATTCTCCTACGTTTATCCCCTCTCCAACTCTTCTCCAAACCTACACTTCAAATCTACACTTCCCCATTCTCCCATTTTCCTTGAACACCACACCCATCCCCCTTTGGAAACGGAATTAAAAAACGAGACGTCTCGCGCGCAATTTCCAGGTCCACGTTGGTTTCCAGAAACACAATACTCCCTCCTCCTCCCCGACAGTCGGTTCCCTCGGTTATTAAGCCGGCCACGGTTTCGCATTCGACGAAAAAAAGGGGTCTATCAGCGCCGCCCTTTCCCGTCTCTCGATTCTTTCCCACATCAGTCATCCAACCCTTCCCTCTCTCCCTTCCCGTTGTTTTTCCTTCAGACAATGGTGCACGATAGTATCTCTGCGAGATCAAAGCCGAGCAAGCGTGCTCATGAACGCGAATTCCATTGTTTTCTCGTCTCGTGTTTTCGTTCTGATTTTTTTTTTCCTTTCTCCTTCCCTTTTTTCCCCCGCCATCTTCCGATTTCTTTTCATGACAGACAACTTTCGCTTATTTTTTTTTTTTTTTTTTTTTTTTTTTAGTTGTAGATGGTTAACAATTTTCGTTAGTTAGTTTCGTTCGTTCGAGGGTCGGAATAATATTCGAATATAAAATAATCGGGAAGGAGAAAATGTTCGCGCGAGAAATTTTAGAAAATGATTCGTCTCTGGAGATTTTCGTGTAATATTCAGACTTGTGTGTAAACTTGGAATTGTTTCTATTGAAGGAAATTTTCAGTATAATTGATTATCCAAATTTAGATTGTTTAATTTTTTTTTTAAAAAATCTCGAATTGTTTTTTTTTTTGGAATTTTAAAAATTATTTTACCTTTTTAAATAAAAGGTACAATTTGTTTATGGTAATTGTCATTATTAAAAATGGATGGAAGGAAGGAACCATGGAAAGGAAATGGAATATGCACATGCATAAGCAGTATTGATACTGCTGAATGAATTTTCAAGAAACGAAATGGTTGAAATTGTACTTTAAAATTGCTGCTTCGTTAACTCGTCCCCTGTTATGTAAATTTTCCGCGTTTTTAAATATTTTATTGCCTGGCGTAAGTACTACTGCTTACCTCTCCAAGATATTAAATTCAAATTTCACGTATATTTAATAATTTTCCTGATTTACTTTTTATTGATTTTATTAATTTTTCTACTACTTTTACATGGATTTTATTATTAACTGAATGCAACTTCAGAAACTGAAGTATATATACATACACGTGTATCGAATTCGACGAATAAATAAGTTCTTCGTGATGGTTTATTATCTATTAATTATTCAACAATATTTCAAGAATCGTTCTCTCTTGTATTGGATCCACGTTTATCGAGCGCAACAATGCGCAAAAGACACGATAGATATTCATATATAATTATAAAAAGTGACGCGAGCTACATATAAGTCGTATCGTATACTATCGTATGTAATATCGTGCTTTCGATATAAGCTTCTGATAGAAGAAGCTCGAGTGAATCGAGATTACAATACTACGTTGACAAGGAAGTTTCTTTTATCAGTATAACTTTTCATATCGGGTTTAAATGCCGGCTCTCTCTCCTTTATTCAGTCGGCTAATGTCCTCGATGAAATAATATTTCAAAGCTTCTCATATCGGAGCGGATGAATCGTCGTTTCTCTATCGGAGAGAAAATATCGTCTCCCTTGAAAAAGTTAAAAGAGGCCTTCGTAATGCAATGGTAATTTTGCTTCTCGACTTTTCTTGAATAGATAGTACTCGAAAGACTGACTCAAAGACCAAGTCCAATATTCCACAATGTTGTACAGATCTGTTGTATTCTAAGATGTAAATAGATATTGTAAAAAATGCAAAGTTGTTGATAAAATTCACATATATTTTTATCGTTGAAATTTTATTGTTTAATTTTTAAAAAAATGATTGACACAAGATCAACTTTGACTTGATAATGTTCGTTATAATAAAATATACTTCCTAGCAAGAAGAATTATTATATAATATATTTAATTTCAAAAAGATGTAAAATACGTCTTTATAAATTAAATAAAAATTTCTTAAATTAGGGATAAAGAATATGTTATATGATATAATTTTAAAATATAATTATTCGTTGAAATTTTAAACAGCAAATTAAATAATAACACTTTTTTTCAAGATATAATCAACTACAACATCTTCCAATACCAATTTTAAAAATTCTCTTGCGTAAAAATTCAAATTTTTAGATCGAGTAAAGAAGCGATATAAATTTCAAATCATAATGCAGATGTTATTAAATAAAATTCTCGCGTTTTTCTTCCCACCCTTGTCTCGAAAGAAAAAGCGGAAACACGTCTTTCTATTATCTCCGGTACGTTTTGCGTTAACTTGACCACCTTCTCTCGTGACGAACGAAATTAAGCTAAATGAAATTGAATTTCCTGGAGCGCTCTTCCAGAGCTCGAGATTTTCGACATTCTGTGCAATACGTAACGGAAATGTCCTGATTGTATTTCACGTCGACAAAATGTGTTCGCGCCACGAACCGTTCTCTCTTTTATTCATCTCCTCTGTTTATTCGAAACAGAGAGATGTGCTTTCTTTTTTTTTTTTTTTCATTAACAAAAATTGGATATAATCCTGGAATCAAAATTCAATTTCGAATAATTTTAAAGCAATAATTAATTAATCGTTCCTTAGATGGAATTTTTTTTATTGTTCTTTCTCCCTAATTAAATTATGGAGAAAATTATTAAAAATTCTTAAAATAACATCATTTTCTTTCTATATAGAATATGAACCGAGTGTATCCATTTTTACATTATTATTTGACCAACAATTAAAATCTCTCAAAAATAGGACGATTATATAACGTTCTATCACAATCCAATTTACATTCCCCCCAATACATTCCCCCCATCTTTCAAATGCTATATTCAAATATAATTTGAATAAACCTTCAAACAACAACATAATTACCCTCTCACGAGAAAATAACTCTCTCAAGATTAATCAATTCTCCTATAATTCACCAAACAACACACAGATTCGATTGGAACCACCAAAATCACTCGAAGGGTCCGTTCAAAATCGATGTTTCGATTTGATTCCAAACATCGGGACCACCATGTAACATGTGAACTTGAACATTGAACTTGGAAGCGTTGTGGTTGAGGAATCATGGCGCTTATGCGACATGGATCGTTGAAAGGTTGACGTGGTCTCGAGTGATCGATTGAATGAGCCAGTCGAGGAGTTGGTCTCGTAGAGATCCAAAGGTTGGATGGAAATCTGACTTTGTTTTCCACGGAAAAGAAAGTCGCGAGCAAGGCGCATGAGTTTCGCGGCGCTGATTCATGAAGTCGGCACGGCGGTATTAAACGAAGATTAATCTCCATAGTGGAAAGGGTGGAGAGGAAGAAGGAAGAAACGCGGATAATCCATTAATCGCCTCCCCAACCCAATGTCTGAAGTTCGCTGGAATTTGAATTCGTTTCTATCGGCGTCTTCCTGTCGAAGAAAGAGAGAGGGAGAGGGAGAGAGAGAAGAATGAAAAGAGGGACTTTTCAATCTCTACCATCTCTACCTCGTACACTTTCTCTCCCGACTGCTTGTCCAGGGAAGGTAATAATAAACTTTAGTCCGGAATTTCGCTGGAGATTCGGGAAAAAATACGTACACGTTGATGGTGGAGAGAAAGGAATTAAATTCTATCGTGTCTCAAAATTTTTCGTTTTTCTTTTATTTTATTTTTTAAGAAGTTTTATCTGGAGATGAGGAGGGGAGAAGGAATGGAATTTAACGTAGTTGGAAATTGAATTTATTATAAGGGATGTCGCGTTGTTTTATTCGTTTTTTTATTCATTTATTTATTTCTTTTTCTTTTCCTTTTCTTTTTGATGAGTTTTATTATCTATAGATGAAATGGATTCTATCGTAAAAGTATTTTTTAGGAAAATTGGGGATTTATTGAAATGTTGTTGGTGGAATTAATCGATCGATTTGTGCGAAATAATAGTTGTTATCGAGGCGAGGAAGTATGAATGTACGAAAATGAATTTATGATGCACAAACAGGTGGATTCGATTCGTGCGATATGAAGTGTAGATTAAGATGAATTATAATTTATTGGTCGAGAGTTCAGCTCGTTCGATCAACCATTTGATGGTAAAATAAAATATTTTACTTGTACTGTAAAATATACTATTGCAATCATTATCGATAAACTGTCTCAAATGATAAATTAAAAAAAAATCATAAAGGTAAATGCACCCAACTTCGTGCATAACCATCCAAACATGGGATTTTATCAATTACCCCATGGAGATGGGGTGTTAAAAATCCATAAGAACGTAAATTGCTTCAGCATCATATCCGATCGGATTTCCGTACACATAACGAGACAACTGTCCTCAATGCGAACGGAAGAGAAACCCAATCGAGGCCAGCAAAACGATCCTTCCACCCGTACATTATATCTCTCCTTATTCGTGAAAAACGTCAGATGCGTTCGACACGATCGCGTATAATAAGATTTTCCAGACAGGCGAACGTTTGCTCGTTTTGTTTCTGATAAAATTTGAGGATGAAATATTTCTTCTTTTTTTATTTTTTTTCTCTCTTTACTTTCATCCCATTCGACGAATTCGACCGTTGTGTTGCGATCGTAAAAATTTTTTAATAACGAAATTTCGACCGATTGTATCGAAAGTTGGAAAATATTCGATAAAATGGAATTCATTTTTCGAAGAGGAAATTGCACTTGGATGGAAATTTCCAATATGGAATGAAATTATAGCGGCCTTTGCCATATAGAGAGGAGGGTCTTAAATTAAAGCATCCAATAGCGGAGCAGATTAATGTAACTGCATGCGGGATCGCATGTAACATTTCATGATAGGGAGGTTGAAATCTTGGATAAGCTTTGGCACTTCCTGTGGATCAGGATCTTGGATCAGAATCTTGGATCAGGATTCAGGAAATATATACCGTGTAAACTTTCATACCTGATTAATCGCGGTTTAAACGAGAATTGGGTTAAAAAAAATTTTTATCCAAGTCTAAGCGAAGATTAAGAATTTTTATCCATTCAGAATGTTTATTAATCAATTAATTTTGTATATTCTAATTTATAATTAATCGATTAATTTTATACGTTACGCGTGCAACAAGAGGCAACATGTTTCGCTTTATTATTTCTACTTCAATTCAATCTCAATTTATTAAAAAACTAATAATAATAAAAAATAATCCAAAAGTCTTTTTAAAATTTACGATATTTATATATCTCTCACGAAATTTGTTAATATTTTAAGATCGAAGAGTCAATACATTATTTCCCTCTAATATTCTAGAACACCATTCTAATATCTTAATGCTTAACCATTACGCGAACATGATTAAAAAAATAAAGTATAGTCATCATCTTTCACCTCTGTAAAACTTAAAATTAATTTCCCTAGAAAAGTTTGCACACATGTATACATATAACATCGCCCAATTTATTTACCTTCAAAAATGAAAAAACGTGAAACATGAATCATTTGAACAGTTTCTAGTATTAAAAAAAAAAAAAAAAATCCCTGTAGCACTGTACCTCACCATCATTACCGCTCGAATCGTTGCGCGACCCCGATATTCCACGAACCAACCCCTATTTCTTTTCTTTATGCGCTGTGCGTCCTCCCAATCGTCGTTCCTCGTACCACGGCCAATGCGAACAACGTATCACCGAACCTTATCGGCGAGAGTGAAAGGATGATATTTCGTGAAACGTGAAGAAGCTAGCTAGGCGGGAACCCGGAATGCACACAGGAAACGGTATCCGATACGGCGGCTACTTTGCACATTCGATGTATCACGGGCCGAAGATGGATTGTCGTGAAAATGCATCGCGGGTTCCGTTTATTTATTAGAAACCGACCGAGGTTCAACCGCTTCGACCGTTTTCGATCCTCGTCGTCGCCCGATAATATTTTCACTGCGAATAATATCGTATGAATTATTGAATACACAACTGGAATCGAATCGTTTTCCAAAGGGATGATATTTTAATCAATTGTATAAATAGGGGAAGGAAAATTGTTGTTCTAGGGGATTAAAAAGGAGGATTTTTGAGGGTTTAACAGTGCCAATTAAATTTTTGTCGATTTTATTGAGATGCGAAAAAACAGTAAATATATTGTTGGTTAGGTTAAGCTAGATATTGTATTTTGATATACGGTTTATTAATTTTCAACGTTCTTTTTTTTTTTCGCTCATTGGTCTTGAATAAAAATTTAAAATCGTGTCAAAAAGTTCAATAATTCATCGATTGATCGAAAATAAAAGATTCTAATATAAATTTGTAAATGATTTGCTAATCTCAAATACAAGTTTATTAAGATTAGATCTGTATTGTTGAAAATTATTATTTCTTTAAAATACAAACGATTAATTATTCTTACTGTTATATTATAATATTAAAATCTGCTTGTTCAATCTTTAAAATAAATCCTATGTTTTAACATACCGTTTAGAAACATACGATAATAATAAGACAAAGAGAAGGATATAACAGTAATATTTTTTCGACTATAAACTTCACATTTTATATCCCATCAAATAAAGAATTACAATGTATCTCATGCTTGCGCAAATTCTACAAACCGCTGAGAAGATTATGTATGATTCTCGTAATTTCTCTCTCTCTCTCTCTCTCTCTCTCTCTCTCTCTCTCTCTCTCTCTCTCTCTCTCTCTCTCTCTATGTCGGTGATCTATAGCAGGCTAGGGTAACAAAGCCAGATAATTTCATATCCCAACCCCTTGTCCTCTCCACGATAAATCGTGCGTACTCGGTTCGGTTGTGTTATCAGATGCGTGCGAAATTTTCTCGTTTTCTACGGGGAGGGGGAAAAAAAAATGAAAGGAACCTCGCTGGGATATTTCGTCTCGACCGAGCGCACATTTTCTCGATTTTATGAGAAAAAAAGAGAGAGAGAGAAAGAACGTTACTGGCTTGTTTCATCGTGAAGGGTGAACGATCGAGGATGATGTCCTTCGATGTTTCTTCGACGACTTGGATTTAAATTCACTATCTTGAAGAGATTGGATAAAGTAAACGAGATAGTGTATGTAAATTGGATTTCTCGATAAATCTCAGTGAAATTTTGCTCTTGATTGAAGGGTTTAATATAAATCGATGGATATACAAGAGTTACTTGGAAGAGGAAGGTATTTTTTTTTGGGAGGGGAAGAAGAAAGGAAAAAATGAAATTAAAACGAGAGATTATTTTTTGTAAGGGGATGGAATTGTATTTAATTATTCTCTTATAAAGTTATATATTCTCTTATAAAGTTTTTTCTTTTTTATAATGTTTTATATTTAGTTTTCATAGCATTCAGATTTTTATATGAAAGTATTATTTTAATATTTAAATGATACGATAAATACAATGATATAATTTTCTGTTATATTTATCTTGTTTAATTTAAACTTTGTATCTCTTTTTTGTTTGGTAAACTATCGCGTTCAACTAATATCTTGCGTAATATGTATTTGACGTTGTGAAATTAGTTTATCAAAATTTACTTTATACGTCAATTGAAGTTTGAATAACAAACTGGGCTATCAGGAATATATTGTTTTGAATGTATATATTGTACGATACCAAGAAGTTTATTAAGAAGAGTGAAAATTGAAAACATAGATATTCAAGTTACAAAAATATTTATTATAACTATATTTAATTCCTCTGAATGAACAACTAATTATTATTTACGACACGATCAATCTTAACATTAAAGAAATTTAAATGTTTCATAGTTTAAATTCATCATTAATTACTAAAATTTCATTTCAAGAACTCTTTGATCTCCAACCACATGTAACTGTCTATTATTTCATTCACACAGTTCACTCTATATATCTTCGTATATATCTTCCCTTTTTGTTAATACAAAGCTAACTTATAATAATAATCGTAACTCAAATCGAACGTATCGTTCCTTTTTCAATCGAGAAACAACAATTATTACTATTTATTTTACAATCAATTCTGGCAAATAAAGAAACTCGAATTTCTTTTCATCAAATTCACGACCAATTACCAAAATTTCATTCAACGTTTCAAGAGAGCTCTTTTATCCCCGGCCACATGTAACTGTCTATCATTTCATTCCACGGTTCACCGTATCGTGGTCGTTAATTACCTGATTGCCTTGGTCGATAATTAAGCGACTTTATTGAAATTTTCCAACCTGTTATCGACCGGCCACGATGGCCAATTTAACGCGATAAAATATCTCGATCCATATTGAGCGGCCACAGGATTCCGATAAACAGATATATCGATCCACAATCGAATGACGGCCAACCGGGACATCGGCGTCTGATTGAAATTCAGTGCCACGATGCGTACCTGATTGCGCTTTAATAAATAAAGGCGGCCGACATTCGAGGCCTTTCCTCTGTTTCGGCCGGGTTCCGTTTGCGTTTCGCAAACATCTGGGAACTTTGTTCTCGAGGAGAGCGGGAAAAACGGGGAGGGAATCGATGTGGTGTACGTGTCACGCGTTGTTCCACGAGTTTTTTTCGTTTAGATACGAACGTACAAAGAAGAGGTATATTCTTGCATGGAAAATTGTGCGAGAGAAGTTATTCTTATTTTGTTCTTCTTTCTTAGAACAATTGTAATTTTCGCCAAGTATTTTATTCTCATTTTCGATAGAATTATAATTATGATCGATGTTTTTTTTTGTGATACGTGATTGGTAATGAGATATATTTTTCGCGTACATTTCTTTAAGATTGAAGGATGAATTTTTTAGAGATGTTAGAATTTAGTTGACTGCAACGAAACAGTGATATGAATTAAAAAATTATAATATTGATGTAAGATCATACAAGAATCTCGTATCAAAATTAGAAATAAATATAGCAATAAAAGAATAGAACAAGAATAACAATTTTATTGTATAATAATAATAATAAATCAAAAACTGAAATTTTTTAATTGCGCCATTGTTACAATAAATGAACGATATGTATATCATATCCCTCGAGAGGTTAAACGTAACTTATACGTGTACATGTGTATCAGTATTCCCCGAGAGACTAATTAAATAGCATATGAAACTGTTATATTTTTTTCTTTAAAAAATTTATTTTTAATGTATCTTCATTATTCTGTTAAAAAATATTTTGTTTTAAAAGAATATTTCAAAAAGAATTGAAAAAAAAAATAATATAATTAACATGAGTATATTTTTTCCAAAAATTTTCATTATAACTTTCAAATACTGTGTTTCTTATTTCAAAATATTTTTTTTCCTAAGACTTTTTAAAATTAGGAAATGGAATATCATTTTCGTGTATTAAAATATTCTTAAGAAAAATCTAAATCAACGATCTTAGAAAAGATAGCGTGATAATTATTGTGAAAGGATACACAACTTTATCCTGAGAAGATTTTTACTTTAATCTCCTGAAAGCGGCTTTAATTGTGGTGTTTTCTTATTACGAAAACTTTTTTCAAAGTGACAAGTAGGATTGACAAGGAGAACAAAGGAAAGAAAAAATATTTTCAATTCAAAAATGATTTTCAAAGCGTTATTCTCTTTTTTTTTTTTTTTTTTTTTTTCAAAAACATTGCTTCCACTCTTTTCGTGGAAAAGCGACTTTCGTGGAAATCGTTTACGCCTCATCGTGAAGCTTGAAAAATTGTTAAAGTTGAAGTAATTACGCGTGAATCGTGTAACATCATTTTTCAAAAGGTATTACGTGTCGTAAGTAAAAACCATTAATTTTAAAGCGGAAATTAAATTCGTATTTCTCGTGGACAATATAATTAAATAATACTTTCGTTTAAATTATTTTATCATTGTTAAATTCAATTTTATGTTCGTTGACAAAATTTTGTTCATCGATCGAAAATTCCATTCTGGATAAATAATTTTCCAGAATATAAATCAAATCTTAAAACGAAATCTTATGCAATTTGTGCAGAATATCGAGAAATATATAATTAAAAAAAAAATATTAAAGTTTGTGTTTTTTGATTGATTTTTTATATTTGATTATTATTTTCTAGCAATTTTGAGTTTTGAGTTGTGAAATAATCATTTTAGATTATTATTGATATATATTAGAACGTACGTTAAGATATAAGTCACTATATATTGTAAATAATTATGAACATAGAATAGCATTTCTATATATTTCATATATCTATATTTAAATTAATTATTGAATCAAATATCATTATCACACTGATTGTCAAGAAAATAATTTAATATCAATTAAACAATAATTCAAATCTATATATAAAAATTTATTTATATTTTTATAATAATAATAATTGTATTGAAATGTTGTTACAAATTAAATATGTTTAAAATATTTAAATACGATTTATAAGTAATACTTTATTCAAAATTTTGAAAATACTATAAAATGGTGTCAAAATAGATATATGGCTATAGTAAAGAGGTTATTTCATTGCATTATCTGTTTTTGTTTTTAAATTGATTCATATTTTATCACTTTTAAAAAAATTTACCATTTATGTTCCATAATACCTGAATTATAGTATAATTTATGGTTCATTATTCAATTGTATAATTCAATTGTATAATTGTTCCTATCTAATGTATGTAAAACAAATAATTTATGTATGAAAACACTATTTATGAAATAATCCATTATTCATAATTTATAATTTAATCTTATTCCACTTACAATTAATATGTATAGAAATGCTTCAAGCAATAAACGAATCAAATTAATTCGTACATATATTCATTATGAAAATTTTTGCACAATATTGTTTCAATGTATTCAATGTATAATATAATAACAAAATATAATATAATACAAAATTAATTAATATAATTATGTATTACACTTTCAACAAACAACATTCAAAGATTAAAAACCGTTCAAAAAATTCTAACCTAAAATTCTAAAAAAAATACACGAAGAAAGAAATCAATATGTCAAATAACAATCTTTTCACTATCGAGACCAAAAAGAAATCACACACACGTAACAATTATTCCCCCTTGATAACTCACAATAATTTCCTCAAAAAAAGAAAAAAAACAGAATTATTTCTTTTCTGTTCAAACGATCGATTAATACGGTTAGTCTCAACAGTCGCGTTTCTGTTTTTCTCGAACGCGACAGTGCTGCCATCTTCATTGTCTCAAAATGAATGATATCGTGTTTCTACGCTGGCAATGAAAAAAAAAAAAAAAAAAAGAAAGAAAGAAAGAAAGAAAAAAAAGAGAAAAATCCAATTTTGTCGGAGAAACTCATCGATCTTTTCCTGTCTACCCTCTTCGGCAACTACGCGTCCTACGGCCTAATAAATTGCTGTTATACGTATGTACAATGTAATTGGATAAAATACGATAAGTTGAAGTAAGGGTTAAAGCTGTTTGGCGAGCTTCTGCAGTCTTGAGAAATTTATGTTGTAATATAATGTAATATAACATAACATTTCACCCTGAGGAAAGTTCATTCGGGCATTAGGGGATAATTTGGAATTCCAAATGCGAAATGGAGGTCAACAGGACACTGTCCTAGACGAAAATAAAAGATTCGAGCTTTTGGAGGATAGAAATTCGTTGTATTTTTGGCTTCGAAACATTCATTGTGATTTTATGATCTTTAATCGTGTCGCTCTCTTGAAACTATTTTAGTAATGTCAATTACTAAAGTGTTTCACTGCTATTCGAGTGAAAATAAAATAATATTCTAAAAGGATATAAATTTCTTATATTTTTTTATAATTTTCTGACTTTTAATCCTTCATAGTTTTTATCAAAAAGTTTCATCGTTTTAGGATTTTGAAGTTTACTATAAGATATTGGATTTACAAAGTAAAATTTTTTAACTAGTTTTATAAATAGAATACAATTTTCACATTATCTATTAAAAATTATATAAATTTATCCTGACAAATATTTTATCAATTATTCCATAAACATATTGATAGTAGTACACGTTGATAGTAGTACGTGGCACAATGTACATTGACTCTATACTGTCATTTTAAACTAAGCATCACATATTTTTACAAAATGAAAGAACATTGTTGAATAAGTAGAGTCAACGATCGATACTGTATACATTATTCAGTCAACCTGTCTGAGTCGATAATTGACACGACTTGTACGTCGACACTGTAATTCCAATCTAACTACCATTCAAATGTTTAATTCGATAATTAAGAGTAACGATTCTAGAAACTTTCCATTTCTTCCTCCTCTTCTTCTATTCTATTTCTTTCTAGTTAGTTGCACGCAAACCGGATAGAGAAACTGGACAATCCGGTCACGTGCAGGTCTTGCGGCTACGTGGCCGTACTAGTAATTTCCGAATTCAAGTGAGTCGCTGAAAAAACCGTGGAATGAAGAGGCTTTTTTCGTCGACAAACTGTACAATCCACATATCACTTGGACACGTGTAACTATCAATCTGGAGAATTCCCTCTCCCCCTTTTTGTTTTTCATCTTTCTTTGTCTTTTTCTCTTTCTATTTTTGTTTTTTTTTTTTTTTTTTAGGAGAAATATCTTGTTGGGAAGAGAGCTCTTCAAGTTGCGTGAATATTATTTTGTAGTCTATAACGATATATAAGATATATAAGATGTATTTTTACAGTATCTTTGAAGGATCGATTCTAGAGGCTGAAACAAATATTAAAGTTGATATATATATATATATATATTTGTATAATATCAGTTGAGACTTCTTTATCGAGTTAGATAAGCAATTTAAGTTTGCATAGAGAGTGAGACAGTTCTATCTTTAACTTAGATTGCTTGTAACTCAATGAGAAAGCCACAACCAATATTTTTATGTAGCAATTTTTGTATTTGTTTTTGTCTCTATAATCTTTCTCTTTAAAGATGTCTAATGAATACACTCTCTATGCTAGAAGCTTAATAACTATAACATTGCTCTAGCAAAAATATTTTCGTAAACAGAATTATAAAAGGAATTTTAAAAAATTTTGAAATATACGTAGAAATAAAATAGTTCGAATTGATTATTCATTCACAATTCAATTGTATATTCAATTATCAGATTGTTTGCGCCAATGTAACAGACTGAAATTGTGACGAGGTTAAATAAGTTCGAGAGTAACAATTTATGGAGTAAACAACGACAGATCGATACGTCTGTTGTCAGGGAACTTTCTTCTGAAAATTATAGCCATCGAGTTTTTTGTTTGACCCGGTTTTTTAAATTTTAACATTAAAGTATTGATGTTTATATTTCGATGTTTAAATTAATAATATTATTATTAATTTTTATACCATAATTTTAATACCGTTTGTATTATATAGTTTCTAGGAGTTTCAGTTTCTATGCAGTTACGAACCTGTGAAATATGACTGAGTAATTTGAAACTCGAAGCACACTTATGTGCGTGTTAATAATGGAGAATTATCAAGATCATATAACTTCGAAAAGGATGAGAACTCGTGATACAATTGTAAATTTCGAGATGAGAAAGATTGAGTTTCAGATTTTGATATATATATATATATATATATTCGTAATGATTATTAATATGAATTTAATTTGTTGTAATTCTTCTTCCAATTCAAGTATGAATTTTCATGAATGTTGATCATTCTTATTCGTAATTATTATCTTGTTCTTGCATTATATACATACTTGTTAAATTAAGAACAATATTTTTGTATTAACATATATATTATATAATTATTCAACGATAACTATCTTTTTTTCCAGTTTGATTCACGTTTTCTTATCAATATTCTTAATCCTATAATACATGATCGATTAACTTGGATTACAATTAACAATTAATCATTTTATTGTAATAGAAAAATTATAAATCTTATTAGAATGATAATTCTGTACACTTTTCAATCTAAATTAATCCAATCAAAATCATCTTGACACAACACATAAAACAAAAACGGATAGTCTGAAATCAAAATGAAACCGCGTTTTAATTCGTGATTAACGATCGTTGTTGCCTTCGAACGATACGAGAACCCAACTTTAAATCACTGTGTATACACCGTATTATAAACGTCCATTTGGCTGGCGGGGAATTAAGCGCGATAATAAAGCATTGGCATCCGCCGAATCGATAAATATTTCACGGAATTTATTTCCCGCTGATTCTTTTAGACTCGTGCACGTGTAACAAACGGCGCATTTAATTTCGATCAAAGCCACACGTGCGCTTTTCGGCTGCTGATTTTATGGGACAAAGAGTGAAAATCGACAACGATATATCGCGAAACGACGAATAATAAATGCGTGGTTCGTTACTCTTTCGAGTGATGGATACTCGTGTGATTGAAAGTTTCGTGCATCGAAATTCATTTTGGGATAAATTTCGAATGTCTTAGGCATTATTATGATACTGAATTGAAATGTATCGAAAAGGAATATTGAGTTTTCTTTTTAATTCTGCTTGAAACGTTTCAATATATCTTTAAAAAATAAGAAAATTCTAAAAATGGTAAATAGATACAATTAAAATTTTACCCCATATTGAATTCCAATGTTCTTATCTATTTTTACTTTTTTCCGTGAGATCACATTATTAAATATGATCTTGGTAATGATTAAATTGCACAATTTTCATTTTAATTTAATAAATGGTGCGAAATCTAAATTTAATTAAATGCAAAATTTCGCTTTGGTAAATCGAATTAGCAGAATGATGCTAGCTTATTAATTCGAATTTATTTGTTATTAAAACTTCTTAACATTCTCTTAAAACTTCATACAATAATAACTGGTGTTAATGAAAGTAAATTAAAAATAGAAAGGTAGCTATTCAAATTTACTGAAATTGACTTTCATTACAATTGTCTTATTATTTTTTAAGTAAAATATTCATAGTATATTAAATATTCGTTCGTGTGTATTAAATATTTTATTATTGTACATAATAGAAATATAACAGGCAATAGAATATTACAATACAATAATACTTTACAATTGTTGAAAAATTAAAAAAATTCAAAAGTAAAAGTTTTGTACTTAACTCAACTTGCTATGCTAAACTTTTTAAAAACGAAAGGATTAATTTCAATGAAATTGATCAGTTCGCCGATCGTTGTTCTCGTTACAGAGGAACAACCCATTTCAAAGATCTTCACTCGATACTCAACTTCACTTTGACAATCCTCTTGCTCCTTTTCACAATAGTAATAGAGTTCAATCTATTATCCTTTGAGACAAGTAACCAAGTTCCTACTACTGTTTGCTATCTTGTACCTATAAAGAAAAGATTTATTGTTTTAAAGCAATCTTCAAATTTAATTTGACAGAGATCAGTTGCTTTTTCTATATAAAAAAAAAAAGAACTCTACGAAAGATATATAAATATCTAATTTTTAAAATTTTTAATATTCATTTGATTGTTCGAAACTTTCTATAACAGAAAAATTAAAAAATTCTATCAATTCTAAATTAATGGAATGAATAATAATGCAGGGCAATACTGCAGTATTAATTATTTGTATAGATTAAATATTTCAAAATAATAAAAATCCAAATGTTTTGCCCACTTTGAATATTTCCCATTCATTATTTAATAGCAGAATTAGTAATAAGAGTTTTTGTTATGCAACTCTACTTCGATATTAATTTTTTTTAATTTTAATTAATTTATTCCTCTACAGAGTACATACATAATAACAAATTTTTGTAAACGTAAGCAATATAATATAATTGCAAAATATGATATATGATTCGATATTAATAACAATGTATTAATATTTAAAGAAATTAAAAGAGAAATACATTAATTCATTATATCTTAGCACAGAGAAAAAGGAATTCTATAAAAGTGAAAAAATAAAATTGCATAATACACACTGATGAAAATGAATAATATAATTACAAAAATAAAATAAGTAATGTAGAATCAAACAATATTATTGTAATAGCTATATTAATATTTATAAATTAATTTACCAGATCCTGGTGAAAGAAGAATATCTGTCAACAGAGGGACACACGAGAATGAAAAATAATTTCTCGAATAAAAATATGAAAATCTCTCGTCGGGGGGATTTCTTTGTTTTTTTATTCTTCTATTTTTAATATACACAACGAACGTACGAATTCTCCTCGTCTAGATGAGTTAATGGATAATAAATCTGCTAATATACGTACTAATTATCATCGTTGAACAATGTTTGGCCACTAGTGCACCTCCTTTTTCACTCCTTAAGTGAATTGAAGGAAATTTACGAGGATCTAGATTAAAAAGAAATCGAAATTCCTCGTTATTAGAGGTGACGAAAACTTAATTATTCTATTTGAATATATCGTCTCGAGGTTCTGGAATTAAAATTCATGAGATGGAATTTCTGTGTTAGATTGTAACTTTTTTTTAAAGAGTAACGTTATAATATATTTGGCATGTAACGTGGCAATTTAATCTTAAAATGATTAAGAGTATGAGAAGTAAAAAACTTGGATTGACAGCGTTCGAGCTCCAGGATTTTATTTATTATCTTTTCTCAACACTTCTTCGTGATTTTATAAAGATTGAACGTAACCACGTTAAAAGAAAGATACACAAAGTATAATATTAAAAGATATTTTCATTGTTATTTTAACAAATGGTCAAAAAATGTAATATGGTAATATCTTTTATGTTTGTGTACCATTTGATGCAAAAATTATTATATACTCTTCATCAAAATTTATAAAATTCTGAATAATTAATTTGATTATATAGGATGTATTTAATTTGCAAATAAAATTTATGGCTTCAAATAACTTACCTCATAACGATGAATTTGAAAATTTATCAAAAATTAATACATTAATGTGATATCAAAAATTGTAGGGAATTTCTAATGGCGGATATTCTGTTCTAACTTTTGCAAGAAACAAATGCAAGAAAATGATTATGTAAAACAAATATCTACATTCTAATATAGCTACAGTTTTTCCTATTATTCATTATTAATTTATTCATTTATTCATTTTTTTTAATATATTTTTATATAATAAAGATATCATTGTCATTTTCTTTATCTTACTTTTCTTTTTTAATTTCTTCAAATTCAAATTAGTTTTTAGTTACATCTTTAATTTTCGTAACTTTTTGATTTTATTATTATTAAAATTTTGTTATTAATTGATTTTTAATTTTCTTGCAAGTGCGAACGAGTTGCGACATTTCCACAGAGTCTCGCGAAACAATAAAAAAAAAACGATAAAATTTAGATAGAATGTTAAGTTTTTGTAAACTTTTAAAACGCAGAAAGTTTTTCTCACGTCTCGTCATTAATTTAAATGGGAAAAGACATTTGCATTTTTTCGCTTAGTTGAGAATACCTAACCCTCAAGAGGACAATTTTAATTTGCTCGTGATTTTATTCTTATGTTTCATAGTTTTCTTTTTTTTCTTATTCTTTTCTTATTATTACAAATGCACCAAAAGAAATTAGATAGAAAGAATATATACTTTATACGCATATTTGAAAACAAAACGATACTACTTGTTGTTGTTGATAATTGACTCGTGATCTTCAAATGATACGATCTCTTTAACTTTTACTTGATCTGAAAATAAAGCTGGTAGGTAAAAATATAATCTTGACGAGTCTAGATTACAAATGACATTGATGATTTCCACGTTATCTTTAAATAACTCTAATAAGTTAATAATACAACCTCAGTGAAGACTTTTATAATCTTCATGGACAAATCTTCTTCCTTTTGATAACTTCTTGATCCAACATTCACTTTCGTAAACTCACATACTTTGAAAATTAATTAAATCTATATAAACGTTTTCTGGATCCAATTCTATGTAAAAGAGAAAAAGTATACGAAAATAACCAATCTTAACTTGAGATTGGAGTCCAAGATTTCTGGTTACAAATTAGAGTATCTCTCGCATCTAAAACATTTTCCTATTTCTCGTCACTTTGCTTCTATATCAGTTACTATTCATTAACCATCCTGACCTAGAAAATTCGAATCGTGTTCAAAAGTACACGAAGTGCATCATCATGATACAAACCAGGACAAATTACGATATATCTTTCTAAATTTGATATCAGTCACAACAATTTATCCATCATTGTAATTATGAATCCTCTCATTAATAACATAACGCGTCATTTTCACTTTCCTCAAATTATCTTGATTCCAATCAAGAAACGTCAAAATCGAAACCGAATAATTTACAAGATTCGAATTGTAGAAGCAGAAAAAGAAAAGGAACGAGAATCGATATCACTTACGATAATTTAACCATTGGGTTTAAGATATCTCAACTCGAATTTAATTGGGGAAACAATGTCGAGGAATGGTCGATCAGAAGGCATATCATCGCGGAATATGATCCGGCGGAAGACATTCCGCCACTTTGATTAAATCACGATGAAATTCCTTGTACAAAGATGGCGGTGGCCAAGTATTTAGCAAACTCTTCAACTATTACGCCTGTAGGAAAGAAGTTTCTTTGAAAAAGAAATTCAAACCGGCGCGTTGCAATACAGTAGCTCCAGTTAATCCGGGGCTTGTGCGGCGGCAAGCATGTACAAGTTTTCTGGTGCAGATTGCCTTTGAGCGTTAAAGGGTTTCCTCGTGCAACCCGAAAAGAGTAAACCTTTTATTCTCTCTCTTTTTCTCTTTCTATCCTTTTAAAATATTTTTCTACACATTCTATGTAGAAGAAGCACAGGGATTAGATATTGGATTCGTTAAAATCATAGGAATTTGACAGGCAATATACTTGCGTATGCGCGGTATTGGGCAAACGATTTTGATCGAAATTTTCGCACCGCTTTTCGCACTGCTTTTAATCCATTATTTAATCCGTCGCTTTAATCCACGCCGGATAAATATTTTTCTCCGCGGCTATTAATATTTAAAACTTGCGTTTTTTCTATCGAGATTTGAGGTTGAAAATGTACGTGTTTTTAAATTTCATTCCTGTTCCTCCTCCTCTTTGATTTTAAAATGTGACGTAATAATTTCTACATTATTTCTTGCTTCGCGAGCAAAAATTTTCCCTCATTTTCTGGTGATTTTATCGTTTTTAACACACGTTTGAACGTTTATCTCTCTCGAAATCTTAAATGTTGTGATTACTATTTGATGTGCGTAGTTTAAGAATAACGCGTTTCGTGCATATTATGCTATGACCCAATGATGGAAAAGTCGATCAATTAACGAAATCTTTTAATTTAATGAAGAATAATAAATTCAACGGGAATAAATTTCTTCTCTGTCCCGACGAACAAATGGATAAATTATTCGGCGTCTAGCATTCAGAATAAACAAAATGATACGTGATCGTATCATTTATTCGTATTATTTAAAATAATATCTGATCGATTCTTTATTGCGAATTTAATGCAAAATGTTTTTGATCGATTGAATATACGGAGAAATATAAAATTAGAATTCAAAGAAAGATATTGTATAAATAAATAAATACCATTCCAATCGATGATTATTTGAAAAATATAAAACGATATTTAATCGAGTTAATCTTACATTAATCGATTAATCAATGAAATGATTCAAAAAATTATTTGATTATTATTATTTAAGAAGCTAACTCGCGATTCTTTGAAAATGTAGTTAAATAAAATAATACACTTATTAGAATATTTTATTCCAATTCTTTCCAATTTTTAATTATATCGGTGAACAATGAAATCATTGGAAGAATTTTCGAATCGACAGAGAACACATTGATCTTGCGATTGTTTACACTTTCTCATGCGTCGAATAGAACTCTCTCAAAAGTTAGCAATTCCAAACTTTCATTCTACAAACTTCAATTTCGTACTTTACGCTTCAAACTTTAAATTTCAATCTTCAAACTTGATGCTTCAAATTTCAATTGATGATTTTTAATTCAATGAGAAAAAATAAAAAAAGAAATCGTGATTTTTGCGCTAATAAATTTGAGTTTATTTGTTCACATCTACTATGAAAAAATTTTCCAAATATCTTGGATCCAAATCAGATTGTTAAACGATTAAATTGGAAATGTTTAACGACTTAAAATGTCTTACGTGTTCTCTGTATACTGTTATTCTTAGTTCCTACTCTATTAATCACATTGGAATTGGAGCATCGCTAACGAACTTGAAACGTGATTCAATGCCTGCCCTTTCTAGATGATTACGTAAATGATATCAGTCTTGGATCGTTAAATTAAAACAAATTGGAAGGGAAAAGTGTGTAATGTTTCACGTTCGTTCTTGTCTCTGAAATGATATTAAATGATTGGATAGAAATTTAATATAATATAATATAATATTTGGTAAAAATTTTTTGACAAACATTAATCACTTTATGATAAATATTATATAAAATTATAATTTAATATAAAATTTATATATATAATATAAAATAATATAAATTTTGAATATTATTCAATATCGATACTAGTTCTTCGAAAAATTACATATAATTAACTTAATTGTGAACTTAATCATTCATTACTTATATTATATCTTTTCTCGTTATCTGAAATTCCGTGTTATCTTCCTACATTTTCACAAACTCTCATCACTTATGTCGCAGAAAAGGTCCACGTTTTACGTAGTAATATTATTTATTAATCAAAAAATTTAACGGCAAAAGTTATCGAAATATCATCGATCGTATAAATCATTAATTCAAGAATTGCAAACATGTAAATAATATATATATATATATATATAAATGAGAGATAATTCGAGAAAAATCAATCGTCGGACAAATTGGAACATCGATTTTCCGCAGTGAAAATTGGAAGGATATTCGGTTGGGTGTTTAAAAGGACTCTTATCAAGGGGCTTTCGTTCATGACACGAGGATTTCTTAGACGAAGACGGTTCTCTCTTCGACTTTCATCGACCGCTACAATAGGATCAGATCTTTTTTGTTTGATATCGAGACTACTTCTTACCTTTAAGCTGAACTAGATTCCTCGAACACGTTCGTGACGTATCTTTCATCCGATTCTCGTTAGCGTGACACGCGGTTCAAACTTATCGGTTTCTCGCCTTTTTTCGAAGAAGATCGAAAAAGAAATTACAGATAATAGTGTAATAGCACCGATTAATACAGCTTTCGTTTCTCGTCGCGTTTTATTCGATTTCTCGATTTTTTTTTTTTTTGTTTGCTTCAATATTTCGACGAGAGAATGAGAAAAATACCATGAAAAGTTAAATGATATTTTAATATTTTATTCACGCATCGATGAACCTTTGGATCTACGTTTTTCAATGATATTGACTTCCAAAATTTTTATCAATTGATTTATTTTAAACTGATTAATAAAAATTGATTTCTTCAAATGCGAAACTTGATTACATTATATATCTCCAATTTTACATTAAATAAATAAGTCTTTCGTAAACTCATAGATTCCATCTGGATTTCATAGAAAGATCTATATTTAAAAAGAAATCGAAAATATCAAATTTTACCGAATCTTTTCACCAAATTATCGAAACAATGAAAAGGTATTCAAGATACTATTTCTACGGAAAAAAATATTCCATAGAAAAGAAATGAAAAAAAAAAAAAAAAAAAAGAAATACGCCATCTTCCAAAAATTCCAATTCCATTTTCCTTTCGTATCGATCTTTCGTATCATTCCTTCAATTAATATTCGTGAATCATAAATACGAAAGATAGAGAGTGTGCATGCATCTTTTTTTTAGAGAGCGCATGAATGCATCGCGCGTACAATCAGACGCGCGGATCAGGGCTCTAATTACGGAAAAAGCAGTTCTTCGCCACAGGCTGAATCAAGAGCGTTGCTTGCTCGTTCAAGGTCACTAGGCCATTCTCTTCTCGATCCCTTAACGCCATCCACTGACTCTAACGTTAGTTTCCATCCTTTCCTTGTCTCCTCAAAGGAGATGGTGTTGTGCATCCAAATAAAATAAAGTGTTTTTCGCGAAACATTTCAAGCGCATCTTTTCTTTTTTTTTTTTTTATATGAACGTGAAAATATCTCGGGCTCCATTATCGGGAAAATGAAGAGACTCGATTGCGTCCACGAAACTGGACGGCGGGCCTTGCCCGGGGAAACAAAGGATCGAGAATTCTCCACGAAATATTCGAGAGACGCTAAATAGATCTTAATGGATTTCTTAATATCGTTGAAAAAAGGGAGGAGAAGCGTTAATTATATTTCGCATTGATTGTTTCTTCTTCTTTTTCTTCTTTTTTTTTTTTTCGATAAAAAGATGGAGATGATCTTATTCAACTCTGAATGGAAAAAAGTTGATATATCTCGAGGAAAATTTATTTCGAAGGTTAATATATACGCGTGAAATTTTTATAAAATTTTTGTTTAAATAAATGTTGTTTATTTTATTTGAAATAATTTAATTGTTCGTCTGTAATTTATCTATAATATGATTTGGATAAAGGCATTGTACAATTTTGTATTTTCTGCTAAACCAATTATTAAAACTTTAAGACTAAGAATAAATAACAGTCCTTGATAAAATATAAATATGGTATTGAAACATTATATAGCGTTGAATATACATTTATTTTAATGTAAAAGAAAATCAAGATCTCAATATCGGTTAATCGACAAATTACAAATTGTATATAATCATTAAACATTTTGCAAAGAAGGACACTTAACTTGATTTGATTTAATTAATCACTTCTTTTAAAGTATTCTCTATAATAAACACGTGAAAGATGTAATAAAAAAGGATTTGATAGAAAAAAGTAGCAAGAATTCCGAACAGATAAAAGTATAGCGCGTAAATTATTCTTGGTTAAATAACTGGTTCTCGTACTCTGACGTGTACGATAATATTATTGCAACAATATTATCGCACGATTGCAATAATATTGCTGCATTTATGTCACAATGAACTGAAGTTGGATGCATTTTCTCTTTTTTCGATTCTCTTTCTACGATTTTCCATCCTATTTTATTCCCGATAATTCGCATAAATTATCAAGGTTTAACCTTGGAGGATTATCGAAATCGATTATTACCATTATCGGCCGCGTTCCAGTTATTGAATCCAGTTGTAGAAACTGCGAAATGGGTACGCGTGCGCGATGTGAAATATTAATTATTTTAACGTAATACCGCGTCGTCGTTCCGCGTGAAATTACATGAGAGTATGTGCTTAAGGGATTAATATTTATTCGGATGAGAACGATGGAAATGAGCGAATGAACGGTGTTATTGTTGTTCTCGTACCATTTTCGATAAGGATATCTATTGTTTGTTTTCGTATTCTGTTTTTGTTACACGCTAACTGATTCGGTATAAATTCCTTTTGAAACTCGATATTGTTCATTTTTAACATTGGTACATTTGTGAATACGATCGTGAGATTTTAAAGTTTTAATAATTGATCTATAATTTGTATTTGTATGAAAAACAATACGATGTAAAGTTTTTTTATTAACTTTCATATACATCTCAATCATTCAGAAACTAAAATTTGGAATTTGGAAATTTTTCAAAGAAATTGATCTCTTTTATTTTTCGAATAGCTCGAACATGATATAAATTATATAAGATTATTGGAATATTTTAAACTGTTAATTATATCAAAAAAGAATTAAATGATTTTGAAGCAAATTAAAATAGATTGAGGACGTATAAAGTATCAAGTTTTCTTTTTTAAATAGAATTACACATCTCTTTGTGTATGTATTATAGCTAATTATTTTCCATAAAATATACTAAACTGTGAAAAAGAATCATTGATATAACTTGAACTTTATAAAACTATTTGTGCGAAATCAGGATCCTATAACATCTGTCCAGTGCAGATGGACGAAGTCTAAGCACGTCTGGCAAACGTCTTGGAAAATCTTAACCTAGGATTCCAGCTTGCTAAGTTTTACCCTGTCAGTTCCATCAACCGAATGAACTGTGTTGAATTATTTCCACGTGCATTGTCGATCCTACTCTTGTCTCTGCTCGCGTCATAATCTCGATGCAATTCAAACAAAGCATTCAAAAACAAGTCAAATGACATTTAAAAAAATAGGAAACTTGATTTTAAACTCATCTCGATATAAAGAAATATCACATCCAGACATATATATCATGGTTCATCATATATATATACATATATATACACATCTTTATTCTGAAAAGAAGAAAAAACAAAAGCATTGAAAACGTGTTGCATATTCATTCGTGAGTAACGATGCGTGCGCGTGTGGAAAATACGAACTTTTCTCCACGAGACTGGAGATTTTTAAGTCCAACCTGGTTTCCAGTATTGTTTTGTTTTGCGGCAAAAGAGAGAAACAAAATGGAAAAATTTGGTTAGGGAAGAAAGAATGGATATAACAATATACCAAATATAAAATGTAACCATGAATCGGAATTGTGACTAAAGTTCGTTGTAATCTCTCCACGTGTTCTTTTTCCATATTTTTATATTATTTCAACGTATGAAACGAGCGTATATATACATAGAAATACAGTTTTAAAGATTCTATTGCGACGCGAAATTACATACGTTCGTATACAATCGATACAATAAACTCGATAACACGATTAATTCGTTTCGCGTTTGGTTGGGTCGAAATCGTGTTAAACGAAACCCAGAACTAATCAGTGGAATGTCAACAAAAAGCAGTAAGATAAATAGAAACTGTACGAAGGCCAAGTTCGTGCCGTGAAATAAAAAGTTGTTTATCAACGCGTTTGTTGTCGAGGCATTGTCGATTCGATTCATCCTTGCCACATTTCGTCGCTCCACATTATTATCAATTGCTAATAACAATAATTCTAATTTCCCTCTTAAAATTCTTCCAATCTTTCAAATCTCTCTGGTAACACTGCATGCAACGTCTCTTCATCGACAGTGCCTCGACAATGATATTTCTTTTGCGATTGTGAGTACGTAATTCGTCGATTGTAATTATCGACAAATAACCCACGACTCATCATTTATATCGAATGTAATTAAGTAAATCGTATTATTATTACACTCTGTAATGTCAGTAATGGTTCATCATCATCGTTGGCGAGCGATAATGAGATAATTTATCTGCAAAACTGTAAGTGGCCAAGTCGCGTTAAATATAGAAAGATTGTAGCGATCGTATAAAATACGTGGTATTATATTATATATAAGATATTATAAGGAAATTAACTATGTTTCTGCGACATAAATGCGTTAATAAAATGGGACGATTTATGAATTATGAATCTTATGAATAATTAGACATAGCGGATGTTTATGCGTTATTAAAAATTTTCAAAAAACTTGTTTTAACTTGAACAGAAATTTATTTTATCCTTAAAAAATCATTAATCGATATTCTCTCCTCTCATATTCATATTCACGCGTTTAAATTTTTCGATGAATCCATAAACGTCCGCATTTCCACTTATAAAATACGCATAATACGCGCATAATAATCGAGAATCGAAATGCGACGCAACAATTGAATAGCGAATCCGTGATATTCCGGGTTTAATATCTCGAAGCGAGAAATTTCATTAAAATCGTGTTTTACTTTGAGACTCGTGCGACGTAAAAATGCCGATAAAATTGCCTCTGGCTCGACGTTATTCGAAACGGTTATCGGGGTGACGCAACGTGACAACAGTTAACAAGTTCGTATCAACAAAGACGCGTTCATTTTACGCTCACGATTCGAAAGGATCAGAGTTTGTTCTCTTTATTATCATCATACGAAGTGGTGATCATGATGAGATGAATTTTTACATCCGTGTTCATTCGTATCCTCGTTCGCGGGGGAGGGATCGTGTCATTGAGCTCGAGGAGAAATTGAAATTCCGATCGAAATTTCAGGTGATTTAAATGCGTTAACGAGAAACAAAGCTTCTCTTCCGTTATTCCACGCTATGTATCTTGTGTATTTTCTATCATTTACGTGCAAACGAAGAATTCAAAGTAATTTCAATATTTGTTTCGATTCAATGAACAATTAGATTCTTCTTCTAATATTTTTAGATTTTAAGTATTCATATTAATAATTAATTATTTTTAAGATCGTAACGCGAACATTTAAAATTTTATTTAAGAAGTGATATTTAAACGTAGAATGAATGAATAATTACTTTAATTTTTTAAAAATATATGAATTATGAATGAATCGAGGAGATTTTTCAGATTTCTTTTTATTTTATTTCTTAAGAAATTTCGATATTGCAATTATTCGATCATGAACATCATGAAAATTTTGATTCAATGTACAAGTTCCAGAATCTTGAAATCCCAATGCAAATTAGAGGATGGGGATAACCGAAACGTAATACGTAGGATTGCAGTAAATGCGAAACAGAGATCCAGTTTACAGAAGTTTAGTTCGACTTACAACGAAGATTCAGGATATTGATTCTTCCCTTCAAGCCGGAAGAAGGAATCAGAATACAAAGTCGCATCGACATATTCAACTCCTCTTATTCAAATATTCAATTCCTCTTCTCGAATTTCTTACGATTCGAACGAGACAAGAAGAAACAATATTAATTCGATCAAAATTCATTGCACACGTAAAAATAATCTTATATCCACATCTTCGTACCATTTCTACACTCGAAAAGGAAGAAAGAAACGAGATTATTAATCGATTTAAAATATTTCCAAGAATCATCAAGAATCAACTCTGAATTCCTACGATGCGATTTTCATCTCATAATACATACATAACGGAGCAACGCTATTCCGTTTCAAGCAATCGAAATGAATCATTCGAATAATCAGTTCGAAAGTGATTACTTATTCGAGGATGCCACGAAATGACTATAAATTTGACTTCCTCGTGGCGAGAAGCGACACTTATGCGGGCGTGGCGCGAACGCCCTATTAACTTGACGAGGGGTTGGAACGCTCGCGTGCATCGACTACGCGATTCCTATGTGGTGTAATGTTTTATTTTTTTGCTTGTGTGTAATAAACGTGTACACGATCTCCTTTGTCATCGATTTTCTTTCGAGATGAATTCTTTCCTCGAGCGCGATACTCGTGATTTCGTTCGAGAATTTATGAATTCTTAGGTGAAAAAAAAAAAAAAGAAAAGAATAACGAGACAAACGATAATTACTGCTTCTTCGTGATGAAAGATTTTTAATGATGCACCACTGATCTCTGTAAAGAATAAAAAAATGAAGATTATTCAACTTCTTGTTATATATATTTCATATATTTGGAACGAATAAAGTGTTAAAAGGAGATTGAGATTTCTCAATTAGATGAGATTAATAAATGAAAGCTCTCTGCCAGTTACATTTCAACGAATCAAAAAAATTGAAATCGAGAAACGTTCTTTCACATCGTGTACCATTTATTCGAAGCTAACTAGTAATTCATTCGCGTCTCCGTTAATGTCACCGATAAATTCGCCCAAACTTGCACGCCCATTACGTCACGAATGCAAGTGGATAACTATCGCCCACTTATTAGGGACGATCTCTAATAACGGGACGTCTCTTTAATAACAGCAACAAAGGAAACAAATTAGAAACAATGTACCCAAGAGAGTATAATCTTCCCTCCATCCCACAACGCGCTAATTCGAATTCTGTGTCAGCACAGCTCTGTTTGCGTGTACACGCGCCAATCTTCCATGGAATATCATCGAAACTACCCTCGAAAAGTTGTCTTGCTGACATCTTTATAACAAAATTTACGGAAATTGCGTGGAAGGGAGCTCAATAAAAAATACGATGGATAGAAGAATATGAAAGATATAGGAGAATTATTGAAGGTGAAATAGCGAGATAATGATATTTTCTTGGATATTTGATTTATGATATTGACCAAATTTTTGTTGTTGCTCATAAGAATAAATGGATAAGTAACTTAATATATTTCATCGATTCCTCAAAGATTCATCCAGCATAGAGATCTATAAGCATCGTGAAAAAAGAAGGATGAAAGAAAATTAACGGAAGTTGCTATTAACTTAATATATTTTTTCATCGATTCCTCAAAGACTTATCTAGCATAGAGCATGAAAAAGGATGGAAGAATGAAATTAAGGGAAGTTGCGTACGTGACAATAAAAAGGAAAGTGAGGAAAAATATGTATTATCAAGTGAAAGAATTTATCTGATACGAGATGAGAAAGAAAATAAAATGTCGCAGCTGGGTGTGTAGAAATCGTTTGTTTAATTTGGAACAAATAGCAATGAGAAATTATTGGTCGAATGGTCGGAAATTCGAATTCAGTTGGTGTCCCTTCGTCCTCTCCTTTGCAGAATTGGAATTTGTTCGTGATGAAGACATCCACGGTTGCAGGAAGAGGAAACGTTTCGAAATAAAAAGAGAGACAAAGAAGAGAATGGGGAAAGAAGATATAAGAAATAAAATTGTGTAGGTGACACGTATCTCGAGAGAAGTTAAGAAAAGGAATTTCCGCACGATGAGTAAAAGAAGTATACAACTCAAAATGAAGAAGAGGAAGAAGAAGAGAAAGAAAGTTAAATATTTAAAAAGAAATAAAAGAAAATATTTAAACTTGAATAAACAGAAAGTTCTTTTTGCAAGCTTTTATATAATATAATAAACGAATGAATCATGTATTATTGTAAAATTAAATATAAATTATTGATGAATGTATCTTTTTTTTGGAGAAAAGAGAAAAAGAATCATTGCAAAAATATTTTCCATCTTTCATGTTTTTCACCATTCATTATGGATTAATTATATGTTCAATATGACAAATAAATGATCTGACAGATTAAGTTTCGGATATGAAAGAATTTTTATTATCTTAACCAATGTTTATAATCCATTTACTTTATAATTTATTAAATTATTAATTTTAAATAAAACAGAGTTAAGAAATGAAAGATAACAATCAATACAAAGATTGGAAAAAATAACGAAAAGGAAAAATTGAGAAATTATAACGAATTTGAATGTTATATGTGCAGTTTTAGAAACTTGGAAAATAAAAAATATATAAAAGAATACGAAGGGAAAAGTTTAAAGAAAAATATTAAGAAACATAGGAAAAGATATGGGACAATTAATCATTTGAGATTAAGAAAAATGGAAGAAAATAAAAAAAAATTAAAAGTTACAAGAATATAGTGATAATGTCATTGATGAATGAACTTAATCTTAATTCAATCCAAATACTTTGATTATAAATAAAAAATGAGTTATGTTTCTAGAAAAAAGAAAATTCTAATAAATAACAAAGTAAAATGAACAAATGATTGAATAAGTTGCAAAATAAAATATAATTCATAAATTTGAATTATTTATTTTAAGAAAAAGAAACAATAAACATAACGAGTAGTATATGATATTAATTAATAAAAATATATATGTATATTTATAATTTATTATTCGATTCAGAATAACTAATAATTTGTCAAAAATAAAATATGAATATCATAGCAAATAATAAGAATAGTGTCAAAGAATGAAAATAAATCGTACTGTTTTAACAACAAGTGTACTTGAATAAAAGAACAAGAAGAATAAGAAAAGGAATAAACGTTATAACAAATCAATATTGGCCTAAAAAGAAATGGAACAGTTAAAAGCAAGTACTCAGATATTCCAGAAGCATTCAAGAGGATCAGAAATATATTAAGTATTATTTAAGTACTATCGACCAGGTCGTTGATATCCACTAGACTGTATTATTGAATATTTTAAATATACAATAAATTCTCATGACGACCAGAGTGTTTAGTAATCTCGGATTTAGATCAAGAATATACTTTAAATATTTCTAACAATACAGAATTATCCTGTCCAACAACCTCTTTCAACAGAAGAAAAATTTAATAAAAAAATCTGTTACGTAGAAAAACATATACAAATAGCTTTGATATAGATTTAGAAACAATCTATATTTAAAAAGACGAGATAATTACAACGATTTATTCAAAATGACAAAAGAAATTTAATACAGTCGTATTTTCATAGAATTAGCGAATATAAGCGAAATGAAAATAGTGATAATTTATATTGCAAAACCGATTTGAACAAAATATCTTTATATTTATCTTGCAATTTCCAATATCAAGCTTTAAAATTAATTAAATATACATGATCTGCCGATTAATTTCATCGAGCTTAAAGGATTTTCGTAATTTATTTGCAATTGTTATCAATAAAATATAAACAAATGATTATTATTAAAACTTTCGACTTTAAAGTTATATCAAGGAAATATTCATAAAGAATCTTCGACTTGAAATAAAAAAGCGACGAAGGAAATAGAAAATGTAAAAATTAAATGACCAATTATTATTAATATTTAATCAGATAATTATCCATCAATAAGATTCGAATGTTCTTAAATATTCATGCTCAATAACAAAATAAAACTAATGATCGATCTGAATAATATAATATTTATTATTTTTAAAAGTAATAATTGACAAAAAGTTCGGAATAATCATTTTAAAAAATTTTTTTTTATTCGATGTTTTAATGAATATAATAAATCATGAAATATACGAAAAGAGAGGGGGGAAAAAAGAGATTTGTAGCGAATCAAATTTATTACACAAGAAGTTCCTCGAGGAAAAAGAAGATCCTGCAACAGCTGCGACGATATATTTAAAACGAAAGGTTCCACCTTATCCCTCGTAATAATCGCATTATTCTACTATATTTCTCAGCCTACTGCAAGAAGAAACTTCAAGGATAATTGACTCAACATTCGAATTTTATCGCGTTATACACTTGCATCTCATAAATTTTAATATCTTATATTTTTTTATCCTCAACAATATGAATATTTTTCACAATCAAATTGAAAATTAAATAAATAAAGGCATTCTTTCAATTTTTACCAAACTTTGTTAAAATTTCAAACAAAGAGGCCTTGTTTGCCATGCATTTCGGCATCGTGCATTGATTTTTTCCACGTCAAAGTCATTCTAAATTATAAGGAAAAACACGTATGAAAAATAGTTCTTTTGAAATCACAATTTTTCTCAGTTTCTTCGATTTATGAAATATCAAGAGAAAACAAAACTTAATAATAAAAAATCGAAAATGATCCCTTTCCAAATGCTTCACGAGGGAATTGTCACATCGAGATTTTATATTATCACCCATTGAATTTTTCTGGATGAAGACCATGGAAGAACATTTCCTAAGCAATATTTTTGTGAATGATGCTTTGCTTAATTTAACAGCGTATCGTCGTGTCGAGATATAATGAGAGAAAAGATGGACCATGTAAAAAACAATATATAGTTACAGAAGATAAAAAGAGATATCTAGACTTTTAACCATTCTGTCATGAAAACTAATGCTGCACTCTTATAATTGAATATTGAATATTGATTATATTAAGTATTTATTAAAATTCATATATATAATGTATAATTTAAAATATGAGATATAATTAAAACAAAAACAAGAAAATTGGATAAAAACAAAGTATACGTATATAATTCTATTTCATCTATCCAAAGTTAAAATTTATATTTACATTTGTAAAATTATACAGTATGCCAACATTGAAATCACTCGCCCTGCACTTATCACTTATCCATAATTCATAAAATCTGAAAAATAAATAAATGCTTCTGGTTAAATTCATTCGAAGTTAAGTTCAGTTCGTGCAAGTTCTTTGGGATGATTCCCTCGTTCGCCATCGAGCTTTCTATCCATGAAGGTGCACGATACAGAGGGAGTGGTGACTACCCTGGCCATTCTTGTCATCGTGGCGAAGTGGGTGCGCATAGCCTCGCGTTGGTCGAGATTATTTTACATCAACCGGTGAAGAGGTCTCGACTTCGTCTCTCATGTGTAGAATGCTTCACTAGGAGAAAGAAAGAAAGAGAGAAGAAAGAAAAAAAAAGAAAAAGATGAAAACTTTTGCTTCACCATGGTAAGAGAACAAGCGGAAGAAGAAGGATCGATGAAGCATCCTCGATGTACATTCATTGGAAGTCACGAGCAAATTTATTCCTGTGACGCGATCCCTAGCTATTCGAGAGCCTAGATCTTCTAATGTCTTTTTAATGCGACTGCACATTAGACACTTCCTGGTAAAACTGATGCTATTTTATTTGTTTATTTATTTTTCTTTTTTTTAATTTTTGTGTCGCGTGCGGAGCACAAGAGTAGCCAAGGTTCTCTTGGATTGATTGACAATTTTAACTTCTAACTTATAGAGGAATTTTTAAGAGAGGAATGTAAATGTAAGTGAATGTTAAGAATTTTCAATAAATAGAATTCGAATGAAAAAGTTTTGGTTTTAGGAAAGACCGTGAAGTTTGGAACAAAATAAATTTGCGCGGGGGAAAAAGAATTGCACATGTTTTCGCAAGATAATGGAAACTCGATACTCTTGTCGAGATTAAATCTTAAAATTGTAGGAAACTTGTAAAGTGGTTTCCATGGAACTTTAAAGCTTGGTTTTTCAATTTTATTCGAAGAGAATAAAATAATAAATATATAAAATATCTTCATCACGTATAGAAACGTAAAGAAACTTTTTAATTTTTAAAACATAAAAAAACCTTTGATAATAAATTCCATTAATATGTAATAAATTTAACTAAAATTGATTATAGATAACTTTCTTAACCCTCGAGTATTTTTATTTTTCAAAGAGAAAAAAAAAAAGAAAAAAAAGAAATAACCTACATAATTTGCTCCTGATTTATAATAATAAAATTCCATTCTTCGAGCAAAAGTAATTAAAGGCTCTAAAAGAATCTTTATTCTTTAAAAAAATTATGAAGATAGAAATAATTTTCTTCTTTTAGTTTTTGACAATAAAATTCCATTTCTTTAAGGAAAATAGAAAAGAAAAATAATTTGCAAGTGCAAACCTCGAAAGTTTCTGCCGAGGCGAGGATTTTCGAGTTCCGGTAGAGCATCAGGGTTGCACTAATTAGTCTCCAGCTGTTATAGTTATCATAGCACTTAGGCGGTTTTATTTTTAACAAAATTAATGGCCGCGTTCCGACTCTGCAAGGGGCTGCTTTAAAAGGCCGTTTACATCCTTAATAGCGGTCTGAATAGGGGGTTGAAGTGTTTCGCCGAGGTCAGAGATCTCTTAGTTTGAGAGTGCACTGATGGAACAAATGGATGAATCTGTTGAAAGTGGTGGAACAGTAATGGCCATTTATTAAAGGGAGACGCTGGAAAATAAAAATTTATGGAATTTTCAAAAAATTGTATCGTCATCTGATCTGTTTTAAGTTTAATTTGCGTTTATTTTATTTATTTTATTAGGGAACGAATTTCTAGCGATTTCATTATGAATAAAATTATATAAAAATTATTATTATTATTATTATTAATAGAGATAATCTTGTAAAAAAATTTTATGATTATTCTTTTGATTTTTTGATCAAAGGAAATTAATTACTTTTTTTTTAAATTAGTTTCCAAATTATCACGTGCAATCCATCATTATAAAAAGAAATTTTAATTAATCGAAATTTTTAAAGATTCATTTTCTGCATTCTGAATTAAATATGCTTTGATATCTATTTTCATCGATATTTATTCTCTATTATATACACAATTGAAATTATTAAAAGAGATAATGGAAATATACATAAAACAAAATCCATCTTCTATCCATTTTTATTAAAACAGCAATTATAATATCGAAATATAACATAGAAATAATCCTCTATAAAAAATTTTTTTCACAAATTCATCTTCCAATTTTCTTCTCTTCAATTTTTCATTTAAAATATACTAAATCAAAGAAGGAACATTAACCATTTTTATCTTAATTTCGATCATCGGAATCATCCATCCCCATCACCCACAAATCTCTGACAACGGTTCTCCCATCTCAAATCTTACTTTATTGCCCAATCCCATTAGAGCGTCACGGTAATCGCCGATTAACGCATTATCAATCATTAATTATCGCTCGGTCGAAATTTGAATCTCCCTTGCGTCCATGGAGCAAACTGATCCCACGAATACAAAGCGCACGATCTTCGGATCAACCTGTGCTCGCGATTGTTCCGGTATTGTGCGTTATATTGCACCTACGATCTATCGTGAACAATTATCCGGGGAAATGTGTGTCGCAGGTGATCCGTGCAACAGCTTCGATTTACCGGAAGTCGGTCAATTGATGATTTCACTGTTGTTCCATTCATCTTGGGAAAGGAATTAAAGGGTCGAGGATCATGATCGTTAACATAAAATATTGCAACTCGGGTGGAAATGAAAGAATATCTCTCGCTTCAATGATTCTTCATGAGAAAGAATTTTTTTTAAATTAAATTTATTTTATTATTTGCTTTGTTGTTATTTTTTTTATTGTGATATAAAGTAAAAAGTAAAATTTGTTTCTTAATTTTTGGAATAATTGTAAGTTGAAAATTTATCGTACATGTGTAGATTGGTAAATGTTGACGGGAATTAAAATTTGTATGAACACGAAGAAAACTGGAAATTAAATGAAAATAAAAAAGTTTCTGTTTAATTTTCTAAATGTCATACGCGTTCTGCTTTGTATATTTTATGTATTTTTTTGCGTGCAACACGTGTTACATTGTTTTTAAATTTTCCATAAACGGGTAAAGATCTAAGTAATTAGAGATGTAAAATATGGATGGAATGTGACGAAGGATTATAAAGTATAATCTAAATTATTCAACAACTTGTTCGAACAACTGTCCAACCAACAATAACTCAAAGAATGAATGAAAGTAAATTATCTCCAAGTTTTCCCATCATAGTCAAGAATCGTAATCCTACAACAATTTACGAGATTTCTTGAAAGCAAATAACAAATGTCAAGGGAAATAGTCTCGTAAAGCGATCATGTAACTTGGAACATTAACAAGGAACGGGCTACAATTCTCCTTAAGCTGTAACAAAAGCTAGATGACAAGTTGCATGGAGTTTCAGTTTTATTTGTTATTTATCCCTGTTGCACGTAGATTAACGATCAAAAAAAGAATAATTAAAATTAATAACATATACTTTGAAATCCAATTTTAAAAAAATTTAAAAAGAATTTGTTCGTTTCAAAGTAAAATTATCAAATTGATATCTGTTTAGAATTAATTCTGAATTAATAATAAGTAATAAACAATTTCTAATCCTAATACTCATCATCAGATCCAATCAATCATTGCACATTTTCTAAATTCTATACGCCTTTTTAATTTTTTTCTTTGACTTTTTTTTTATATATTATACAAATTTCACATTTACTTGTATTAGCATGCTTATTTTGAAGAATACAATATATTATTATTCTTTTTCTTATATCTTTTTAAAACATAATGCTATAACATAGTAATATAAATGGTATCTAAAAATACTCAAAAACACACAATTGAATAATAATGGCATAATGGAATTATTAATATCCATAGTAATAAGATTTTTTTTCTTTTTTTCTTTTACTTCAAAAATTTAGCATTTCAAAGAGATTACTTTTTACCATTCTACTACTATCTCATTCCAAATCTCAAAGTAGATACTAATTTCAAACGAGTAAGAAAATCATTGACAAGAAAAGAAAAATTGCATTCGCAATTCGAAATTTGAAAATTTGAAAAATTTTCCGACAAACGACAATTAACGCAATTTTGTTGTCGAATTCCTCTGTCTCGAATGGAAGAACGTTCGGGTTCGCCCGAAAAGGCGAAGAATTACAAGGCGAGATTAAGAGTGCACACAAGTAAAGATGCCCTGACGCGATTTCTCTTTGTACGGGTGAGGCAATCATCAAGGAACCCCTGCACGTTGCGCTTTTGCACGGTTTACAGGCCATCGCACATTTCACGAGGCACCACCGCCACTTTCGCATCGATCTTTCCACGAGCATTCGCATTCGCCGACGACTGTTTAAGTGGATAAACCCCCCTCGATGTCTCGATAAATTCAGGGGTTCGCTCTGTAATTGGGTATACGAGCGTTGAATACGAATTCTCATTTGATCCTTTAGGATCGTTTTCTCGGAAAAAAAAAAAAAAACAATGGATATTCGTCACTAATTTTAATTCGGATTTCGCTTATCTTCTTTATTTTGAAATTAATTTTCGATGTAGATTTGGAAGGTAAACGAAAGTGTTTTTCAAATTTTTTGAAATTAATTTTAAATTCAAGATCCATCTACGATTCCTTGACGAGATTAATCAAAATTGTTTTTTTATTAGATTTAGATGAATTACGATCACTTTTGAATTACTTCTTATGCAATTTTTTTGAAGAATTTTTCTTCTTCTACTATTTTAGATTAAAAATGAACATTTATTATTATTTTATATTTGAATATCAGTTATTATTATTCGAGTTATTTAATTTCTTAGAATAATAAATTAACCAGTTTATACATGATATCTAAAATTTTCTTTGTTCAACAAAGCAACGGTTAAACATAATAAAAATTACCACGTGCATAAACATCCATTATAATTTTTGTATTCTTCGATGTTCAAAGTATTAAAATTGAACGAGAATTATTCAATAATTAATATAGATTTATCAACAATATTCGCAAATATATTCAGATAAAACATCTCTCATGAAAATCTCTTTTCTCTCTCTCTAAAAAGAAAAGTCGAAAAAAAAAGAAAAGAAAAGAAAAGAAAATTTGTCCTATTTCCATCAAAATGAACGATAACATCGATTGGATAAGGAAAAAACCAAGAAGAAAACTTTCTTCTTTTCACTGTCTAATAGTCTAATGTTCTTTAACAAAAAAAAAAAAAAACCACGTTCTTCTTTTCATCCGAGTTTGTGGCCGCTTGGAGAAAAGTATGATTATGCTTGAAGGAACATCTCGAAAAGGAAAACTCTCATTTTTCTGCGCGACGCGAAAAAGTTTTGCAAGACTGAATCCTACGATTTTTTCGAGTTCAAAAAGGAAATCGCGACAAAGGAAGAGAAAGAGAGAAAGAGAGAATTTTTTTTTATTTTTTTCTTCCGTGAATCGATGTTAGCTATTTCGAAATGATAAACACTTTTGAATGATTTCGATCTTGGATATAGAGAGATTAAAAAGCGATCTAAATTTGAAGAAACGTAGATCTTCGTTTTATCGAAAGGATTCGTCTTAATAGTTGAAAGTTATGAAAGAAAGCTATTAATTTTTAAACTTTTTTTTTTTGTTTTCTTCTTCTTCTCTGCTTTGAATTTAAATATTATTTTCGATGGAAAATTTTTCACAAAAAATAGTAGAATTATTTTCTAAAAATCTGTCCGTTAATTTTTAAAATTAAAACCAAGACAAGTATCTTTCCAATTTATTTCTAATGTCGAGAAAAATCCAAAACAATAAAGAAAAATTAATTGAAGTGATACGTTCCAAGATAAAGGAGATTAATAAATCCATTTTTACATTAAAAACTAAATATACTATCCATCTATGTCAACTTTCTATTTAAATATTATATAATGCGTCTCTATATCCCCATTTCTCCCTATAGAAAGTTACAAGTTTCTCACAAGTGTCGTTATATTCACGATCGTTCACCTTAACAATGTGCAATACGTCTATATCTTTTTCCCTTCGTTTAAAAAGCACGATGTGTATGAGAAAGACAGAGTTTACGAAATGTTAAAAGCTCGTGGTGCCATTAAGCATCGACGAACGAGCTTTCATAGGACACGGTAAAAGGCGCGCAGGTCAAAGCGGTTTCCGGTTCTACATGCAAAACCCGCAAAGATGTAAAAGTTTTTTGGAAACACGCGGTAATTTATCTCAACAACCTTTCCTTTGGTGTTATAAGGTTGCAACATTTGACATTATTGACAAAGGTCATATCTAAGATGAAATTTTTATTTTTCGATTTTTTCGAGTTTGGATAGAGAGAAGTTACAGAGAACAATGAATTTAATATTTCGTGTATATAATAATTATCGATTTTTAAACGATATGATTGTTTGATTAGTTAAATTTTGATTGAATGAAAAAAAGGGAAGTTTGAAGGAAAAAAGAATAGGAAAAATGAAATTACGATAAAATTGTAATATCGTATGTGGATTTTTAAAAACTATAATTGCATTGAGCTATGGTAGATTTCCACTGAATTTGAGAAATTGAATTGTTAAAAATTGATAAATGAAATATTGATATATAAAATTGTAAATATAATTGATTTAACATCGATTTTTAAGTGTTCTATAACTGTTCGATTGATCGAGTTATTTATTTTTGAAATTTTATTAAATTGAAGAGAATTGAAAGATGAAATATCAATTATAATATTAATTTAATATTTTTATAATTATTCGATTGACCGAATTTGTAAACAGTTATTTAACAAAAAGGATGCGAAGTTACAAGAATTAAAAAATGAATAAAATTGCAATCAAATAATTTTTCATTACCGAATAAAGCGTATTATTTGAAAAGATCTGAATTTTATTTTGTATTACATTCGAAAGTGAAATTGAAATAATATATTATTTGAATAATTCATAAATTGTCATATATCTTTTTATCTTCGTCTCCGTTGAAATGTTTCCCAAACTTGTCTTTGAGCGATGCATATGATCTCTCCTGGTGAAAAACGAGGTCACATTACTCGTGACATCGAGGACGCATCGATTTTCTCCACCCGTGAAAAACGCTCGAGGGAGAAAAAATTAAATTTGCGCATCTTGCATCCGTAAACGTTTCCTTCTTCTTCTTCCTTTTTTTTTTTTCATTTTTCTTTTAAATAGTAATTCATTTCCTTGCGGAATATTGAAGCTTCCTAATTTGTACGAGTTTCAATAACTGTCAAAGTTAAAACCTCGAATTGTGAAAAGGGTAAATGGATAAATGGTTTTCAATAGAAGTTTTAGATAATAGATTTTACGTTTCACGAAGTTTGAGGCGTAGTGCAGAATGATGTTTACACGAAACTTTTTTTATTAAATCATTTTCCATTTTCTTGAGAAGAAACATATATCACATCGAGTGTATAATTTCAATCGAATCAATTACTAAGAACAATTAAATTATTTTAGATTAGCTGTGATGTAAGATTTGACTATTTAAATTAATTAAGCATTTATTGAATATAATTAAAACTAAAATTTTGATTAAAGTTCCATTGAAAAATATACTTATCCTATAAATTAAAGCTACAGAGTGATATCATGAGTATGACAACGAAGAATAATGAAAACTTCAAAGAATTTGAACTTGTGAAATATAATAAGGATAAGAAAGTAAAAGTGAATAAGAATTTTCTTGCTTTCATATTCTATAAATTTAATTATGGATTTTGATTAAAATTTTAAGCAGGTACTGCTTTAATTCAAACTTCGAAATTACAAGTAAACTTCACAGAATTTTCATAAATATTGTTATATTCTACGAAATTAACTTCGAAAGGAATGCTATTAAATCCTTGATTAAAACTAATTATACTCATAAAGTTGCAGAAACATCTTTGAAATACTAAACCTTAAGAAATTACCTTGTCTTTTTAACTTACATAGAAAATTATGAAATAATAAATTCAAGAAAGAATTCAATATTCAATTAGGAACATTTTTTACAGATACAGTATATATTTGTCAAAATATCTAATATTAATCATTTCTTACTGCATCATTTCTACTTTCTGCTATCATTTCGATAAAAAAGATTAATTTCTGCTATCATTTCTGAAAAAAAGATTAATGAAAATACATATGGAGAAAACAAAAGCTTTTTATAAATATTTTTCTAATCGTTCCTTTTTTTGTTAATTAATTTTCTTCAATTCTCGTTGAAAAAAATTGATATTCCATCCAATTCGATATTTCTCCAAGATTAATGACAAATACAGAGATTTCTACATTTCTTGAATCTAATTAAAAAAAAAATTTGTATATCAAGGATTGTAGTGATAAATCTGTATATGCACATCAATCTCGGAGTCTCTATTTCTGATAACAGTTGAATATCGATCGAATAGAAAAAAAATTGTACCGTCACAGAGGTGTAAAATTCGTCGTTTGACCCTTCGTCACAAACAAGTCTATCAACTCGGAAAGGTCGCGTTAATTTTATCGATTTAAAGAAAACACGGTTACGCAATTACTTCGAGGTCCAATTTTATTTAGATTCTCCTTTGAAAAATATATGCTGCAAAAGATAACGTCGTATCGTAAAAATTTCATCGCGATATCATCATTTCTCGCCTCGAATTCCACGATAAACTATTGGGGAAGATGGAGTGGAGTGAAATTTTTAATATTATTATTCTCGACTTTTAATTTGGAGAAGGATCATGGAGTGATATTTCAATATTATCGATGATGGGACGAGTTGATTTTTAATTTTTAAAGGTAGAGAAAATTGTGATGTAAGAATCGAATGGTTTCTTATTCTGTAGAAATTTGAATCAACACATTTGAATAATGGAATAAGATTCTTTGCTATCTCAGTTCATATTTAATTTCGTGAGTGTGTTGCGAAATTATTGCAAATTTCTATAATATTCTTTTAAAGAAAAGTTTAATCGTGTAAAAAGAAGATATTTAAAAATGTATCAAAAATATATTTGCACGATAAAGATATTATTTATTAATTCAATATTTATTTATTATCAAGAAGTAGAAAAAATCATGGAATTCTAGTACAGATTTTACACATAAAATGAATTTCACGTTCCCGCGAATCCTTGCAAATTAAATTTCATTAGATGGTTCTCTAATTAATAGAACGACATCTTCATCTAACAAGTCACGATTTCTCTAATAGAATTGCTTCCTTTTTCTTTTTCCTATTATTAAAATAATCGTTTAAAAGAAAGCTCAATTTCACCTAATTGCTTATCGAAAAAATAAAAAAAAGAAACGAATAAAATTTCCATTCAAAAATTAAAATATTAATGGAATATTAAATATTCCATCTCTTTTACGATTTGATAAAATGCGTTAAAATTTTATGTATTCATGTATAACTAGTACAAAAAAAATACACTGTCTATATAATATCGTTGTATAGAGATATCGGTTCATTAATTGTGCACTTTCCTCGGGGAATGTTTCACAAATTGCTTTTGTTTTCTCCATATGTATTACTGATCGAAACATAAAATATTTTCTGTTGCGATACCAATAATAACCGCGATACATGTATATTAATGAACGATGCAATAAAATTGTTTATCGATTCTAACTAAAATCTACGATCTTTATTAAATTTTTTTACAATTTCTTCAATTTGTGAAAAATTATATAACAAAATCCACATTTGGAAGTGCAATATCTCTTACTCTCTAATATATAACGAATACGATTTTTCTTTATATATAATTGCAAATATTTTCATCTCCTTATATTTAAACATTTCAATAACTTTTTTCTGGAATATATTCAGAAAAGAAATGTCACAGAAATTTAAAGCTAGAAACAAACGCGCAGTGAATCAATATTTCGTCCCTGTTCACAAGACAAAATGTCGACTTTTCGCGAAACGCATCGATCTCTCTTTCTCTGTTCCTTTGTCAACCAACTTTGTGCATCTCGCTTTTCAACAACGTATCCAATATTCAGCGTAACGTCACTGGCACAACCTTTGCATCTGACCCACTCAATCATCTGGTTGTACGTGGAAGTCGTTGCACTCATCACCGTGTGTGACATAAACCGTGTGTGCCTCCAGATCTCGAATCCCATTTGTCGGTACACGACCGCGTACGTTACACGTTTCGCAAACATTTCGACGGCCATTGTTCGCCTCGAATGGTTATATTCTAATCGTCTCAGTAAAGATACGGTGTTTCGATTTACGTCTCGTCTTGTTGAAAGGCTGTACGAGATTATTTAATAAAATAAAGTAATAAAACAATTATGAGGCTGACTCGAGAGATATTTTTATTTAAAAATTCTTATTTAAAATTAAAATCGAAGAGGCACATATGGAATTTTAAAGCAGTTGAAGTTTCATCTTTTTTGTTTTTGTTTTTCATCATTTGTTACATATATATGATAGATGAAGAAGTTATTATTAATTATAAATTACAGAAATGTTATATTTTCTTCGTTAGAAAAGAAAAATTACCTTTCGATTAATATAATTTTCCAGAAATATTGTAAGTGAAATTTAAATATTATTATATATATGAATTATTATATCATGAATCAAACGATCGTGATACGATACTCAGTACACAGATATAAAATCTAATGATGTAATTAATCCTGTCCACATTCCATTTGGTTCTGCTGGCTTTCATTGTAATCTTCTTTCTGGTTTTCGAATCAACCAGCTCGAATTCCTTGACCATTGGTCGTTTCACGTTCCTATTTCCCATGTTCCCTTTATTCCCCTAGTTTCGAGAATTACTCATCAAAAACATTGTTTAACTAGATTATCGGATACGGATTTGTTTTCTATTTAATTCTATTTCCCAATATGTATATGCAAAAGTATGGCAAAACATAAATTGGACAATATTTTAAAATTAATGTAAAATCTATATAACTTTTATGAATGAAATTCAATGTAATTCAGTCAGGTAAAAACACTTTTATTATATATGATAATTGTAAACCTATTAATTAAAGTAATTCAAAGCTTAATTTAATCTAAATTCTATTATAACAAATCGTTAATACCAAAACTTAACTTAACTTGAAATAACTTAAAATAATCCACTATGTTAATACAGAAAATATAAAAGAAATATGAAATAATTAAAGTTTCGATTAATTTTCATTAATTTTTTTTTTTCACTTTACACATTTTTTTTCTTATAATTTCCACAACGAATTTAAATATAAAGCATTTATGATAAATTTTAATCTTAATCCAATTCTCCCAAAAGGTTGCTTTCTTCTTCTTATTTTTTCCCTCGAATAATTAATTTTTTTTCTTTTTCTTTTTGTTATTAATTCACATCTTTTTTGTCGACCATACTATTAAGGAACGTATGATTTAATTACTGTCTGCAGCTAGTTATCGCAAAAACATTGCGTATGCCACGACACGAAAATCTACTTTATACACACAATTTATTACCAACGACAATAATAAATGATAATGAGTAACAACGACTTATTCCATTCGTACTCCAATATGTTTCCCCCATTTGTCATGCATTTATCTAATTTATCTTTCTTTTTATCCTTGTAAATGACGTTTGCAATTTATTATTTCCCTGTTTCGAGAAATATTTCTAAACGAAAAAACGCCGGATTAACAATCTCCGTTTCTTTCGACAGAAATAAGAATTTTTGCTCGTTCATTTTCCCCATTTTTAACGTTTAATTAACGACTCTGATAGATTGGTGATAACAATTTATGAGGAGTTTTCCATTCACAAACTTAGAAATGAGTAGCCACGTGACTTGATTCTTATTCAGATCATATTCTCTATATTCTGCCTGTATTTTGTGTTATTTCGTGAGTTGAAAGAAATTTCGAGGACGTTTTCCCAAATAATTATTTCGTTGCTTTTGTGAAAAATTTTGATTGTGAGAATTTTGTAAGAATTTTCTAAGGGATTCTAATATATTAAAATAGTAATATTATTAGAAAATTTATACGAGAAGACAAATTTATTTAATTTCATCGTCTCTTTTCTCTTTTTCTCTCTCTTATCCTTTCATCAATTTCATCAATTCTCTTCCTTTCAAACGATTGTCCAATGGTGCGTAAATTTAAAAAAAAAAACTTTCCACGTTAAATCACTGGCGCGAGAATTCGTCTAAGACAAAAATATTCGAAGTAAAAGTCCTCCCTTTTCATTGTAAAGAGGATGGAACTGGAATGGCTTCCATAGCTGCTATAGAAATTCCAAAATTCTGGCCGTTTCTTTCCTCCTGCTCGTCGACTACAAACTTTTCGCTTCTCATAATTTTGTCGAAATAATCCGAATCCCTCGAACTTGCACTTGCACAAACTTACACTCGAGCGGTCATATTGAAATCCGTAAGTCGGATTAACCGAATTATCGAATTTGATCGAGCAAAATTATTGATGATTTTGTGCTGTTGTTTTATGAAAATGTAAAGAAAGAAGATTATTGTTCGAATAATTTTTCCAATGAGAAACTCTTGTATTCTCCGTAAAAAGAAAAAAAGAAGTTGAATAAAATTGTTCGAGATTCGTTTTGAGTATTTCGTTGTTGTTTTGTATAAAAATATATCATCCATATTAGGAATATTTTCTTGGATGGAATCATGTTTATGGTAGAAAAAAAATTACGTATTTTTCGATACCGAGCTAAAAAGGAAGCGAAAATTATTACATCTCGATAACTTGAAATATAAAATTCAACTTTCGCGGTATATACTATCTATTCTATAAATATGTATACACGTGATTTATACATGTACTTACAGAATATGCATTATGGATCATACGCGGCGATGTCAATCTGTCTGCGAGCAGCAAGGGATATTTACTCTGGCAGCAGCTCGTTTGCGAGACGAGTGTGGCGTAAGTTTGAGATAATGCAGGCCCCGATGCTTCTAATTGCAACGACTATTTCTAGCTTCGTTAACGGATACGACGAAAGGGTTGAAACAGGTTTTAAAGTCTGCCGGCATTCGTATCCTTCTGAATGATGTCGCGGTAATGGTACTACTTATGCCTCACCGATAACGCTTTCAATGTACCCATTCGTTTCGTTTAGCTATTTTTTGCTTTTATATATATATATATATATAGTTGGTACAAAATATTTAAAAGAAGAGATTACCTTTTGGCTTAATAAAAAGAAAAATATTATATTCTAATAATTAATTGTCATATTTGTAATTATAAATTATATATATAAATCTAGAATAATAAATAAGACAAATAATTCGATATTAATTTTTAACAATTTATATTTATTATTTCATTCTATAACATTCTACAATTATATATATAGTATAATTGTTTAATATAAAGAAAAGTATGATAAAATATCATACGTTAAATACTCGGGAAATTAATTTTAGGACGAATTACACGATTGCAGACATAATTATCTATGAAAATTGAAGTAAAATTTATAACCATAAACAAATATTATCAGTATATCAATAATAAAAAATAATACAACAAAGTTGCATTATCATACAAATTTACAATAAAACCACATATTTGAAACAAATTCTTTTGTTCATTTCTCGATCAAAAAAATAATTAATCTTATCTTCCCATCATACGTAATTTGAAGACAATGAAATCTACGCATCCTGTGGATGCGATCGGACAAAAATAACGATAGAATAGGGGTTGAAAAGAAAGGGGTGAAAAAGGATACGTGGAACAGGGATGCAGACTAATTTTACCGGTTCTGATTGAGGGCTGACCAGTACCATTTCCTGTTGGTAAAGGAGGCCACGATAGATTCCATTTCCTGTCCAAATGAAGCGGAGATCAATCCATTGGTCAAAATCTTCGGTCCCCTGTTGCCTCTATAATTAACTCGATTCGTCGTGTAGTGTGTCATCACGTAAATACAATTACGGTGCGGTCGTGCACTTCATAGATACTATTTCATTGTAAGAAACATTACTATCAAGTTCCAATTCGAATTTTTATATATGGATAATCTAATCCCTACGAACCATAATTTTAATTTTCAAATAAAAATTTCGACTTTACAAATTCATTTCTACTTTGTCTATTATATAATATTTACAATAGTATAATAATCATACTGTATATTTATTTAAGATAATGAAAAACGCGTGAAACTCTACGAATAATATAATCTTTATTTCGGTATAAAAATACCTAACTACAAGGACAAATAAAAATTATGAGGAAAAACTGGAGGTAACGATCTATTTTCGAGAGGGGATGTTGTCGCCCTCTTCTTTCTTATCTCTGTGGAGCAGTTCGTTTCTTTGGTATGAGGAAATCCAAGCGGCGCTATTATTGCTACGATTGAATCTCTCGAGACAGGCGGAAACGAAGCCCGATTAATCGCGGCCTGTCCAATTTAATTTCACCTGACTGCCTGTTGATATAATCCGCGAATGTTGTTTTCCTTTCATCCGGCAACTTTCAAACAGGGGGGGAGGGGAACAAAGCAAGATGCGTTAACAGAGAAACGGAGTGACAGCAACAATAGTGAGAAGGAATGTAGACGTTTAATATCGAGTGTATTGTGAATTCTTCGTACATGGAACGTGTTTCATATACAAAATTTGACTAATTTACATCGTATAGTAGATAGTCAATTCCTTTTCGAGAAAGTCGAAATAAAAATTTTCGTCCTTGTTGTGTGTGTGTGTGTGTGTGTGTGTGTGACTTAGAATGTGAATATATTTGAGTGAAGTGAGAAATAATTTTTGAGAATAATTTTCTTTATATAGTCGAAGGCTTAGAAATATAAAGGTAGAATTTGAAAGTAAAATTATAGAGAGTTCTATAGATCTATAGATATATTTTTTATGAGTATTGAAAGTGTCTAATAATAATTTTCTGAATGGAGTAATTCAACGAAGAGAGTAATTATCGAGCAACTTTCAAATAAATTCGTTTTTATTCTTTCATTATTTTCGCTCATCATGGTACTTTTCAATCTCAAACCGGGTATATACGGGAATTTCTCTTGCATTTCTCTTATAACGATAAGATTTATCTCAGATTTTATTCATTTTTATCATTCACTTCACTTCCTTCACTAGTGAATTTTATTCCTCCATAGTACACATACCACGCTTTTATACATTCTTTCCATTATTTCCAACAACGACTACAATTTCATCTCTTGTTTTCTTCGCATCTTCGCGTCATTTCCAGATCTATAATCTCGTTTCTATCACTTTTATCCCACTGTTTAATGTATCTCCTTTCCTTTATTGTCCTCTTACTGGTCTACTCGTCCTTTTAACTATGATACGTATGTTCCAGTGAATATGTATATATATATTCTGATCCTCTATGAGACAATATATATACACGTATTATTTTTTTCTTTTACAACTTATTAATTTAATCTACTTATTAAAAAAAAATGGAATAAAAATCGAACGAAAGATATTCGAATTCGAAATGGTTAAAAAAAGAAACTTTTCTTTCCAGGCAATTGTTTCTGACACGTGTGTGCTCCACATTTTCGCAGGGACGAATTAATTTAACGGCTACTACGCAGATGAAAAGCAATTTTCACCATAATGTTCCACAAATTCTCGTGACTTATGACCTTTCGTTTACACCGGGCTATGATACCTTTGTCTCGACCGCTGTGTAACGTCCCGGATAATCCCCTGTAATTCGCAAAAGTTTAGTTGCTTTTAATATACTCAAAATATCGCGATTAAATCAGGAAGGTCGTGTTATTGTTTTTTCTGACATTTTCGCGCGCGATCTCTAATCTTTCCTTTGATGTTTCAGCATATTTAATAATATCCATTGTGCGTGCAATTCTAATTAAAATAACAATACAAATATAAATTATAAATCATAAATATGAAGATTGATTTTCGTCCCAAAAAAATATTTTTCTGTCAATTTTAATAAATGTTATTTAAAAAAAAAAAACAATATTTGGCGCATCCCATTTAGCATCATCTTTTCCAATGGAAACAATAGAAAAATTTATTTCAGAATTTTAATAATTCGATTGAAAAGAAGATTTAACAACTTTGAATTCCTCTAACAAATTTTTATAAAATATTCGATCAAATGGGATTACGATCGTCCGACCATTTGCCGGATAACACGATGAATCGAAACCACAGTCACATTTGCAGTCGTCGACGTTATGCTACATAATACTTACACCACTGAAAGTGGCACGCTCGATATCTCATGTAAATCTCGTACAAACGTGTCAAATTGGCGTTCTCGTGAAACGAGAAAAGAAGAGAGAAAAAAAGGGAGGAAGAGAAACAATGTCGACACGACACGACACGATAGAAGGATGGAGAAGAGAGTGGATAGTTTTCGAATGTTTTACGACTACGGTCGGTTTCGTCTTCTTTTTCGAATCCATCGATCCGTGGAAAATTACATTGAAACGATCCTCCCTCCTCGAGGATAATCGCCAGTTATTCGAGATCATTCGAACCGGTTGAAACAACGACTTTTCTACGCTTGAGCGACGATCGATCGTGACAACCCTATGTTATTATGCTCCCCTCGAGGGCTAGAAATGAGATTTAATGTCATTTTTTTTTTTTAAGGAGGAGGAAGATTCGTTGAAATTCATTTTTTTTCTTTTAATAAATTTAACTTTGAATTCGATTCAAACAGAATTTAGAAATTGTCAAATCGTTGGTTGAACAAGAAAAAAAAAGGTTTGAGAGCGGAATTTTTAAACTTGGAACGGTATATAAACAAAATGATTCTTAGAATGTATATGATTTTGAAATTATATGATTTTTAGAATGTATAAGATCATTGCAAAATTAAATAAATATAATAGGGGTATCATAAGTGCTCTTCAATATCAAATTTCTTTTCTTCGAGATATATTCTCACTTCTGATTATTACTATTACCAAAAAAATTAATGTCTCCTCATTAAAGAATTTTTCTCTTCAATATTTAATCGTCCAAAATGAAAAAGAAAAAAAAAATCAAAAATTTTGCAATGCAAAAAAATCTTGCGTGATTTTGCACGAAATTAAATATATATATTTTTAAAATGTAATTATTAAAGAATATAACTTTTCATTTTCTAACCGTTCGTGATTGAATTAGGTTTTTCCTGGAATAAACAAGTTAGTAGCGAGACGTGACCACTCCACAGAAAGTTAGAAAGTGCACATCTGTGTCACGGTGGTTGTGAGTGAGGATAACGAGTGTGTGTGTATGAAGGGATAGTGAGTGCCCTTAACGATGGTCAGTGTATGACGAATTTCAGAAACAATAGAGAAGTTTTAAAGAGCGTGAAGGATGGGTGTATTGGAAGTTTAAAACGAGAATTTGAGAAGTAGCAAGGAGTAGTATCATAGAATATATATAAATACACGAGAAATGCTTGTTCAATTTGAATTTATTTCAATTGAATGGTTCTTTTTATTTTTTTATTCGTATAACTTTTAATCTGTTAGAAGTTTTTATCGTTTTCTTAATTTTATTAAATATTTACTTCATATTTACTTGATTTATTTATATAATCAAATATGATACATTGATTATCATTGAATTCTTAATTATTGATTACAATTGCTCTGTTTCCTATTTTTTATTATTATCATTATTATTTCAACTATTGCACAACGCAATAAAATCGAATGATTGAACATTATTCGTCAATGAATACAGATATTCCTTTTTAATTGATATCAGAATCTAATCTTCTAATCAGAACTTAATCATCGTTTCTCTCTCTTTTTCATTTTTTTTTTTTTTGAAATAAAATGGTAGATTGCATGATTGTACTTACAAGATTCAACGTTCTCAACAGAGCATTGAAACTAGGTTAACGAGTTGCATTGGAATGTTTGATTATAGGAAGATGGCAATTGTCCTGAATTCATTCTAATTTTAACTTCTTTAATTGCCAATTTTATCTAAAACTTCAATTAACAAATATCGATTCATTTAATACAAATCATATTTGTATCTAATATTATCAAGTCAGAAATCAATATTCTAAATTTTTTATTTTATATTTTTCTACATGTTACAAAAAAACAAATTCCTTTTCACTTCCAAGCACAGTAATCTCAAATTTTTCAGATTCTACGTATATTTATATAAATTTTTTAGAAAAATCATTCATTTCGAATATTAATTAAGTAAGAATAAAAAATATAACAACAAAAATGGTTTCCATTTTTCCAAAATTTTAGATGTTTAAACGAACTTCATCTTCGTGCTGTCATTTATCGAACAATAAACGATAAATAAAAACTCACAATGGGAGTCCATAAATTCAATCGTAATTTCGCCAGAAAAATACAGTTTCACTGTCAATGAATCGGCATTAGATGTAAGATCAGTTTATAAAATCACGAGCCGATGACAAATTGCTGGAATGAAGTCGTGTTCCATTGCGGTGGAAAATGGAAAGTAAAACGTGAAAGTGGCAGCACTATATCTGATGCTAAAAACGAAACGATTTGGATTTCTTCCAAACCACTGTAAATGATTATTTAGAGAAACATCAGTGAATATTATTTTCGAAGAGAACGATTTGCATCTCCTCAGCAACTATTACCAAATTAGCCAAAGAATTATTGAAAATAATTAATAATTAAATTAATAGATAGACGAATCGTGAATTACTTTTTTACGATTTTTGAAAACAAATTTTCTCAATTCAATAGGCAATACGATAAACAAAAATACACAAGAGAATTGCATAACATTTGTACAATAAATCATCCATGTTTTCTCTTCTAATCCATTTTTCGATCGTAGATGTACCAAAATGATGAGAGTTAAGTATACTTGAAAAAAATATGTTTACATGAAATAGTTTGATCTTATAAAAAATAGGTATCGTTCCTTCGAATGATAAATCATCAGATCATAAGATTATAGTATCATCAGATGTAATCATCAGATGTAATTTTCTTCCGTGAGTGGAACATTGTATGAAAGCAATTAGAATGTAAAACATAGAAGTTCTCGATAACAATAATCGAATGTGCATGATCGCTGTGCTTTGAGAGTGAAAAAAGTCGTTCATCATTTATCGTCAATCCTTCGTTAATTCGAAAGTTAAAAGTGGGATATTGTGAGGAATAAAATAGAGAAAGGTGACAAAACTCTAATCGACACTCATTTATCATTATATTTTCGTGATTCATTTATTTTTTTTACTTCTTTTTATCCTTTAAATGTACGTATATATTCATAGTAATGTATCTTTTTCATAATATTGTTATATTTGTTATGCGATTATTCATAAATATTTTTTTATGTTATATATAAATTATATTTATTATAATACATAATATACAATCTCTTTTTTTATAAGATTATAATTGTAATTGTAATTTTTCTAAAAAAGAAAAAAAGGAAAATGTTCATTAGGAAAATAAGAAATTTATTTATAGTTTATTACTCGAGATTGAAAAAGTTGTAAAAAAAATAAGTACACGTTGAATAGATAAAAAGATATAAGTAGCTGAATTGAATTTTTTTGTGAATATATAATAATATCTTTTATCAGATATAATATACAAATATAGATATACTATACAATGGAGAAAAATTTCTAGACAGAGTTCCATTTTGCTTCCACAGTGAAATTTATATTCAAATTACATTTGGAGAAGGAACAACGTTTTTATATAGGGAAGCTCCTCGGTACAATTTCTGGAAAGTATTCCAATTCTCTCTTCCCACAAAGAGACTTCATTGAAAAACTGCGTATGATATAAATGAATCGTGTGAAAAATTATGTTTCATTTAAATTATGAAAGTAAACGAACTTCAAGATACAGTAGAGTTCCCCCTCCCATGATTCCAATCCTTTGGAGGAAAATCCTTGATTCTTCTCCTACAGGGGGGATGTCGATCCTCCAGTTACTCTTTTCACCTCTGCAAATATCATCCATCGATCCATTGATCCAGTCCATTTGCATCCTCACGATCTTATCGAATGGTCACCGACTCAAAATCTGGAAATAAGAAGGGTAAAAATGCCATTCGAAGCTCAGATATTTCTCTTCTTTTTTTCTTCTTCTCTCCCCTATTATAGTTATCAAGAACAATAAAATATAAAATATAAAAAAAAGGGAAAAATATAAAAATCATATTAAAAATATACATATATTTTACAATCAAGTATTAAGCTTGATGCTAAAATTATAATTTAAAACTTTTTATATATTTCTGTGAAAAGAATTTTTAAATTTAGTTGGATTATCGTTAATTGGTATATTTATTATTAATGAATATAAAGAGGACTTAACATAATTTTTCAATTAATTTAGGATCTTTTAATATATATTAATAATAACAACATTATAATCAATATTTTTAAAAAAATATCTATCGAGTAATTTATTTTACTCTCGATTCAATTCTATTAAAATAAAGAAAACTTTGAACCGCTATAACTCGGAAGATAATGAATTTTAAACAACGAGTGAGCGATCGTTAGAAGCGCGGAACCTTGCCCTTTGAAACACTTTTTGAATTATTTCGATATGACTTCCGGTTCTTGAGATATCATCGTGTAAAGGGAAAGGTAATTTTTAACCGTTTACTATCTTCATCCTTGTCGCTTACTCGGATCTCTCGCTCGCACCTTGTCTCACTGACCTATCGCAAATTGCAGACAAGCGACAGACACGATTCCTGGAAAAACATAGTATGTATTTCCAGGAAAGAATAGGTCAGTGGATTCATAATTTCTGCTCCGTGTTAAGCGCTATGGAAAAATTTGAATCGTTATATCTCAGCAACCAATAGAAATATTGAAATAAAACAAAAAAGGATTTTATTAGCATGGCTTCCTCTATTTTTCGAATGGATTTCGATGAAACAATTTTAATGATCTGTCGTCGTGATATAAAATATATAAACGTTATAAATTTATTTAATTTCATGCTTTTGTATTTTGTATTATAAAAAAATATTTAGCATAATATGGTATATTTTGTATACATTAATTTAAGTATATTTGAATATGTTTTAGCTACGTTAAAATTTTGCAGTTCGATAATTAATCAATATAATTAATTAGTGCAAGTTAATAAGCTTATAATTAATATTACGCGTCAATTTGTTATCGGTTTAAATAATCGAAACGTTTTATATGTGAAAATTTTAATTTGTTCTATCACGTATTCGTTAAACGATAAATATCCAATCTTTCTACTCGCTCGTTATCCAACGTTATTTGCATCTCGTTGAAATAACTGCTATTTTTCAAAAGTATTATCATATCGCCGAAAATTAAATATTCCGACAACGCTTGTTATTAAAATTCCTATGAATTTATATACAAGGAAACACGACACATCAACCGCGTTTATTTTATCTCGCGAATTAGTTTCAAAAAAAAAAAAGAAAAAAAGGAAAAACTTCTGAGTTCAAATATTGGCCGAGTTTGTAATTTCACGAAAGTGAAAAATTTTTCTACAAATGGTTATTGAATATTTTATTTCGATTTAATCTGTTTTAAATGATATTCTCTTCTAAATTTTTTTTATAATTCATCAAAAACAAAACGTAATTTGCAAAGTTATATTGTTTTAAGTTAAATTCTTTCAATGTATAGAATAATTATTTAATTTTAAAAACATAATCTCTCGAATAATATCGTTTACTCGATATTATTATTTCCATTTTAAGAGAATTTTGTCGTGTATAATTTCTTTAATATAGAAGGAACGAAAAATAAAATTAAAAATAAAATATTATATTTAAATACGATTACATTATTACATCTATTAATATAATAATTCGTAAAAAAAAAAATAATAAATTTATTTAATCTCGCAATAAAATATCGCCAAGAAAATTTTTCATTGAAAAATTCACAATCTTTTCTATAATTCATATTCCTGCAATCTCTCAAAACGATATATANTATATATATATATATATATATATATATATATATATATATATCCGTTCAATCTTCTTCAAGAGAGACGAATATAATTCGAGCAATGAAAATCGATCAAGACGAACTGAAATCTTAATCCAACCGCAGTCATCCCAAGCCAAGTCTATCGTGAAAATTTCATTCTTCTATCCTCGTTATTTCTGTATCTGTTCTGGTTTCCAATAAACAACTTCCTCTTGCACAAGGGAAATTGCTGTCCAGTTGTAGCTGTTGATCGTTTTGTACAGCTGGTGAAAGCCAAAGAGAACTTTTATTCAAAGGAAAATTAGAGGAAACGTAACATATTGCGGCGTTTCGAAGCAGCGTGCTAATTTCAAAATTAGAATTTGTTGTTGTTAATAATACTAACGTATGTAACATATTAAAAAGATCATTTATAGATGACTGCTCTACAAACTTTAATTACGTGTACAAATGGAAAATTTTACATGAATATACGTGAGTCCATAAGTTTGTTTTCCAGATAAATGTGTATCTTTGTTTCTCACGTTAATACAAATGAGGAATAAAATTTACGTTTCGTGTTGGATTTATTTAATTGAATATATTAAATTAATTTTAAACATACTTATGTATATATATATATATTGTTCAAAAGTTGTTCATAAATTTATCATGAATTTTATTATACACCAAAAAATTATATATTTTTAATATATACTTATTCTTTTATTATTTTAGTTTTATATATTAATTTAATTCACATAGAAAGTTTTGAAAGCTTTTACAAATGTCAGCTTTCTTTTATAATTACAACGTTCGTGTTAATTACACTGAAATATATTCGTATTTTAACATTTTCAAGTTGTTATTCAAATCTATCGATGTATCATGAGATTAATATACTATCAAAATTAAATTATTTCATAAACAACAAGTCACTATGAGAAAGCACATTGTAAAGAATCCATCATAGAAGAGTCAAACGCGTGTACACTTGTTATCAACCAACTTGAATTAACCAACGATTCCATTTACTTGAAGAATTGATGACCCGTCAGTGTCCATCAAACATGATAAATCAAGATATTATGAGCGCATCGCGTGAAAAAGTGACTACCTGAATAAATCAACCCTCTATTTTGATTGATTTCCAAGTTCCAAGCGAAACATTATGAAATTCTTCATAGAACATACAACATAGTCTTATTTATCATAATTATTCGTATTATAAAACTCATTTTAGAAAGATATTTACAAATATTATGGAGAACTGAATCTAGGATTATGTAATATCTCGGAGAAATAAAATAAAAATACGAATAAAATACGTAAATATTTATGCCAAAAGAAAATCTTCGTGGATATATCGTATATACGTTTATCTTAACTAGAAATGATTAAAAATATAAGAGAGAAATGTATAAAATTTACCTTGGAGAAAGATGTTATAAGAATTTTTTCATAGAAAATTTTACGAAAATAAGTGACCTTTTTTCTGCAGAGAAAAAAAATTTATTCGAGATAAATAAAATTCTTAAATCCATCTCAACGAGGAATCATAAAATTTGATATTAATCTAAACAAAGTGTACAAATTTACTTTCGAAAATTGTGTAAATATTCTATCGAGATGAATAATATGTATCTCTACTAACGAAAATGTGTAGAAAAATAATAACCCTATTTTTAGAAATAACAAAACGAAAAATTCCAAAAGACACGGAGATAATAGACGATAATACGTTTTTATTTTTTAAAAGAATTTTTAAAAAAATAAAATTTTCATGCAATTTAAACTTAAAAGATCATATCTGAAAGAAGTTAATTGAAAACGAATGTTGAAACAAGATATTGTAATTATCAGCACTTCCACGTTCTTTAAATAGGAAATAAATTTAAAAGAAATCAATAAGTCACCGTGGTTCAGTACATATAGTATCAATTTTCTAATCGAAGGGTCCCGAGTTCAAATCCGATCAAAGTTTTTCACGTTTTTTTCTTAATTTCTACGATATTTTCTACAGAAAACTGTAAATCTGAATGGAAAAACAAAAATTTTTATAAAGTTTTCTTCTCGTGTTATTAATTAATTCGTATTATTAACGCAAATCTTTACCGAAAGAAAAATTCGATCGTCGTTTCGATTGATATACAGCTATTGATATAAGCATCGGGAAACGAAACAAATTGTCGACTAGACTATTGAAACAATCGACTATTACAAGACTCCTCCAGAGAGAGAGAGAGAGAGAGAGAGAGAGAGAGAGAGAGAGAGAGAGAGAGAGAGAGAGAGAGAGAGAGAGCTGTTTTGCACTATAAAAGCTCTACCTTCGAACCTAAAGATCGAAAAGGAAAAGGGGGTTAAGGAAGAGGGGTTAAGTAGACAGTGACGAAGGGATGAATGAAAATTTGTAGTCGGTTCGTTGAACGACGAACTTCTCCGCCCTTTTCTGTCGCCTCTTTCAAGCCTTCCGCCGGAGGAGACGATGCTCTCCTTGAATGAAGATGGCGGAATATATATATGTATGTATGTATATATATTCCTATGTGGGAAAAAGAGGCTAATGGACAGAGACAAAGAAAAGACCTTAATTAACGAATGGCGCAAAGGATTAATGTACGATATTTGAAGGAAAAAGAAAGACAGATATACAAAAGAAAGAGAAAGTTATATATATATATATGAAAGTTATTATTTGAAGAGATATGTGTGAAAATTATGATATCGTAAAATTGGATTGTAGCTCGAGAAAATAAAAAAGAATACATTTCACCTTTATTCAATCTGCTGAATTGTTTCATCTCTTCACAAATCTCAATGTTACAACTGTTAACTCGTACGTTGTTAAATTATCACGGACAAAATCCCTTTCATCCCTCTACGAGGAGTTTGGAAAACCACGTGAATTGGATACAAAATATTCTGAAAGAGAGAGACGGAAAATATAATCCAAAAAATCCAGCAAACAACAGACAGGAAACTGATATGTAAATTGCAAGGTTATAAAACGAGCTACAAGATTAATAAACATCAAACTCTAAATTTATTATTAAAAAGATCAAAAATAAGAAAGAGGAAAGATAACTTATAATAATAAATTAACTAAAAAACACAAACGAAAGAACAAATTAAATTAAATTAATAAAGAAAGGGGGAAAAAAATGATTTCCATTTATACATATAACGAAGTTGGAGTATCTGTGAAAGAAGAGTGTACTTAAGAAGAGGAAAAAAAGAAAAAGAAGGAAAGGGAGAGAAAGATAAAGCATAAGATTCGAAGGGAAAGACAAACCGCTGAAGGCGGACGAGAAAATACCGTGGAAAAGGAAAGCACGAGTATTTACGTGGCAAGAGAAAAGAAAAGGGGAGGGAGTATGTTGAGGAGAGACGGTGGAGAAAGAGAGAGAAACTCGCTCACGGTTTTGGAGGGCTGCCGAATATTGATCCTCGGCGCGAGTTAAAGCTGGACTTCAAATTCTGCAGAAGGACTATGTTTCATGTTTTTTATCGCATCGTTATCTATCGTCTCATTTTCTTTTTTTATTTTTTCTTTCTTTATTTCCTTTTTTCTTTCTTGCATTAATTGGTAATCTTTGCTTTTGATTATTACTGTTGACAAGAAAATTAACTGTGTAAATTTTTTATTTTTCGCTTTTTCGTAACTTTCATACGTACGAGGAAGGATGATAAAAAAGAAGTTTGATTTTATAATCAATAAAAAGAAGGAATTCGTAAGAAGAAAATTTGAAGTTTTTTATTAAGTGATTGCAATATATTTTAAATTGTAAATTGTTTTAAAAGGAAATTAAAATTTTATTTATGAACAAAAAAGAATATTAAATTATCAAAACAATCTCCATAATTGGATAAAATTACGATACTGTTGTCATGCTCTTATTATAAATCATCAAGTGTCATTAAAAGTAAATATATCGTGCATGTAAACAATTTAATTTGCAAACAAAAGTCTCGAATAAATTGAAAATTAATTACATATTATCTCGATCATACATACGTATATTCGTTTTTCTTTTTATTTTATTTCAAAATTTATCTTTATTATACGTACAGTTTAAATTAATTAATCAATTCGCAATATTTATTAAAATTCCTCTATGATTTCATTTTGACGATAAATATGAAAAGAATTTTCAAATAAACATAGTTATATTTAAGCAAAATAACAAATCTGTAATAAATAATAAAATTACAAGTTGACGAGAAATTAATCGAAAATAAACGAATATTAAAAATAATATTACGATAAATTTTGCAAATTTATTTCCGAAATTATAATAATCGAATGATAGAGTTAACTCTTTATATGTGTTCATGGATATTAATTAATATTATTATACAACAGAATTAATTATAATAATCGTCATAGATCATGGAATAGCGCAGAATAGGTCAATATGCATAATTTACTATATAATATACTATATAATATATATATAATATATATATATAATATACGTTACATTTATTATACGTTACATATATTTATATTTATTATACGTTACAAATTACATAAAATTTTTTATCAATGTCTAATACAATATTATACATAAAATAGAATATACAATAATATAAAGTATACAATAATATATACAATAATATAAATGATATAGAAATGAAATAAACAATATTAAATTCATAATATTTCTATCCTATTTTAAAAAAAAATCTTAAATAAAACAAGGAATAGAAATTGCATGATGCAATGACACGTGTAAATTTAATCTCGATAAGATTATAAACGTTATCAACATTCCAGTCATTGAATTATGTGAAGATAAAGAATTTTATAAAAAAATACACTGCAACAACACGTGTGAATTTTATCTCCAAATTAATCCAAAATTCTATACAAATCTCATTTTCCGTTTCCTATAAAATTTATTATTTATGCATTTACATAATTTCCGCAATTTAAACACAAGTAATACTCTCGAATCTTTTTAACGAGTAAATCAAAGAATTTTCAGCGGTCAAAGCAATAAATATTTGAACTATTCACGTTTCGTTATCGGATCACCGTTCGCGCGAAATTGGGAACGCCACGAGATGAATCGATAATTTGTTTACGTGATCGCGCATGAATGATCCGTAAAATGGAGCGAGATATAAACTGAAGGATGCGAAAAGAATGAGGTAGAAAGATAAACAATAGCTGAGGAATATATGATATTTTAAAAAAATTTTAAAACGTTAATTAATTCATTTGATATTCATGCTATTCCCTATTCGATATCTTATAAAAGGATATTAAACTTTGTTTCAACAAAAAATAAAAAAAAATCTTATGAAACATCAATATGGAACGTACAAAATAAAATGAACGTGTCGAGATTAAATTTTCAATAACTCAACACATTCGAGACTACGACAAAAATCGAAGAATAATGAATCTTTATTATGTATAAACGAAAAAAAACAGTCATAAAAATACAATAAAATCCAAACTGCATGTGCGTATTGTCGATACTTGTATTAAACGCACATATAGAAAAACTTTTTTTTTATCTTCATATTTTTTAAGGAGATCTCTATAACTAATACATAGTCTTATTTGATCTCGAATATTATTAATCTTACGCTAATTAATTACATTTTCAAAACAAAATAATAGTTCCTTATATAAAAATACGCGAGAAAATAAACTTCAAGAGACCTATCTAAAATTTTATTTATATATACAAAAAAAGTCTTTCTACGTCCGTGAATCGATATAATTTGTTTACGCGATCGCGCATGAATCAACGTAAAAAATGGAACGAGGTGTGAACAAAAGGGGATGCGAGAAGAATGAGTGAGGCATGGCGGTGGAAAGCTGGAGGGTGAATAAAAAAAGATTTGCTTACGGTGGTGAAACCGAAAAGCTTGATAAACTCGTGTTTACGCTTTAATTGGAACACGTGTCGCCTGAAGTGTACATCGTCATAGATGGTGCCGTGTCTTTTGCCACAAATCGTCTGTCATAATTACCATCTTTGTCACGGTGTAACACGCACCGAGCCTGCACTCTTGTAATTAACCTAATTATCCTGGATAGTATTGTTTCGAGACACGTTTTTTTTTTTTTTTTTTTTTTTAGGAATTCTAAGTCCTACTTTAGAGCGAGTTCGAGTTTTTTTTCTGTGCTTTGTCATCATCAGTGAAGACACCAATTACGAATTTTGAAAAATAGAAAGATCTTTCTTCTTGATCTGTTTGATGGAAATTTTATCGAAAGCTCTACTTCATTAAATGATATAATCTTATCAAGAGTTAATTTTAAGGATCGATGCAACATTTTTAATTAATAATTTACATTGACGATTTCTGGTTTTTCATGTATTGTGGTTTGTTTGAAACCAGTTTCTAATTCTAAACCAGTTCTTGAAAATAGTGAAAAAAAAAAAATTGGGGAGAAAGAAGATATAATACGAAAAGCTAACTGATAAGAGAAGAGAGCTACAAGTGTTGTTCCAAGCTCTGAGAAAATGGAAGAAAGTAATAAAGACTGGAAGCGAAACTTTGAAAGAAAGTTTGGAAAAAAAAAAGTCTAAGAAAAGTCGAAAGAGACTGGGAAAAAGCAAAGTAACCTGACACAAGTAACCTGAATGCGGGATGTATTCAAGAACAAAAAAATGAAGAAAAACTAAATTAATTAACTTATTCGAACGAAAATATCTTCTTCATAAATCTAAAGAAAAATTCAAATTGCTTTTGAACACAAAAGTATCTATTGACAAATTTTATTCGATCAAACCAAATAAATTTATTCTTCAATTAATAATCGATATTCTATTAGAAAATTTTATTACAGATATATCTAAATTATTATAACAACGATATATAATTTCACATTCACGTATATTATTCAACCTCTATTTACGCCATTCACGCATTATTGTCACAGAATGAACACAATAGGGAGAAAACGGCCATTCGTGTAAATACGATTCGATTTCGATGAAATTTGATCTGAATCCAATTAATTCGATGAATTAACAGAAATCGCGAACTAGCTTCCTCTCGTTGATTCGCGAAATCTCAGCGGGTTTCCCTTAATTTGCTAAATTAATCAAACTACCCCTCTAACTGGCCAAGTTTCAATATTCATTCGTTCGATTCGAGAATTGAATTCGCCGTTCCGTCGATGTGGAATTATTCCATTCAACTGCGTCTACGAATCGTGGCCGGAGAGTCATTCTACTGACTCGTCACGCGTCGATCCGTTCTACTTGTGTCCACAAGGACGCCTTCGTTCCACTTGTCCGTCCGGTGACAATCTAATTCTACTTGTCGCACGGGCCACCAATGTGTTCCACTTGTCCGACCAAGATTGATCCTATTCTACTTATCCGGCCCCATGCACTGACAGAGTCATTAGGAAGGAAATCTTGCTTGATTGATCGTTTTTTTCTTTTTCCTTTTTTCTTTTTTCTTTGTTTTTTATTTTTATTTCAATTTACTTTTTCAAGATTTCTTACTCGTTTCAAATAATGTTTTCAAATCACGATTGTGGAATGGTTTTCAATTTGCAATTGAAAATTAATTTGTTTCGTTTTCAAAGTAAAAGTTTAACTTGTCTGAAAAATTTTGATTCCTTTTTAGGAATATCCTTACGATTTATTTTAATATCTTGATCTGTTTCTATGTGGAAAGATTTTTCTTAAAGTAATTAATTATCGGGAAGATTGTTTATTTTATTGAAATTGGAGAATACACTCTTATAAATTTGTAAATTTTTAAAATTTACATTATTCCATTTGCTTTCATTTTATATCTGAATTCGAAGTCGATCATGTTATCTTTCAATAATCTCATACGATTATGAAAACCATTTTATTCAATAAATTACGAATTAGAAAGTTGATATAAGTTGAAAATTACTTGCTCGAGCTCGTTCAATCAAATTGTTAAAAGAGAACTCGACTACACGTAACGGATTAATTAACTCGAAGAATTCTTATTTCCTTTTTTTTTTTTTAACATTCTTTTAATGCAAAAGCACAAGTTAATAAGTTCGCCTTTATCCGATCGTTGGAGAGTATTCTACTTCAATTTAACCTTGAAATAATTAAAATTCGAAGAATCTTTCAACGCAAATTTGAATAATCATTATATAATCACAAAGTATTTCTATTTTTCCTCGCGTCTTTTGAATATTCTTTCTCCTATATCTCTTAAAGAAAAGAGTATTATTAAGGATGATTTCTTGTGCAGAACAATGTAATATTTCTGTAATATAAAAAAATTAAATTTTTCTTACATTTTCACATTCATTTCTCATAAAGCGTATTCGTTCAAATTTATACATAAAATATTACATCATGAACGAAACATCATCTTTATGAAAGCTAGAAACGTCAAGTTTGAAACATTTTCGATCAAGATTATTCATTCAAGACGAATATCTTTTATCGATATGAAATATTCTTATCCATAAGAAACGAATGTTCTTACGTCGATCGATTTGTAAATAAATTTGTAAATTTCTTTGAAATGTTAAATTTCGTATGATCGATCAAATTATTCAAACAGGGGGAACAATTAAATCTCAATTATTTTTCAACAATGAACGTGATCAGTATGTTTTCATAATCGATTATACACATTGATGCAAAAGAAAATCTTATCCATAGAATAAACGATTTATTGTTGAACATCTTTGATCTATTATTAAGCTTCCCTTTCGAGATAACACAAACTTAATACCTTCGTGCTTCCATATCATCAATCTATCTCGACTTCCCCCTTTAACCCAATCCTGCCATTTACGCAAATTTCAACGAGAATGCTAATTTCGTTCGAACGGAGAGAAACTTTAGAAAAAAAAATAGAATATTTTAAATTATCTTATATACTTTTATTACGAATTTCTAAATCTTTAATTCCTCTCTTTTTCCCCTAGAATTCGACTTCCACGTCGATTTTCATTCAATTTTCATCGACCAATTTTATTTCGCGAGAGATATTGAGTATGAAAATAATATTTACATGATTTGAAAAAACAAAAAGAAATATATTACAGGCAAATTATACACGAAATTCTCTTCTCACCAAAATGCTAGGAATTTCGACATGAAAAGGAGGCAGCCCCCAACGAGTTGCTCCCAAAGATCTCAAACGAATCCTCCCCATCTCTCGGCTCCTCATTCGTTCCCTCTCGAGAGCATTCATCTCTTCTTTTCTCTTTCGCGGTTTCTCGTTAAACGTCGAGACGGCTTCTCATTATCGGTCATTCGTCGCGAGAGACGTAAATAAGAGAAACGTCGAAACGAGAAAGGAGTTCCCCCAAAAAAAGTTCTATTCCTCGAGGGAGAATCGATTATTCGTCACGAAATTGATTTTCATCCATGTTGAAATCATTGTTAAAATTAATGCTTTAAGACTTTTGATACTGGAATTGATATTGGGAAAGTCATTCAAGATTTTTTTTTTATAATTTTTGTTCTAATTTTGCAAGAAGAAACTTAGTTTTGCGAGTTTTGGCTTAAAATATTGGTATCGATATGATTTGATTTTTATTTATGGACAGAGACATAATTTCATACGTGTCACGGTCAATTTTTCTTAAGACATGGTTAATTAAAGTTTTGTTCAAGCTTTATCGAAAAGATTTTTCAAGAATTTTTGTATCTAATTATTTTCACGACACATTAATGTCAATTTTATGCCATGAATGTTTGAACATTCATGGAGAGAAAATTCGAAATTAAAAAAATTTTTTTTTTCTCGAACTCTCTTCTCTTTACATCTGTCTTTAAAATTACGAAACGAGAGTAATTCGCTTCGCAAAAAAAAAAAAAAAAAAATGTAAATTGGCTTATTTCCAAGATTATAATATATAATACCGAATATATCAATGCAACTCATTATTCCTCGTTACTGCAACAAAAAACCGCATATTCTATTTCTCTGCGAGGATAAAAGTTAAAAGAGTGGAGCGCTGTGGAAATACTGTGAAAGAGGACAAGGTAGAGGAGAGTTCGAGGAATAGAAAATAAGTTGGTCGGCTCAACTTCCGCCATTAATAACCCTCTATCCGAGGGTAAAGGAAAAATACTAAAGGGAAACTAACCGAAAAGGAAAAGTTCGTGGCCATAAACGAAGAAGATTTGAATAGAGAATGGAGAGGAGGATGCAAACTTCATTGATACTCCTCGAATCAAAGCAGCCGATGCACGATACACGAAATATTAATATTCTCCATTATGCGTTGTTGTCTGAATCATCGTTACCTTTAATCAACTCTCAATGAGAATTAATATCATAATTACATTACGAATAATGAAATTTATTATTATATATATCCAATGGAAATTGCGTTACACTCTAATAATCAGCTTCTAATAATTTGGAACTTCGTTGAAATAATTTGATATCAAAAAAATTTGATATAAAAAAAATGAAATTAAAAAAAATAAATAAATTTTATTCAAGATAGAAGATCATCGCTAATTCCAATTTATTATTATGACAATTCCCGATAAAATTAATCTTTTTAAAAAAAAAACAAATTCGATTTCTATAAATGCATTCCAAGATGAGAAGATAAATAAATAAAAGAAAATGGTTAGAAAATAATTTTTCTAACAGACAATCCTTACTCGTTAAAATCCTTCTTGATTACAAATGGAAAAGAGAAAGCTCCATTTACTTGGACTCAAAGTTGCGTTAATAATAAGTTTTCTAGAATAATCAAAAACGTATTTACGGATCTAACGTGACGTGGATACCATCGCTTATAATTAACCTGAATGCCGCGAGGAGGAATTAATTAAATTTCACGTGTACGCGCAGCAATTATGCGAATTTCTGCCTGCTCTGCCCGCATAAACCATTATATCCGGTTGCGCCGCTCCTTTTATTAATTTCAATCCCGGTGGAACGCGTGGATCAAGCGCAATTGGGATGTGCGTTTCGTTTCGAAACTGGTTTTTCACGAAACCAATTTTTTTGTGTTTATCATCAAATTATTATCATTCGAAGTGGTGGGGTGACGAATTGTACGTCGCGACAAAAATTGCTGGTGCTTGTTTCGTTTTCGAAACTATCAACTTGATTCAATTACTACATCAGAACGTGACGAATTCATTATGTGAATATTCTCGATGGAATATGGCTTAAGGATAATGAATCGTTGAGATCTTTCAAAATTTTTGATCTTTTAAATTATCTGGTTGTTAGACGATACATATTTGGAGTTTTGTATACTTGTAAGTATTTTTTTGGCACGATTCGACAAAGTACAGAAAGAACTTCGATTTATTCTTTTCTTATGTGTACAATTTGGATCCTGATTTTCATGCAATTAGCCGAATTATCTTTTATTGTTATGATAATATCGGTATTTTTCAGTTAAAAAAAAAAAGTAGGACAAATGAATTTTTCTAATCGACGAAAGAATATTTCGATCGTAAAATATTAATAAAAATATCATCGATAATATTATAAGTAAATTTAATACTATAACAAGAATATTTTTTATTTTTTTTAAATTTTTATTCGATGCTTCTCAACTTCTGTATATAAATGATGTTTCATTTTTCGAGTTAAGGAAAAAACCGATAAGATATCGTATGATTTATGAAACGATAAATATAAGGAGGGAAATATGGATGGAAAATGACACGAATAACAGCCACGTCAATTTCAGATCGCGAATGCCTGGTACGTAAGCATCTGTCAAAATGTTGATTAATCTCCTCTCCACGTCTAGCGATATCGATATGTTCCGTAATTTAGAGAAAAAGAGATTATGTTCTGCGAAGAAATCTCATCTTCGTGTTATTTTTCGTTGGAATTTTTTTAATTGGAATCACTTGAATATTTAATAAACATAATTTAGATATAATAATCCAAATTAATGGTTTTCTTTAATATATATTCTATAATATAATTATTTTTCTATTGTAAGTATTTTAAGAGAGAAAATTGAATATGAAAATAGAAAAGAATAATAATATTTATGATCTTATTTTCAAGTTACACATAATAAAAAAATATATTATAAAAAAATAGACTTATTCATAATATATTGCTTTTCATTTTATTAACAAGTTATATTTAATTTTCCATATAATTAAAATCCAATCTTTTCTTAAGTATGTTAAGTTTCTTTCTCAAAATCATCGTTATAAATAATCCAAAGCTATAATGGAATATTTGTTAAATATTTTCTTTATATTTTCAAGAGACAAACGATCTATACAATTTATTTATCTATACATTCCTTTATCCAATAATCCTTTCGGATAAAGTTTCCAAAAAGTCTGCACAAATACTAAGAAAAATATGTGATTTCCATATCATTAGCTGAAGAAACTTTTCCAAATCTCAGGATAAACGTCGAAGGAAAAACGTTACAATTTTGAAAGACGCCACAAACGAGCTGGCCTCGATTCAACTTCAAAACTTTCTCTCGAACGTGATCCACCCGATAATGCTATCACAATAAAAAGTCACTTCTTTCATTCGCAAACTTGCGCGATTGGTCATGGAAACGCGAATAAAATAAATCCATCATTGTTCAATGAATTTTTTTGTATCATTTTCTAGATACTTTTACATCCCTTTTTTTTAATTTTTCATCAATTTGAATAAAACAGAATTTTGAAAAGATTGTCTTAACAATTATCTTTTTATATTTTAATCATCACTATTCTAATCGTTGGATTTAATTCTCTACTTTTGCTTAAATTTTAAAAGCCTATAAATATTGCATATCACTTTCAAATTTTTAATTATTTTATTTATTTTCAAATATAAATCCTTTTAAATCAAATAAAAAAATGCATACTATTGTATGTTAAATCTAAAAATAAATTTTTAACTTTTTCTGATGTGAACAATTTTCAGAATCTTTTAACATTTACTTTTGATTTCAAATATATGTTAAATTCAAAATTTAATTACTTATCAAACTTATTTGAATATAAAATTATTAATATCGAATTTGAACATGACATAAATTCAACTTAACTTCCACATTATTATTTACTTACCAATATATTCCATCAACGTGAATCAACATTTGTTCTCTATCTGGATATCATCCTCCGGAACACAATCACCGCACTATAATATCGTTGCGCAGCATGAAACTTTTCGAATCTACACCTTTGCATTATTTTTCCACCGAGGTTTCCCTCGAGTTCCTCCACTCATAGAAAATAGTGCCACACGAGCGACATTACACATCGTGCCATAAAGAATCGTCATGTTCGTCAACAGAAGCAGAAATTATCGCTCTTGCTGGATTGCACAGCGTGAAACACATAACACCGATGGAACGTGATACGCGTTTCCGAGATTACATGAAAAATCGTGGAGTTTACAAGAACGAGATACAATTTTGTCGCGAAATTGGCTTCTTTTTGAACAATAAACACATTAATTATTGGCCACAATATAAAGTGTCTATAAAGTGGATGAATATATGTACGTAAAAACAACAAAAAATATTCATACATTGTTTTTGAGTTATAGTGAATTTTATGATGAAGTAATTTTATGAAAAGATAAACGTATGTTGCTTCGAACTCGCCATCGATTCATACGCTAAATGCTTTATTAATTGATCGATGTTTTTTTATTAACAAAACCAAAACTGTTCATAGGAAAAAAGTTGCTTGAAATCACTTCAGAATTATCTAAGAATCAGCAGTTAATTATTGATTTATGGGATATTGGATATTTATATTGGATGATAGTATGATGCAAATATGTTCGATTCGTTTTGAAAATAGGGAGAGATATCTGAGATGAATGATAAATATAAATTAAATTTTGTAAATGATGAAATTATTCTTATTGAACTTTTGAAAAGAAAAAGTATGTACAAATATATTCTTATATGCTTTCTAAAGAATATAATTTTTATGGAAGAAAAATAATAAAGTACTATCTATTTATTTTCATAGAAATTCAAAAAGTTAACTAATAATTTAATATTCTAATATTGTAATAATATTATCTCATATTTTATACTTATTATTTTGAATACAAATGTAAAAATCTTTTATATCTTCTTACAACACAATTATTTTAAACTGATGTAATTACGCATTAATATTATAATTTAATTTCTTATTCTTAAAGTGCATTTAAAAGCGCATTATTATGAAAATTTCATAATACATATTTATCTAATACTATTATGTTCTATTTTAATAATTCCATTTGAAATACGTGCAAACTCGAGCATATCAATTCTAAACACAATATAGAAGGAAATATGTCGGCAATACTTTACAAGTTTTTTATTGTGTTACAAGTTATCTGGATGGATCACGGATCCAAGCAATAAATATTTTTATATCTGCTGGATTGGCTTGCGAAACGAGCATATTAAAATCACGAGGCAATGAGCGGTTCTCTGACTGAAGGCAATATAATCTGCACATTACCTCATAGAAATCAGTTATAGTTCTCTCAGCTATGAAACGAAGCAGGTATATGAACGATAAATTTTTATTATGGATCATATGGTCGTAGCTAAGTTGCTACGATTCTACTTATTCGTAAAAAATTGTTCCCGAGGATTTATAATGGAAATTTCGTCAAAATTGTATAATTCTTAATTTAATATACAAATTTTTAATGTATATTTTCCATTCTTGTAATAATTTATCTCTAATGACTTTTTACCTGTAATCCATCAATACTTGGTACAGATTTAAAACACTTTTCATCCAATTATATTACGTGTAATTATTCATGTTACACGTTAATATAAAATGTAACGTTAGTTATATTTTACTAATTATTTTTTAATTTTTTTCTTTTATGTAGAATAAACGAAATCAAAATGTTTCTCTTTAAGAAAGAAGTGTGCACATTTTCATTTTACGCAAGATTAAGTCGCCAATACGAGGCTATTTTATTTAAGTAAAAAATTAAGTAAAAAGATAAGACTGTGAAATATTCGAAGCCGTAGATTAGAAAATCCAATAGCATTTGTTCGCGATGCTTCTTAACGTACATGATTATCGAAAGGAAGCCGGTTAAGATTATGAATTAGAGTCGAATACAATACATGGAAGACGATTAGTTTAAGCCTCGACTTATCGTAACAATTTTCAATTAATCATCAATAAATGGGTAACAATTATCGTATTAACACGCGAGGGATCAAAAACTCTCCGATACGTATATTGCATTAATATTCATCTACTTTTTCAGAGATCAGAGATTTTGCTCTTTCATATTAATGATATTCTTGAGACACGCTCGAAGGATCGATTCTAAAGATTAAAATAAACTTATAAACAATTTAAATTTGAATTAAACATAGAAATGTATGATGAGGATAGAACTAGTCTCACTCTGTCTGTGTCTCATTTCTTCTAATATAAATTTGAATTTCATGATCAATTTTTGTATTTGTTTCATTCAATAGATATTTAAAAAAAATTGAGAAACATTTAATATTTATTATTAGTTATGATACATTTCTATCAAGACATTAGTTTTACAGCATGTTTAATAGTGTTCCAATAACGAATTCATTTTTTTCCTTTTTCTTTATGTACTTTATATTTGTATTATTTTTCATAAATCTGACTCAAAATTATCCTCAAATTATGTATCATCGTCGAATCGGAAAAATATCGAAAATGTATTACCTTCACGAGGTCGTGAACTCTAAACTAACTTTCATAGTGCATGATCGTTATCACTATTGTTCGCCAAATTAATCTTGAGCAATTGATTTGATCGAGGATAAGAGATAAATTGGCTTGATACAGAGAGAGAGAGAGAGAGAGAGAGAGAGAGAGAGAGAGAGAGGTACCGAGTTATCGATCACTTGCCCCGTTTTGTTTAATTTAATGCGTTTGAGATATGGTTTTATACACATGGGTGTACAAAAACTGATCGAATTAAATTGAGTTGAGATTCTAACGTGTTTTTAAAGTTTTCCAAACGAAGAGAACAAATTTCCACCGGACGAATGTTGTTGGCGAGAGGAAAAAGAAAAAAGGCGAACATTCAATAATAAATGCATACTTATTTGTTTCCACTCGTGGATAGAAACGAACGTTGCATATCAGCAAACGATGATCAACTTGAAAGTATTTTTCAATGGCAGTAAATTAAGGGTTGCAACTGGAATAAGAAAAAATTGTAGGATAAAAATTATTTTCATTATTATTTCAAGGCAAATTATTTCAAGGCAATTGAAATGTGTTCGAAAGTAATGATTAGTTTCCGTTTCATTAATCATTGTTGAATTATGGATGGATGTTTATGGAAATTATTTTCCGTACAAATGAAAAGGAAATAAAAATTTCCTTTAAATATCTAGAATTATATACCTTATTTTGAATATTTTATATCTTTTTTGCATTCTTTCGAGTAGATATGCATAAATTCCTTGAAGTCTTTAAAGTTATTTTTAAAATAAGATAAATTCATTTTAATTATTTGTAACAATTATAGATGATCAAAATTAATTTAAAAATCTATTTTTGTTCTTAGCCAAAAATTATTAGATATATAGAGGAAAAAAACACAGTTAAATTTTCGTTCAAAACACAGAAATATAAAAACAGGAGCAAAAAGTTTTCGATTTAATTTACTGAGATATATTTGTCATTCGTCTTTAAATAAAAACCCGTATTATCCTTCAACTGAACATATTGTTCCTATTCAACTACATTTTCTCCAACAATAGGTATTGTATCAAAATGGCGATACAACAGCAATTCCTTTCACATTCACGAGAAGAAGAAAAATCATCCACGTACATGAGATTGAATATTTTGCATAACGAAAGAATTCTTCCTCGTTTTTTTTTTTTTTTTTTTTAGGATAAGTTCAACGTTGATCAAACCATACTTTTTTCGAAATGGAATTAGCCCCTCGTGCACTCTATTCCTTGTATCCCATTTCCTGTCTAACCTTCGACCTTCGTTCCCTGTGGGAATATAAATAAAAAAAAAAAAGAGAAAAGAAAAAGACAAGAGGAAAATAGTCGTTTCCACGACGATAACGAGAATGTATATCTTCCCCTAAAATATCGCGAGTGGAGAACACTTATTCACTTGAGTGGATAAATAACGAAGAGAAAAGACTTGTCTTTTCGTAATGTGCATGAAAAAATGGAAATCACGAAAGTATTTGAATATTTACAAAGAGATCTATCTAATTCAAAAATTTTTCATGAATTTTTATGTATAAGGATAATGGAGAAAGCAATTTTTTTTTAAAAAAGATGAAATCAAAGTTTAAGCAAAGTTTAAAATAGTCGTGTTTTCTTTTGTTTTGAATATACAATTTTGTTTAGGAATTTATCTTAGCAAGATTTTAAAATATATTGAAATGTTCCTCTATTATTATAATATTCCTCTATTATTATAATATTTCTTTTTAAAAAAAACAACATTGAAATTTGGATCTTTGAGTGTTGATTCACTTTTTAAAATGATATTTTGGGAAAAAAGAAATGTTTCTTACATAATCGTATTATTTGCTATGTAAAAATGAAAAATTGGTTATTAATGTTTTTATTAAGAGGTAAAAGAATATTCAAATAGTTTTGTGAGATGTTGTACGTACGTAAACGATATTCAATCGGCAAGGGAAATTTTATTCGACCATATTCATTTTTGTCTTTTGTACTGGATATCACGTCCTGTTCTAAGAAATTCAACTTTAAGAAATTCTCCATTTGAGCATGAGAAATATTGTTTCAAAGGAAAAGAGTGTATCCAACAAGCTTTTGTATCTTCTTTCAAAGAGTCAATATATTCTCGTTTTTACTAGAAGAGAAGTAACAAAGAATAACGACAAGGAACGTATTATTTTTTCCATTTAATTTTTACGAATAAAGAAAATAAAAATTTAAAAAAAAAATCAAGTTTCTTCTTTGTTGATAATAATTTATCGAGAGTATAGTTTAATAATTCAATATTATCTTTTTTAAATTCTAATTTATTTAGGGTGTTTTAGTTTCTCATTAATTTAATAAATCTTCTTGATTTATTCTATGAATATAAGACGAAATATTTATTCAAATATATCATGTTAGAAATTAAAAATTAAAAAATATCAAACGATTATAAATAATTATATTTATCCCATTCTTCTCTATTATATTTTCATAAATAAAAAATTTGCAGAAAAAAAATTAACAATAATCAAGTTAGTAGAAATATAAGAATTTTTAAGAAAAACAAGAATTAATAATTGGATGATACAAACATGATACAAATCAAAATAAACTTTTTTATAATTCTCAATTATTTATTCAGAAGGAACAATTAAATATTAACTATCCTTTATATATTTTATTTATAAACCATCTACACAACACTACTTTACTCTCCATTATGCTAACAAAACAGCTTACTAAAGTTTAATCAGTTAAACCGAAAGAAAAACTGAAACGTCCTATAATATTATAATACCACAGTTCTAACTTTCGTTCCGTGCTTCGTCTCAGTTTTCACAGATCGTTCCCGATCGGTAACGAGAACTCCAATAGCCTGCAAGTGCATTTCCATTAAGTGTGGGGGAGGCGGAGGAGGCGGTAAATCCTTGTAAAAACAAAAGACAATAACTCGTTCGATGGAACGTTACGTTGCTTCGTCGCGTTTTTCCAATTCAAATCCATTAATTAGACAGCGTCTTGCTGCTCGCTATAAATCGATACCTTCAACCGGTTTTGATGCAACCGGAAATGGACGGAAGAAAAAGGAGAGAAGGGGAGATGGCGCTCAAGTGGATTGCGGGTAAAATTGAAAATTAAAATTTACGATTTCATCAAAAGGGAGGAGGGGGTTGAGCATCCAGTGAGGGTAAAAACTTTGGGAAACAATGGGAAACGACTGGCCACTGCTGGCTTTCTAAGAATAATTACACGGCCACCCTATTTTCTTAATCACGCTTCCGTTCGAAAGTCGAGCAATTTTCGTTTCGCTACCTAACCTCTGCAGCTTCGTGGAAACGTGTTTCATCTCGTGAATCAGGAATTTTGACGCAGTGAACACTTGTACGAGTTTTAGTTTCTAACGTGACATCATTCTGTGTTAAATCTCCATGGATTTATTCAATGACTTTACTTTTCACTTCAAACTTTTTTTTTTATTTCTTTTTCTTTTTTTTTTGTTCAATATTAACGAATAAGAATTCATCACAATATTTCAAAAATTCAAAACAATTCAAATATTTAAGTAATGATATACGGATCTAATGGTATTCATCGCTAAAGAAAAAAAACCTCGACTTTTCGTGAGAAAACGTGAGAAAAGATAAAAAATTATGTCATCGAAATCTATTCAAGAAAGTGGAGGAAGCCATGCAATTAAAATCCTTTTTTGTTTTATCTCGATATCTCGAACCATTGCCGAGATATAACAGCTCAAAGTTTCCATAGCACTTAACATAGCGCAGAGTTTATGAATGGGCTCGCGACCCAGTGACCTATATTATTTCCTGGAAGAACGTAGTACGCATTTCCAGGAATCGCGTCTGTCTCTTGTCTGCAGTTTGGAATAGGTCAGTGAGACGAGGTGCGAGCGAGAGGTCCGAGTAAGCGACAAGGACGGTGATGGTAAACGATTAAAAATTACCTTTTTCTTTACATGACGATATCTCGGGAACCGGAAGTCGTATCGAAATAATTCAAAAAGCGTTTTAAAGGGGAAGGTTCCGCGCTTCTAATGATCGTTCACTCGTTGTTTAAAATTCATTATCTTCCGAGTTATAGCGATTCAAATTTTTTCTAATTTTAATAAGGTTTAATCGCATTTGAAGTAAATCATTAAAAAATTATCCTTCTCTTTACATGATGATATCTCGGGAACTGGAAGCCATATCGAAATAATTTAAAAAGCGTTTCAAAGGGGAAGATTCCACGCTTCTAATGATCTTGGCTCGTTGTTTAAAATTTACTGTTTTCGGAGTTATAGCGATTCAAAGTTTTTCTAATTTTAATAGGGTTTAATCGCATTTGAGGTAAATGATTAAAAAATTATCCTTCTCTTTACACGACGATATCTCGGGAATCAGAAGTCGTATCGAGATGAGTGAAAGGAAGTTTTAAAGAGCAAGGTTTCGCATTTCTAATGTGCTTTCATTCATTGCCCAGAAGTCACTATGTTCAGAGTTATAGCGGCTTAAAATTTATCAATTTAATCTACGATTTTTGTTACGATATAAATTTAAAAATATTCATTTCATGAAATGAGTTGAATGAAACAGTTGAAAAATAATTTTCATCCAGCTTGAATATGTTGGATTTAATTTCGTATAATTACCTACAACTAATACCAAGAAGAAGTTTTGGAACTTTCTTGATTTCTCCCACAGACCAGCGGATCTTATTAATCCAAACTTCTATCCGAAGGAAATTTGAACTTCACTAAACAGCACTTATTGCATCCGATGTGATAACATCAACTTTATTTTTGATCGTGTTATAGAAACTACGAAATTTGGATTGTTAGTTCAAACGACCTAATATACGAAACGACAGGATAGAAATAAAGAATAAAGGAAAAGCGAGAAGCTTAATACCCGAAATGAACGGGATAAATAAAGGAATAAATCATAAGAGACAAAACTCGTTGCAGAATAATTCCAGGAAAAATTATTGAATATTATTCTTCTTAATTTGAAACGATAAATTATCTTTCATGTAATTTAATTTTTACATTAAATTATTTTTTGAGATGTTATATCGTTCTATTATTTTTATTGAACAAATTATTTCGTTAAATAAACATTAAAATTTCAACAAAACAACACAACAATACAATCGTCGATCATCGTGCTTGACGATTAATATGTTTTAAAAAAGCATTTTAACCCATTTACTTTCATTTTTCTGGGGTATATTTTTATGAGTCTACAAAGAATGAAGTATCAAAAGATAAAGATCATCCCTTTTAAATCCCATTCGAATAAATGCTCTTGGAACGGCTAATTTCTTCTACTTTTCCAACTCTCTCTTTGCAAATACCAAAAATAAAAGAGTTTCTTGTTCCTTTAATTAGTCAGATGTTGAATCATAAAAAGTAAAAAAATCAAATTTTTTTTATATCAAAATTTAATCTTTACCTTACTTACAAACTTTCCTATTATTTAATCTCTCTCATAAGATTTATCAATAAATTATTAGTAATATAATTATGTTTTATGTGTTCTCTTGTGTGAACTTCGATTTCCTGTATAAGATCTTGTCACACTTATCGCCAAAATTACTCCATTTCGTTGGATTTAAAAGTAAAAATGTTTACTTTTCTTACTTTTTTCTAATGGATGCTTCATTAGAGAGAACAAGAATTACTACACTCGATAATTATCAATTATTCTCAACATTCGTTTCAAAGATACTCTCGAACAACCTCTCATTTTACTTTCGAATGCATTTTTAGAAGATCATATAAATAAAGATTTTTCTCTTTAAAAATTAAAATTGCCTAGGCCTCCACACTTTATCAATTAATTTTGAAAAATTTTCGTCGTTAGCTTCGACTTTCTCTAGTTCCAACAGACCAAACCGCATCGTTTCTCCATACTTATCCAGTTTATTACGGCTTGAAGGATCACGAATTGGTCGAGAAGTTTCGCGGCGGATTCGCGAATTAATGAATCCAGGTTCGAAGATCCTCCAGCCTAGAAAAGAGAGTGAGAGAGAAAGAGAAAGAGTGCGGATTTCATTTTCATTTTTCAACGCGGAACTTTCCTCTCTCTTTCTCTCTCTCTCTCTCTTTCTCTGTAAAATTCCAGAGGCAAACGTTCCTCGAAGAAAACGAGGCCGAGACGTCTTGATGGGCTTCATCGACGTTCAATCTAACAATTGAAATAGGCAGAATTAACTCGAGAATGATTATTCGACAACGATTTTTCACTATTCTGTTATTATAACTTGATGATTTTATGATTCGTTACATGTGAACATTTTATTTCGATTCGTAAGCATGATTTTTTGAGAAAATTTGAACACGCGTTTTTATCAGAAATTGCATTATGTCAATTAACCTCGCATAATCACAAAAATATTACATATTCATTCACGAAGATCATGTTAGTTTTTTAAAAGTAAAAAATTTTAAAGTTATATTGAAATTTTAATTTTTATTGAAACAATTTTTTCTACTAAAAATTTATTTTATATCGATGATATAAAATAATTTATTCTATATCGATATAGAATATTATATCCAATTAAATTATATTGTAAAGTTTATATACGTAGAGTGTCATTTAATATTTAGAATAGATAATAATAATAAATATTGCAGATACTAAAAGCTCATAAAATTTCATGAAGTTCATAAAATTTAAATTATTTTTTGAAAATATCCATCTTGAGGAGGGAAAAGAAAAAAAATAAATGTCGTACGATTTAATCAGTCAAAATTGTTTGACGTCAATCGGCTCACTATACATCCTTAACAGAATTAAAAGTTAACCAGGTTTAAGTCCGATTTAAATATAATCTGGCGCAGGTGCGAATCGCCTACAGAAGCCATTTATCGCAGTTCCATTCGATTTTTTTCTTCAGAATGAGCTTCTTTTCAGCAAGCAAAATTGAAGTGAAGAATGATCTTTTAAGATTTTATTGCAATCAGAAGAAAATAATTAAAATGAAAAGAGAAGTTTAAATTTTATTATTGTATCATTGATTCATTTTTATTGTATTTGTTGGAATTTTTTATTGATGTATTTAATATGTTTATATGAAAATTAATTTTTAATATCTAACTGTTATTGTAATTATTCGTTCAATCATCAATTGAAATTGTAATTTATTAGTAGACTGCGGATTTTTATGCATTTATGGAAAATTTAAATATTAAGCAAAGGATAAAATAAATTTCTATTTAAGTTCTATTTTTCTAAGTTTCCATAAAAATTTCACTTTGCATAAACAAATCTATTTATTAGATATTAGATAATCCATTTATTAGATATTAAATAAAATAATGAAATTTTGATATAATAATAAAAATAATAATTCCATATGAATTTATGTGAAAATTAATTTTTATGATCAAATATATTTATTGATCATATTGTAATTATTTTTAATTATCAGTTAAAGTTTTAAATTCTTAGATATTGAATAAAATAATTATAATATTAATTGAGATAATAAAATTATACGATAATAATCGCAACCTCGAGAAAAATAAAAAGTATGATCTATGAAACTTTGGATGCATCGTATTTTATTTAAAATTCTCCGAAATTCTTTCGAAACTTTCGAAACTAACTTTTAAAACTTTCCAGGTCAAAGAAGAAATTATACGATTATATCTCGTATTATTTCATACGATGATCGATAGAACGATTTAAGCCAGACATGAAAGATTTTTATTAAAAGTAAATATATAATAATTTAAGATCCAGAAAAATAAGGAAATGTGAGAGCACATTTCCTAAAATTCGAATGGACGCCATAAAAGCCTGATAACAAAAAAAGAACCTTCCATTTATACAGATTGAAACGTTTAAGCAGTTATTGATGCGGATTGCGATCTAGATATTTACGTTGTTTTTTCGAAAATGGGGACACGTCGTTTCCTTGAACGATAATATCGGGACTATCAAAACATCTCAATTTTTTCACGCATTCTCAGTTTTCTCTTGTCAATTTTGGATTATTCGTGGAAATTTCCAAATGATGGGAAATAATATATGAAGAAATCGTTAGTGTCAGGAATAAATTAATTGATTAGAAATAATTTAATCTATTTAAACTTCGAATTTAATTTTTCAAATTTCGTTTGAATTCGTTTGTTGAAAATTTTCGTAAAATATATATTATGAAGAGAAAATGACTATTTTATTTAAATTTAAATATTGCTAATATTTCAAACTTAAAAATACATTAATATATACGAGAATCTTCAGTATATTTAAAATTGATATTAAAAGATACATTCGCGTTATATTCATATTTACTCAATAATCAATTCACCTTTATCAACTCGATTCTCAGAAAGAAATTTCTCGATAGAAGAATAATTAAATTAATAGAGCTTGAAAATTATTATCTTCTGAAAGTTCATTCTTTTATTTACACTTTTATTTATATATATATATACAATATATATTTTCTTATAATTCTAATTAAACATTAATTAATCGATACTATCTTCAAAGAATGTGGGTTAATAACGAATACCGTTTACAATTCTTTCTTTTCCTTTTTTTTTATTTATTTATTTATTTATTTTTCTTTTCTTTTCTCGTTCAATTCAAGTTCCAGTATTGTGGTTTCTTCATAGAATGTCCCGTTGATCGATCGAATCGCGTTTAGCGACGGAACACTTGTCGTAATGACATCGAGGAATGCTATCGATTCGTCGTACGACACATCAATATCCACACATACACGTACACACACGCGTGCGCGCGTAATCATCAGTCGAACGTGCCACGAGGAGAATATCATCGAAGTTCCCCTCGTCGTAGATTCACAGTTCTACGTTTATTCGTGACAGCTATTGCATAATATTTGTAATATTTATACTTTGGTTATCGATTTTTCAATATTTGCAATGCAAATATTGGCAATATATGAATTCGGATATATGTTGTTCATCTGTTAAGGGACAAGTGTGCAAATATGTTATTATATTTAGAAATGTGTGAGGAGTCGAAGCGAAGAGAAAGTATGCAGGAGAATAAGTGCAGGAGAGCAAAGAGGTGAAAGAATTATGTGATTTTAATTAAATGAATGATTTATAATTCAAGATGAAAAAGTTGAGAATTATTCAGTTAAATAATACAGCTATAAACACAATACTAACAATTATTATAGAACATTAATATAATAATAATATTACAACATTCAAATATTTTAAATATCGGAATTTCGAGTAACACAATATTTTGTGATTAATCTTTTCCTTTCGAATCTTAAACAAATATTGTAATTAAATAATATATAATACAATATATATTATAATAATTATAAATAAAATTGACCGTGAAAAATTATTAATTGTCACACGAGACACCCGCTACGATCCAAATACTGGATTTAACGAGCAAGTCGTCGCTTCACGAATTCCCAGCGTCGCGCCAAAACCACACGAAATTCCAAAATAATTAAATCTTATATTATAGAGGTATAAATTGATGCGTGCAGATTCGTTTCACAGAGCCGCAATATCGTCGGTGAAGAAGGTGTGTTTCTTGGCTTGGGTGAGCGATAATATAATTGAGCGTAATTTTATAGCGGCCGTAAAAGGCGTGTTTCTTCCGGGAGTTGGGCGAAAGAAGGGAAGCGGAAGGGGTCGGAAAATCGCATGCTCGCCTCGGTTTAATTCGCGTTTCAACGATGACAGGCCAGGAAATCGCTCTATGTATTGCATGCACCGCCGCTTCCGGCTTCGTAGTGACTTCGTGTCGTTTCGATCCGTCTTTCTTCCGTGTATTATCTAAACAGTTAACCATGTGGTCGTTTACGCTGTGTCCAATATAATTGTAGATCTTGTGTGTGTTTAATATCTATCGATGTCCAATGTTTGAACTTCGTTTCTCTTTAATCGTGAAAAAATTTGATTTTGTATAAAAGTTGATGGCAACTTGGAAAAGTAATCATAGATAGTTTTGATGACTAATGGATAATTATTAGATAAATTTTTTAATTCGAATATTAATTTAATTTTCTTTAATATATACTTTCAAAAGTTTTGCTATTTATGTGATGGATAATTTGATATATTATTATCAATTATAATTTTTCATTATTGATATTATTTTTGTTGCTGTATATATAACAAAATATTATTTATTCGTTTCATTTTTTCTAAAATTATTCTCATAAAAACTTTCAATAATTAAAATGAACTTTTAACATTGATATAATAATATTTTAAAATTATACAACAGAATGATTATTCTTTCGTATTTCATTCGTAAATTATTTATTATTATTCGTTTATACATTAGATAAATAATTATAAAGTGTAGAGTTTTAAAGTTTATACAAGATCGATCGATTTACGTGATAAAACCGAGTTTCACTGCGAAGTTCCATTGTCCTTGATTAGAACACATGGTTTGTAATCAACAGAGAGATTGTTGAAGTAATTTAGAAGATAGATTTCGAAATACACACGCGAATCTTGTTTCCACTGAATTGTTTAAATTCTTCGTCGTGTAAGTAGTATCGCAAAAGCTCGAATATTTTATTTGAAGCGAAGATGAAAGATAAAAGATGAAGATGAAAGATAAATTTTCGTAATAAATTGTTTTAATTTCATTCGTTTTAACCGTATCACGGGAAAAAATGATTATCGTGTTTAGATAAAAGAAATATTTGAAGAATTTTATAAGAATGTGATATAATTATTTCGATCTTAAATATTGCGTTTATTATTTAAATATTTTATTCAAATTATATGAAAAATTATTGGGAAAAATATCGATTTTCAAAAATGATTTTCCATTCCCTCATATTTTCAAGCAATTCATCATTCGAAAATTTCTCTCTCCTCGATCTGAAAACAAGACACGCCCATAAACTTGTGTATACTCTATTTACATCCAGCAAACAATGAAGAGAAAACAAAATATATATGTTGATAAAAATACGTAGTTGGGAATTAAACAGAATTCAATAACAATTCCATATACGACGTAACTCGAGAATTGTACACATTCAACCCATCGCTTGTTTAAATCATATCTCGTCTCGTTTGAAAATCATGTCGAGTGTCGTGTCCATTAACATCTACACGAAGATAAATATGATTAATTAATCATAATAAATAATTCTACGATGTTCCAAACAATCGCAATTCATTTATCAAACTTCGAATCATTAAATTTTAAAGTTACTCTTTAAAAAAACTGAAAAAAATAAACAAATAAATAAAACCATTGTTTACAAAAATATTCTCATGTCGATTCTCTATACAATTGGAAAAAAAACTCGGAAAAAAACGTTACTCTTTCTCGAATTTCACAATTCTCGTAATCGAAATTTCGTACATTTATGTACGTAAAAAATTAATGAATAAATGAAGAAATTCAATATTCACAAAATTATCAGAATAATCTCGATTCTAATATAGCATAGAGGGAAAAAAATTCTCAAAAAGTATTATTTTTTCTCGAGTTTCACAAGGATGGAAAATATTTATCCTTATCCATTGCTCATTCCGTTCGTCAATCCTCATTCCATTGCTCATCGTTTCGTCAATTCCTTTATTTTTTAAACAATCAGAGGCATTCGAACGTAACCTCAAGATGGAATCGATACTAATGAAAATACGAGCTCCGAGCAATAGCAATTATTCTGCAATTATTCTGCATGCATTTTTCGCATGGATGCTCGACAACCTACACTTTGATTTTATGCACGAAGCGCTCGATGCACACCTGATCACCCTTTAAATAACTTACAATTCGTGTTTTTCTCCCGCCTAAGAAAGATCTCGCCATCCTGATTACTCTGAGTCTCATCGCTGTCATCAATATTTAAATAACGAAATAACAAATAAATAATATAAATAATTTAGAAATGAATTTCCATTAAGCGAATGATAGAACAGATACTACACTACCAAGTATATTTCATCGAGAATGATACGTGGATTAACCTGAGTGGTGATTGAATTTGTGAAATATCTCAATCGAACTTATTATTCAAACATTTTTGTTTTCTGTGAATCAATGGAGAAGAAGATTTCTGTTCTGGCAATCTGACAAAGTTTCGTACCTTTCTATATTTTTCATTCCACATCTACTCGTATCTACTTTCTTTCGACGACCATTCATTCCTTTGATCCTTTGAAACTATTAAATAAAGAAAATCTCTCCACTTATCGTTAATCGTTTCTTTCTCCTCTTCTTCTTCTATTTCTTAATCTCTTGTTGATTTCAATAATCGTATCAAATGAAAAAAAATCTGAATCAAGTGTATATATTGATTCAGTTCCAAAGAAAATAAGGCAAATAGCCTCGTTGATCTTTCTGACGAAGTTCTTAAGTTCGATCATTGACATACACTTTTCAACCGATGAATTATAAATTTAAGCACCATGGAAACTGTGTCAGCGGTGGCTCGGTACGAGCGCGTCTCGTACTAAGCCACGGCAATCCTGTTTGCTCCTGTTTTGCAGATAGAGGCAGCGGCATGAACGCACGAGATTGGTTAAGAAGCGCCATACGCAGAGTGTCGCGCGATCTCGAACGATTCGAAGTAAAGATCGCGGCCGACGATCGCACGAAAACGCAGTGCGTGCGACTCTAGTGTGATACAAAAGAAGACAAAAGTGAAGAGAAATCGATCGAGGACGGAAGACAAGGGGGGACAGTGACGAGATATTACGCGAGATTGGGCGTGCAAGGTGTAATCGAATCCTGTGTGTGAAAACTGTGAACTGTGAGAGAAGAGTGGTGGGGTGAGCAAAGGTGAAAGGAAGGAGGAGAAAAAAAGGATCGACCATGGAGATCGACGACGTGCACGGTGCATCGAGTCGTTCTCGTAATTCCGATACAATCGAGTCGAAGAAAGTTGAATCCACGATTGAATCCACATCTCTCCTTCTCGATTCGAGGAAGTGAGTCTGTGATCGCGCTCCTTCGTTCTTTCCCAGAATCATGAATCGTATCAGGGGTCGTAGACAGGTGGAATATCGCGCGAGGGACGCAAAAGTTTAAGGAGAGAGGAACTTGATGAAAATGGACTCGACGAAGCTGGGCGGGCCAGCCCCAACCAGCCCTAGGGCACACTCGCCGGCCGTGCCGGCTTACGCCTCCACCACGGCGGATGGAAACATCGATTACATAATAGGGGACTACATGGAGAGGCTGGGGACGAGGTTGAACACGTTGGAGAACGAGTTGAGGTACGCGTGGAGGGCGTTGGATCTGCTCAGCCAGGAATACATCAAGATGTGGGAGAGGTTGGAGAAGCTGGAGGGCCTCCTTTACGAGCAACAAACGGTGATCAGCCAATTGATCGAGTTCTACGCGAGCGGAGGGAGCCACGAGACAACGAGCAACGTGGCGGTCGAGGAGACGTTGGCCAATCAACAGAGCACGGTGGGCGAATTGGACGCGATCGCGAAGAGCATAGGCGCCACGATGGGCATAGAGGAAACGAATGCGATTAGGGAGAAATTGGCACAACAGGAGATCGCTAGGATGCACGGGCTAACGCAGGACAGCTCGACTGCCGCGGCTGTAGTTACAGACATGCACAGGAACGTGAGGAACTTGGATACTCTGGAGACTCTCGCCGAAGAGAGTAACATTCCAGACGAGGCGTTCTACAGGAGTCTGAACAACGCTTACAGGGAGGACTTGATCTGCGGCGACACGTCAAGACCCACGTCGCAGCTCGGCATGATATGGGAGGAGGCAGAGGACGAGGACGTGAACGGGAAGAAGGAGATGGAGTCGAGCATGTTCGAGAAGACTGTCGCCGCAAAGGAGAAGGAGCTCGAGTGCGAGTTGACCGCGAAACCGAGCAAGGAGGAGATTCAGGAGGCGGTGACGAAGAAAGAGGACGAGGCGGACGAGGACGAGGGCGAGGTGTTCAGCGCGGCCGATTACAAGAGTTATCGTGGGAACACGCCTTGCGTGAGCGAGCAAGATCTGGCCCAGCTGTCCAGATTGAGCTCGATCGACCAAGTTGCCCTGGAGAAATTGCACGAACTGGACAGGTTGACCAACAAATTACAAAAGGATTCCCAGAATCTGATGGAGCTTCAATCGAAACTGATGGACTCCCCGAAGAGGCAGTACAGTTCCGAGGCCGAGGCAAAATTGGCCGAGGAGGCGAGCAGCATAGACGAGCAATTGAGAAAAATCTATGCCGAAACGGACGTCGACAGCTGGACGTTCTCGAAGAGTCCCGGATCGACGGGTCGATCCATATCTCGAGTCAGCACTGACAGTGGTCTAGCGACCGACGGCGACTTCACGACCAGGTCAATTTCTCCAAGACTGACCTCCACTTCCAGATCTAACCTGGATTCACTCTCGAGCGCCTATACACCGCCCAGACTAGGTAGCTACACGTCCACGGTGCGCGAGAAGAGTCCGGAGCCGGTGATCCAGCTGCCCATAGACGTAGGCAGCTTTGCCAAAGGCTACGCGGAAAACAAGGAGCTGACCGATCTGATGGTCGAGAGTTTCGCGGCTGTCACCTGTGCCTCGCCCACCATCTACAGCACCACCACGGACAAAGTTGCCTCGCCCACCCATTCGGCCGGAAGTGTGCACAGCGTGCACAGCGTGCACAGTGTGCAGAGCCTTCGAACCAGGCAAGACGGCTATTTCGGCAGCGCCGCCCGTCTCAATCTCGAGTTTCAAGAGAGCAGAACGCCCCCGAGCCCGTCGCCGAGCTCGCCGCCTCCACCGGCCCCCCGAGATTCGGCCGAGCCTTTCCTCATGCCGGGCCCCGACCAAAGGGAGACGGACGCGAAACGATCCCAAAGCCCCACGTTCCTGAGAAGCGCGGACAAATTGGTCTCTGTAGAGCAGGGTCGCCTAAGCCCGCGAACTCCTCACTCGCCTAAATCGCCGCGAGTCTCGCCCAAGCACACGGCCAAGCCGAGCGTTGCCAACATAGTCGCGGCCAAGTCCGATTCCGGCCTATCTTCCATGAGCGGATGGAGCAGTTTGGACAAATCGCCGAGCTCGCCGAAGAGCTCGATCGCTAAGATGCTCACCTCGTATTCCATGGATCACGCGAGATCTTTGATTCCAACCACGACCGCGGTGAGGTCCGCAAGCCCCATCCCCCCGCTTCCTGAGACCACTACCACCGCAACGATCATCACCCAGGAACCATTGTACGACACACCCGAGGGAAGGGACGCCACCGCCGCCGTCACCTTCACCGTCACCAGCCATTCTTACACGGTGGCCATGAACCATTTATCAGGTTACACGTCGATCAAGACTACCCCCTCGACCACGAAGGAGGAGTACGGGTTCGTGTTGCCTCAAGCGGCCATCGCGACCACCTGTCAGAGCCCGAAGAAACGAGGTCGGCAACAGGCGTTGCAGCACACGTACGACACCGTGCCGCCCGGAACGACGATCGACTACGTTTACAGGTCGGAACAGCCGGCCATTTATTCCGTGGCGGGTAGCAATCGGCAACAGGCGATCACGAGCGTGTACACGAGCAGCGCGGGTGGTTACGGGCCGAAGACGACAACCGCTTACGGATGGATGGATCAGTTGAATAGCTACGACAATTACACCACTGTCCAGTACACGGAATCGAGCGCCGCGGTTTCGGCCCACCTGAAGAAACCGTTGAGGGGCACAGCATCCACGGACGCTGGTATGACGAACCACGAAGGTTACAAAGCCGCTATGTATCGCACCATGTTTCCAACGGGGAACATCACCGACGCGCTCTCTTATTATCCCACGAGCGCGAATCTGCCGCGGACGGAGACGAACGAAGCTTCGTGGTTGAACTCGATGGAGGATCAGATACCGCACGACTCGACCTCCTCCAGCATCAGATCGTTGACCTCGGACGGTAGCTACGCCCAGAGTCCGTATACGGACAGAAGGTATCCCCAACCACCAGCGTATCAAGCCCACCAATATCACCACACGTACGCTAATCAGAATTATCCGCAAGCTTATCAGCAACAATATCAGCCGTACAGTCAACGATTGACCAGCACCGAAAGCGCACAACTAGCGGACGGATACCAGAGACAATGGCAACGGGAACACCAGTATATACAGGATCACGAGGCCGCGAGAATACCTATCGATCAAGGCCAACATCAACAGACCGAGTATTACGATCCATCGAGCGTGATAGTGTCCCAGTCCGGATACATAAGCATCGCGTCGAACTTAAAGGATCACGAGATCGAGACTGCGAAGGTTAATAAGAAGATAAGGCGTGGCTCGTCGTTGAAAAACGCGATGAGTTCGATGAGCAATTGGTTGCCAGACTTGCACTTGAGCAAGAGGCACAGGAGTCATTCGTTGCCAGGTGGGGTAAGGAGAGAGGATTTGGACATGTCCCAGGAGCAGCAACAGCAACAGCAACAGCAGCAGCAGCAGCAGCAGCAAAGACTTCCTGGTGAGACAGGAGGCGTGGGCAGAGGTCGTGGCAGGGGTCAAGCGGCAAGGAAAAAGAAGAAACACACGTTGGTATCCACCGTGTCCGGAATCCTCCAGAAGGCCAAGAGACGAAGCCATCAATCGCAGTCTCTATCCGATCCTGAACAGTCTGAAACGGAATGGAGCAGCGGCAGGCAGAGTGGCCTGTCCGAAGACGAGGACAGCGTAATGTCGGACGTGAACCAGGAGCCTCCGTTTTTCGCCAAAGTGAAGACGGCCAGCACGAAACGAAAACAGGTGTCCCAACCGATTCCTCAACAGCAACAACCGATCCCCCAATCGTTACCTCAGCAGCAAAAAGATTATATGCAGCAGCAACAGCAGCAGCAACAACAACAACAGCAGCAACAACAACAACAAAATCTGCAGCAACAGCAGCAAGCCCTTCAACAACAGATTCAGCAGCATCAGGAGCAGTTACAGCAGCAAGCTCTCCAAGATAGTTGGGGGAAGGAGAAGGATCAGAAAAAGGAGATGGAGCACGAGATTGGCGAACAGATCAGCGGTTTCGAGGAAGAGACGTCGGGGAAGAGTACGGGTTCCGGTTCGGGTGGCTCGTCCATATTCCAAACTGTGGGAGATATCAAACGATCGACCGGCAGCTCTGACGAGGCCCCTAACGAAAAAGCCCCGAAACTTCCCCCTGTGACGTTGATGGGCGGCGCAAGCATGGAATTCGCTGTATCCAGGGCACTGGGAAAGTATCGTCAGAGACAATCCTCGACAGTGTCCGACGAACAACCACCGAGCGAGGAAGGTAGCACGGAGAAGAAATCCGACGAAGGCACCGTCCAGACTCTCGAGACGAGTTTCGAGTATCCCGAGGACATGTCGGAAAAGAGCGAGAAGAGCGAGAAATCTAGCAGCACGAGGTTGCCGGAATTGGTGACCAGCATATCGGAGGAAGCTCCACCGTCGGAAGGGAGCCCATCCGCGTCGAGCACGAGGGGTCAAACCCCGGCTGGTAGCCGATTCCTACCGCGACATCAACAATCCCTCGAGATTCCGTGGACCGGCTCGAGACAGGGCGAATTGGACGAGGATAACCGAAGTACGCATTCCTATCGAAGCACGTCGAGGGTTTCGTCCAGGCGGCAAAGTACGGAGGATTCGATCGACTCCGAGGACGAGTGGTATAGATACGAGTTGAGAAAGCTGGAAGAGCTCGAGAGACAATCGCAAATAGAGATAGAAATGGGCGAGGTGCTGGTCGAAGAGCCTGAAGAAGTTGAACACTATCAACCGGACGAGACGGTGAAGGAGAAGATGTCGTTCGTGCTGAAAGAATTAAAGTTGAAAGCCAGTAGCAAGGTGAAGGAGGAAAAGGTAAAGGAGGAGAAAGAAGATCTGCGAACGAGTAAAATGAACGGGACGGTGGCGAAGGATCGTCGAGTCGAGGACAAGTATCGAGACGAGAAACCGATTCCAAAACGAAAATCCGCTGAGAGTATCGAGGCGGTGTTTGCAAGAGTCACCGATTATCATACTTGGGCGCATGAGGAGGAAGCCAAGAAAGAGAAACCGGCCATGGAAGAGGGCTCTTCTGGAGAAACCTCTGGTCCTGATAGTCCGGTCCAATCGATGGACGAGGAGGAAGAGGAAGAATTGCCGAAAGATATCGACGAGCAACCGTCGAGGCGAAGTTCCAGCGGCTCGACTTTTCGACACGGAGAAAAGATCCATTCTGGTTCCGAACCGATATCTCGCGAGGGTAGCGTGAGTGTACCGCCTAGCGAGGTCTCTGTTAGCATTCCAGGTGCTTGGGATTCGGAGAGCACTGTTCTTGAAGGTTTGGAGCGAGACGGTGCTGGTAGCGCTGAAACAGCTACTACGGCGACTTTGAGTCTGCCTAAGATTAAAATCGATTCTTCGTCGTGCGGCAGTTCCGACACGACATTGAAGGAGGGCCAGGTAAGTCCTGGTCCACCTGGGTCGAAATGGAAATTGCTGAAAGCGTTGAAGGAGCGAAAGGCGGAGGAGAAGATGAAGGAGGTCGAGGAGGCCTCCAAGGAGACCACCATTTCTCAGGGACCCACGGCAGTGAGTATTATGATAAAGTGAGGACACGAAAATCTTTGTAAGGCGTACTCGAGATTCGGAGATTGGGTGAAATCGTAGAGTTAAGTATTTTAATAAGATTATTTCCACTGTTTCCATCTCGTTAATTGTTTACAGTATTTGAGTTATATTTATTTATAGCAATTTTAGTGTATTCTACGTGTAGGATGTTAATAGCTGATATTTTATATGTTTTGTCTAGATTTTTTTTATTACGAAATACTAATTGTTTATTTAAAAACAATTTTTAATTATATATTTTCTTTTCTGAACAGCTTATTTTTTATCAAACTTCTAATTGAGATATATGTAATCTCTAATTTAATATCTAATTTATATATAATCGTGAAATTATAAATTTCTTAAATATTAATAGATAAAAGAATTAAAAATAAATGAAAGATGCTTTTAACATCCTGCACAAAACAAGAAATCGAGTGAAATAAGTAAATGAAAATGATCTACAATTATCTAATTTCATACTTTGTTGACACAAGACAACTTAGGAATGAAATACGAACCAATTATAATACAGGGAACAACTTATATTACTCGGTTTCTAATGCTACGATAATAACATTTCTTTGAATTACCTGACCAATTCAATAGCGTCGCATGTAACACTGGATACGATTATTGTCACGTCACAGCTCTTTTTCCACTATCGAGTGTCGAGTATGCTGAATGCGTACAAACGGAAAATGTAAAGCATAAAGGGAGGCAACTTACGAATTTAAGAAAGATTTAAACTGTAACCGTGATGCCATCTAGCGTGGCACGATCCAAGTCAATACTAACGATATTAAAACATGGCGGAAGTGAAGCTTTGTCGGACGTGGATCACGCGTTCTCGTGATCCATTCTCGTTTTTGATCGCGAAAAAATCCCGAAAAGTATCGAAAAATCACAAACACGATATAAATAATAAACGATGGTACTAGTCAATTCATCAAGTGCAACGTCAGTGACGCTTGGCCAAGCAATATACTTGTAAGTGATGATAAATTGTGCACAGTTCAAGATCGATTGGTAATGGTGGTCAACGATTCGATCGATTTCGAGTAAGTAATGAAACCAAATATCCATGTGCGACGGATGCATCGACGATAAATAAAGGCTTACATAATTAAAATAGATCATAGGAATAATTAGATGGTGCTTTAATAATCGATACGCTTTAAGGTAGTATTATTAGAAGCCGCGTGCCTGCGCGGTCTGACGAGGATTATTCGCGAAACAAGGCTATAAGTATTATTATTCGGTCAATTAACGTTTCCTATGTACACAGCAGGGAACGATAGTCTTTCATAGGTTCCCAAATATTTCCAATATGGCCGCGCTTTACTGTCAGCGCGACTCATCCTTTCTCGTGGATTCTTTGTCCACGTCTAGGCACATCGACGCACATGCAATTTGATATTATAACATAGCGTGCAAACGAATAAAACGTGTGTATTTATATTTAAGAGAAATTAGACTCGTACTAGAGGAAAATCTTTCCTTATGATATTCGTGTTTAATATTGCAAGTACAAGTCATGAGACTATAATATACGGTTTACGCCGATACACATGGACAGCTTAACCTAATCTTATAGTCGACCATCGAACATAGTATTTAAGAAAATTACATGTATACATCCGTTCATCCTCTTCATCGATTCATATGCTTGTGTTTTGAAAGCAAGAGATTGACATAACCTACAAATTAATCGACTATGGTAGAGCTCGTTTTAGCATTTGTAGGATTGAATCTGATCTGGGCAAGTGATTTTTGCGAATTTAACCTAAGCAAAAATAAAAAACGAGTTTAAATCGAATAAAAGATCGGTGTCAAATTTTGTTCAATATTCTCGAAGCTCGTTTTAAGATTCTATTTCTAAGAATTGATGGATACGAAATAACGATGATTAAAACGAACATTGTTGTATTTCTTCCGAATTAAATCGCTCGAATTTTTCAAATATATCGCGTGCAATGCTCGTACAACGTTAAAAATGGTTTATCGGTGGGAAAAAAAATGGAAAATAGAAATGAAGGAGGTAGATATATAAATAGAGGATGAAGAACAAATCGCGCAGGCACGATTGAGAAGGAATCTCGTGCACATCGAAACGAAATCGCTTCCGAGAAATCGCGCGAAGGAACGAATAGAAGCGAAAGGAAAAATAGATTCATCGGTATTTCGATTCACGTGGAACACGATGGTATTTGTCTGATCGACGATAGATTCGCCAAAAGGCACGGATCCCGTGTTTCGTGCTCGTTTATCGATCGTTTAAATGCGATAAAAGGCACTGCTGACGTAATATCAAACCCTGGATTTTAGATCGGAAATTGCTGTGAAGACATTCCGATTAATAACTTCAATTATTCGGAAGATGGTCAAAATGTATTAATCGATTAATTGGAACATCTTTTTTCAAATTATGATAGAATTTAGACTTTTTCACGCTAAGTTTTAGGAAAAGAATATTTGAATTTTTTTTCAGAAACTTTTTAATATTTTTTAAATGTATTACAAAATTTATTGACAAATAAATGTGTAATAGTAAAAATTTTTGTGAATATAATCGATATCTCTTTTATTTAAAAAATTATTTTAAAATATTTATAATTAGGATCAAAAAATCTTAACTTTAGTCAAGAAAAGTTTAACAATTCAAAACTTTTAAGAATTTCCATCATTAATCTCGAGTTATCAGAATTTTCTTATCAAAGAAAAACAATAGGAATCCTTAAGTACCTTCATTATCACTATTCATTATTTCAAGTTTCATACTAATTACAATTTTCATTCTCGGTTCCCACATATCAATAATTGTCTGCCAAATTATTTTTAATGATTCCCTTTATACGGACGATTAAACATATCTAAACAAAGTACCGTCATAATTTTCCGCTTTTACTTGAAATTATGTATCGAAAGAGTGCACAATAAACGAATCAATTTCACTTAACCAACGTAGTACAAAAGGCGATCTCTTCTCGTCGATCACGTGTTCCTAGGAAGTTTCGTAATATATTCCATTTCATTGAACACGCGAAACTCGATATCACGCCAGATCACGTGACATTACGTGGACAATACACGCTTCCTTCCGTTCCACATTTCCCGCGCGAAATACGAATAAATAAATCGCGAAATTTCACGATTCAACGAATTTGTATTTTCGTTAATTCGAAAGAGAACTCGTCGAGTGAAATTTAATTATTCATCGTAGATTAATCGTGATTAATCGTGATTAATCGTGACCGAAACACTGTTCTTTCCTAATCTTTTCTTTTTTTTTTTTTGTATGTTAGTAGTTCGTATTGTATTTCATTCGTGATCTAAGCTAAGATGAATTTTATCAAAAATACACGATCGAAAATTAATGATCCTCATCGTGTATCTTGTAGTATTCGTAACTAGTGGACATTATATATGCTGATAGTATGATAGAAGATAATTACAGTCGATAGCCAAGCGACGTGATTCGTGGGTGTATTCCTGGATCGAGAATTACGCAATGTGATATTAGATCTTTGGATACTTATTGAGATATCTTGGTAAAAAAAATTGACAAAAAAAAATCGCTTTTGATTTAAAAACAAACTAAATTAAAAAAACTTTTTTAAATTTTCTAATTAAGATATTAATTTTCTAATTAATATCTTAATTTCTTAAGATATTACATTTTAAATTGCAACGAAATTTTTTTTCTAAAATTCCATCTTTTATATAGCAATAATATACATTTATATCATCGAGATTTATATTATCGACACATTTATATTATCGACTTTTAGAAAAGTATAAAGAACACGTTTATTAAAATTTCATCAAAAGACGACATCCCTTTTCTCAAAATATCTCAGAGATCAAAAACGACGGATTCCCACGATCGTTCCATCCTAAAGAGATTATTCCACACATTGTGCGCATATTGTGCACAGAATCCTCGCTAAGCAGCGCGCGTTATCCGGAAACCACACGCCAATAACGGAATCCAATGTCCCATAACATCCGCCCGATTCTCGATCCTCCACGATTATAACCCACGATGTCACACCGCCCGATGTTTCAGGGGTGGGAGAGTAAGATTTTCGCTCGCATACCACCACTTCGTAATCTCGAAACGATCGATATCGCGTATACCGTATAATAACCGTATAACAGTCCGCAATAGTTTTCGCAACGGAACGGAAAAAAACATTGAGCATACAAGACGCGATACAACAACACCGCCGACGATGACCGTGAAAATTCGTACAAGAAAATAATAATAAATACGAATGATCGAGTGTGGGAATGAGAGTGCCACGTCGATCGAATATAATGAACGTGGTAACAACGTGGTGTATAAGATGAAAGCCAATACACACATACATATAAACATGGGCGCGACAGACACGCGTCGTACACACGTCCAAAGTATATGCTTCCGTATCTAAAGACTTCGCAGCCGTATAATACTCTTAATTAAACTAGCAATTAATTGATCGTGCGTACGTAATTTGGTGTTAGTGTATTAGGGGTTGGGTAAGAAATACCGGGCATGTACCTGTTCGCGATCCGGATAGCTTCAGGTGGGATTTCCTACGAGCGCCAGACACGAATAGGTGTGGAACAGTGTTTCTCAATCTTGTCTGGTACTATAATGGAAAGCCTTTGAAAGATTGGATGATGATAATTTTCGCGAAATGATATTCGAATCCTGTGGGATGTAGTTGTAATATGTTGTATTGTTTTGTAATATATTGATTATAAGCTTCTTTCTGTCGAACAACTTGTTGAATAATTATTTTTTTATTCAGTAACCAGTTTTCTTTGGGAATTCTTTAAATGAAAACGAATTGTTTAAACTTATTCGAAATAATTCTACACGATTGTACTTGACTGATCTCATCACAGTCTAAAATACTATAAATTTGCCTATAAATTGATTAGCTGGCAAGCATTAAAAAAATTACATCGACAAATATAAACACGAAACCATTTCTTTTGACGAAAGAAATACTTTCACTTATATTTTTTAATTCACATTTATTTCACAATATAATACGCTACAATCAGAAATATCTATAATTCTCTTTTACATAGTTGAGAACAGAGTACGAATCGCAAAATTAACTCCAATCAAAATGAAAAAGAAAAAAAAAGGTTGAAATCACAATTACCATCCGTAAGAAAAGAAACCAAAACGAAATTTTCCTAATCGAGCAAACGCGTTCAACGACACGATATAAAAAAAACATCTGGCTCGTAGTAAATTCCACCTTTATTTAGAATTACGACACGATCGCGGAATCGTGGCTCGGGTCTGACCAGCAACCATTCCAGCTCCGCTTAATTGGTCAGAGGCCACGTATCGCTCTAGGTTGATCGATTCTTCTGGTAATTGGCGGGTCATATCCGCCTGGTCGTCCGAGACGCGATTCACCGGTGATGTCAATAGCAGCGAAAAGTCGGGAGAATTGTCGTATGGCGCTCGTTCCAAATCGATGCATCGGTGAAGAAGAGAGGACGAGAGAGATTGGATGGTTGGCGTGTCCACGTGGATGGATGATTAGCAATGAGAGGATCTTCTTTTATTATTTGGGAGGGGAGAGGAAGATGTTATTGGGTATGTTCGGTACGTGGCAAATGGGAATATCATGTGGTAGAAGGAAGCTTTCTGAATGTGTTGTATGGGAGAGACTATATTCTTAATGGAAAGAACATGCTAAACAGGTATTTGGCAACGAAAGGAATAAAAGGAGAGAGTTTGTATTTGGAAATTAAATGTATCGATCTTATAGAGGTAACTACTTCTTGGATGGGATTTTGGGATTTTCTTATCATGATTTTTCTGTGTAATGTATTTGTATATCAAAATGTTTATAAAATGTCATGTTCCATTGGAGGATATGTGAAATTAAAGAAGAAAGATAAAGTTTTTGAAAAGAAGAATGGATAAAGATTTTGTTAGTGAATTGGTTTTTTTTTTTTTTTGTATTTCAGAGAAGTTATTATTATAAGGTAATAAAGTAAAGGTGCAAATTAAAAATATATAATGATGCGAGGCATCTAGAAATTTATTCTAAATTTGTATCTATTATCTAGGTAAATAATATTATATTTGTTATTAGATTGCTTGTTTAAAAAATAAATTCGAAGAAAAATTCTCTTCTTCGAAATATAATATCTTATGAGTTTATAAAAGTTTCAATATATTATAGTGGAACCTTTATGCAATGAATAAAGCTTGAATTCAATGGAGATTACTAAAATTAGATCAAGATATCTTCCTTTTAAATGATATAGACATGACAACAAGAATATGGAAAAATTATTTTTCAATGGAAATTTAACTTTCATTTCAAATTTAATAAGAATTTTATGTGAGAAATTAATAAACTTGAAGCAATGAAAAATCCAATATTCATCGTATTCAATTAGAACATATTTCAAATATTTAAATTTAAAATTAAAAATTTTTAATTTTCAAAATTAAAAAAAAATTTCTTTTTATTTTTCAGATAAAAACGAATTGTGCAACGGATGATACAAAATGAAAACTAATTTTTTTCTTTTTCTATTACATTTTTTGACGATAATAATTACTTTACGAAACAAATTTGTTTTTATCTTGTTACAAGTCGGAAAAAATAATTAATATTGGATTAAATCAAGAAACTTAGTGATTATAATATCGGTGAATTTTCAATTAACTTATAGCTCTCGGTATTGTTAACAAGCTTTCGAAAACAAATGTTCTCTGTATTACTAACTAAGATGAATTATTCAAGGTAACTTCACCATGTGTCTTTTGTTTTATTTTTTTTTTCCTTGACTTTTATGCAATACAAAGATTTTCTTCTTTCGTTCGTTATTTCTAAATAAGAAAGAAAAAATATATTTTTTTATTTTCATAAACTTTTCATATAAAAATATCTCGGAGAAGATTTTCATATTCTTCACTAAAGATAGAATTTTTATTTTATTTGTTATTCGATTCTTCTATAAAAATTATTCGATTCTTCTATAAAAATTATTCGATTCTTCTATTCAAATTTTGCCATATTTTTTTTAATTTTCGTTATATTCAATATTTTTTATACGAGATAATTTTTGACATATAATAAGTCTATGAAGATTACTGCTCTTATTAGAGTGTTACATGATTACATGGTTCATAATACACTGAGATGGTTGAAAATTTAATCAGATGAAAAGCTAATCTCCTGAGCAATATCCTAGAGAACATTACAAGGATGAAATTAGATGCAAGCTTAAGCAATACCGATAGAACAACATAAAATTGTCTAAAATAAAGAAATAAAATTCCTTTGTAACATTACATCTTCGAATAGAATTGATTATATTATATCGAAAATGTGTTGTCGATAAAAAACATCGAATTTTTTTATTTTATCCCTCGTAATTTCTATTTCGTTTATGCGTGATCATAAAATCGAATGCCTTTCGATAAAAGGGGTCATTATTTAAAACCATAATTCTGCTTCGTAAACGACAGAAATTGCAAATGAGAATGACGAGATAATAAGAGAGATGATCACGTTCCTTCGGAATTTTTCCTACACTTCAAAGTTTTATTCGGCTCGTAACTTCCTCATTGCTTCGAGTAATTCGACGAAATTGCATTTCTATGCATGCTTAGAATTCTGTACACGTGGTTGCCTCCTTTATAAAATGTTCTTCTTGGTGGCGAGAAATGTCTCGATGAATGAAAAACATAGTTATTTGTTTCCAACATGTTATTGCCGAAATATATTCGATTTTAGTTTATAGTAGACATGATAATCACAAGTTTATAATTAACCATTGCAAAATCTAAAAAATCGAAGTTTAATTTAAGTTAAAGTAAGGAGTAATCGAAAAAAAAAATAGTTTTGACGATGATTTAATATATTTGTTTCGATAATTTCGCAAAATGAGAAATTTTTTCACGCATAATCGAAACGAAGAAGAAACAATTCGTGAAAAGAACGAGTCTAATTAAATATTCATACATCTAGCAAACAAAAAAATTGTAATTCAGAAGTATGTCACTTAAAAAAAAAAAATTACATAGAGTTCGAAAGTAGAGGGAATAAATATCGAAGGGAAAGCTCGTTCGATCGAACTAGTCTCGATTCAGATAAGCAGATAGTCCGGTCACGATTTCGTAGTAGAAATTCTATCCCCGACCAACCTGTAGGTTTCCATTCAAACCGTTTGTCATGTACCAACGTGCACACGAACCAATGGCTGCGAGCCCCTCCTCTTCGCGTTCTTCTTCTGACGTACAAAAGGGTTATCCCATTCGAACACGTGGAATGCTCGACCGACCATATTAGCATCCCCGACATCGCTTTGCGAACGAGGTCCAACGAGCAAACGGCCCGGACCAATTGTGTACCATTTCTCACTTTTATATGAAACGAATTAAGAGAGCAAGTAGGCGGAGAGGGTGATTTCTTCGAGGAAGATGAAGCAAAACGAGAAAAAAAAAAAAGAAAAAAAAAAAAAAGAAAAAAAAAAAGAAAACGAGGAATACGTACTCGCGTCTAGTGACGTTAAATGTATATCTATATCTTGTACGATTCTAACGATCATGAATATTGTATAATGTAATATTGTCGCATATGTCGTTATTTCTAACGTGTTCTTAGCCGTTTTTCTCGACACGAGGCTGTCGATTGTTCATTAGATTCCTCATTAGTGCTCGTCGAACAATCATTTCAATTCCTCGATATCCCTTTGTTAAGGTATCGAAGCTGCTTTGAAATAAAATTGAATAAAGCAAACGATTTTTTAGAAAAATCTGTAAATCTTAAAGTAAAAAAGATTCGTGCATAAAATGCAAGGGTTCATCCGTCGATAGAGACACCAAAAGAGTTGTGTAGTTGGAAGGAAGAAAGGGAAAGATCGTCGAGGACGAAAGAGAAAACTTTTCTTTCCCACATGGATTTTCCTCCATTGATTTATTCGCGATTTGTTCGACGAGAATTCTGATTTCCTCCTCCGAGAAGATTCTTTGAATAATTCTCACAGCCTCGGGGTCCAAGACTTTGCACTCTACACGCGGGATCATCTTCGAGGCTCGAAATTCGCGGAACTTACGAATGCGCGTCAAAGCGATCTCCGCCGAGAGAATGTCTCCAGGGATCAAATAAATAGAGAGATCATCCGTTAAATTATTTCTGGACGATTAGATATGCAACACCTGATATAATAATAAACTCTGATACATGATACGTTAGATACGTGAACAACGTTCCGTCTCGTGGGAGTAGCACGGAGCTTTTAGTTCTCCCCTCTTCTCTCGAATGAAAACGAGACAGATATATCTGGATATCTTTCTTAGATAGAATTAACGATCTATCGATAATTGCTCTTGCTGAGAAAAGAAAAGAGAAAAAGGAAAAAAAAAATAAAAATAACAATTAGAATAAGAGCCGTCACACGAGAATTCAATGTTGAATATTTGATCCGAAATTGGTGGTTAAAAGCCACGGAAGCGGAGATGCGTTAAAAGCGAAATCTCCGCAAACGATGGAAACGCGACATAAACCGCAAGAACTCTCGAGAGTTCAACAGAGATCAAAACCGCCTGTTACCGGTCAACGTCGAATGCTCGTGCAAATCGCTTGCCGCCGTAAACGGAATACTCGACGGATATACGGCTATTAACCTGTTCCGGTATATCCTTCTCTCAGAATCCCGGTCATTCTCTCGCGCAATTTCGTGCACGCACACGCGATATCGACTCACGATATTTATTTGTTGTGGCGGTGACGTAACTCAAAAAATTAGAAAGAAATTTTGGATAAATAATAAAATATACGAATATGGATCGGGAGATATAATTGGCGAGAGTAAAGCTTCTGAATATTCGTTGAATCTATTCAATGACGAATCGTGTATATTAATTCGAATTTCAATTACGATCAAATCGCTGAAAAAGGTTCAATGATTCTAACGTGATGTTTTTCAGGATATGATGTTTCCAGAAATTGTCTCTCGATCTATGTGATCTATCTTATTTAAATCGTGTGAAATCGAAAGATTATAATTTTAGAGACTCGCTTAAAAAGTGACATTTCTTACTCGTCTTCGTATCGAAAAGTGCACATTTTTTCGAGTTACGTTGCTACGTTGCGGCAAATGGATAAGCATTATGCACACACACGAGAAACACATTACACGTCAAAGGTATATTTAACACGTATAGTAACGATACTATAGCCTACGCGGTAGTTTTGTGTCAATTAATAACGTAAAAAGAAAAAAAAAAGATGAAACCGTTTAATCGTATTTCCTCCAGGGGGGAGGAGGAAAGAATATTCGTAGGGTTAATAAGAAGCTTTCGTGTGATAACTGGCGAAAGAAATCGTGTAGCTCGGGTTGCATCTCACTGGCTCATGCATCTAATCTAGGGATATTTCTATGGCATTGAATTATTAGAGATTGGGAGTCAATTAGGGATATTCGGTGACGGAAAGATGATCGAGTCGTAGAAATATTCGTCGTCGGTCGATGGGGATGTTAGGTTAAAACAGAACAGGTGAAACTTACGAGGAAAGAGTGAGAAAAAGATTGGTATTAACCGTTTTTTGGTGATGCCAACCGTCGTGATGCTAGAAGGTTGTGTCCGGTTGCTTCTCGAGGAATGGAGGGTGTAGGTGTTCGAATGATGTCGTTACACGTCAGCCAAGTGGAAATGATATTTTCATGCTTGAAATTATTTTCCTTTTTTCTCTACTTTAATTTCGAAAAGGAGGGGGGAAGTGGTTCTCGCAATTTTGCAGTAAAACGAACGTGTAAATTGTTCGGAGAGAATTAGCAAAATTGGATCAAGCTTTTGACGAAATTAAAATATGTAACGAAATTACGATTTTTGGAAAAAATTGAAAAGAAAAAATTGAACGAACTTGGAAATTTTAAAGGAAGAAATCGTGAGACGTTGATATTTTCTATAAGTTATTAAAATTTGAAAGTTATTGTATTAATTTTTTTTTATTTTTTGTGTTTATTTTTATATTTTATTGTAATCATTTTAAATATTCGTACTTTCCATTCATTCGATTTTTGTTTCGAACGTAATTGAAAAAATTTATTGCGAACGTTTATAAAAATTTATAAACAAATTTCGAAGTTGAAATTAAATATTGACGCTAAAATCTTTCAAACCAAAATTAAACGTTTAACATTGGAACCATATATAATGTGGAAAAGAAAAAAGGAATTTTTTTTATTTAAAATAAGATAATTGAAATAAATTTAAATAATATAAATTTTGTTTCCTATTTTCGCGCAATGGAGAAATGGAAAATTTGTTCCAATTGCAGTTAATGTTTGGTTTTAAAAAGTAGCATAGAGGTTTTGCGATTACACAAGTTAGATCTTAATCCCAACTAAAAGAATTTAGCAGTTTAAACGGCAAATTGCTCGAAGCAAGAACAAGTCTCTAAAAAAGTAATGCGTAATTAGATCTTTTTCTTAAGTTTTTTGAGAACAGTAGCAAATTCGCTATTTCAGCGGAGATTTTCCAATTAAGGGAGTGCACAACAATGCACAACTAATGCACAACAAAAGCCCGGAAGCGATAACAGGAGTAAAAAAAATATAGAAAGAGAAAGTTAAGAAAAATCTAAACAATTAAAAATTTCCAAGATTTTTCCTCGTTCCTTCAAGATAACATGTTCGTCGTGTTTTATAATTAAAATTACATTAACAAAAATCCATTCTGAAACGTAGAATAATTAACACAATAAACATTGATTCTTTAATATTTTAATAATTTATCTTAAAAATTATTTCTTAAAATAATTCTTTTAATTAAAAGTATTTAAATTTTCAAAATGCACAACATGTTTCATTTGTGACTTCTTCATGAAATTTCTCCTCGAAATAAATCTCCCAGGATATCTTCCTCTCGTATATAGCCAACCTTGATAAATATCATCTACTCACCATGATAATATTTAACGTAACCAATATGTAAGATTCATTCATGCTCCGAACAATCTTTACCTTCCTTCACAAAATCACTAATTCCATCGTCATTAATTAATAATGGCAATTTAAGATCTCGATACGTGACGAATAACAAGTGCCATTTAGGAAAACACGCGTTGCATACGCATTGAATATTCTCGTCTCCAATCTCAATTTCTCCAATTAACGAAACTCGGTAGAAAAATGATCGTGATTCGTACGTTCAAAGTTTCTCTTGGCAATCCTCTTTATAATATTTGCACACGTGGTGGAAAAGAGTGCATTTAACTTTGGCCATTTATCACGACGCACCACGTGTTTCTATGCAATCCGCGACGAGCGAAATTATTGCGCGCTACGCGATCTGCATCGTGCAGCCGGAAGTATATAAACTCGGGGATTTCCATTATCTCGGGGATGTGGCGAGAATCAAGCAAATGGTCTTGCGCTGTTGTATTAAAGTTTGATATTTTATGAGGTGACATGAGAAATCGTCCATATTTTTCCTCCAGATTGCTAGGAAATTGCTGTTTAAATTATAAGAAATTTGTTTCTTCTTCCTTTATTTTATTTTTTAAACGAATAATAAGTTAAAAAAAACTTTTGACAAAATATATTGTATTATAATTTTTAGAATTATTTCACTATTTATATTCAGTGTTCATTATCCTTTTTTCGTTTATCAACAGTACAAAAAATTAATTCTCGTTTCCATTAGAAGCGATCGTATCTAGTGATCCTAGTGTAATGCAATAAGTCATATTGCGTGCTATGGAACGTGAGATATAATAGATATCTTCGTAGCATTGCTGCATCGTAGCGTCCTTTTCGAATCCTTTTTGAATATTTCTTTAGCATCATTATTCAATCGAATCAAAGATTTGATTATTGCAACGTAAGAGAGAATATTCGTTTCATCGCTAGGAAATATCATTTCGTTTTCCAACTCTTCACAAAGCTGGCTTCACGATTACGTATGCTTTACTCAAGTGTAAATTCAAAATCAAAATTCATACCAATTTTCATACCATGAAAATTCTTCTTCATCCGAGACACATTAAATAATAGTGATTTACATTATTCATTAGGTTCGTAATAAATTGCAGATAATAATTCTGCAGCATTTTGATAAAATGTAATGTGTAATTTATGCATAAAATTTGGCATAATATAAGTCTTTACAGTACATCATGAAACGTGTATAAAAATATTAAGCAAAAAGTATTAGTACGGTTTCAAAAAAAAAGAGAGAGAGAAAGAATACACGATTTACATCTAGAAGCTGTAGCGCACAAAGGATAAAAAAAATCTGGAATATTCGTAAATGTGTTAACTAGAGAGAGAGAGAGAGAAAGTATCTCAACTTGAAAAATGCAAACTCGGTATATTTCACCGAGAAAGATAGATTTTTCTACGAGTGTAATTTTTGCGAATGTATGACGAAGGTATTTTGTAATAAAAAATTTCGAAACTGGAATTTTTCTACGTGTGTATTTGTAATAATCATTTGGTGTTTGTACCATGCTACACATCCCTTATATATCCATTTTTATCGTTCGTAAATGGGATGCGATTCATCCTTCACCTTACGTACGCATAGATTTTCAATTTTGTAATAGCGCGTTTAGTCCGTATCGGAAAATTTATTCTGCGATTCATCACGCGATTTTACTACGGAAATTTTTCCACGATAAACTCAGGAAACTCATTTTTCGACGATCTTTAAATCTTTTTATTGCGACACATTTTTGAGCGAAAATCGTTTTTATACATAATGATGCTAGCAATTTATAGATGTCTTTACAACCGAAAGTTGAGCATTGAGATAGATTAATAATTAATCAGTTAAAAAAAGATAATTAAGATTAAAACTCTTCGTGACTATGAAAGTTCAATGGAAACGATTATTTTTCTTTTTATAGAGATTGTTTTTAAATAATTTTCTTTTGCGTAGAAAAAAGAAATTGTTCGAAACAGATGTCACTATGAAGGAAAAGCATTAAAAAATTATTTTCCAACTTGGCTGACTATCTATAATCGTACATTTTCTAAGGAATTAAGTATTATAATTAACACGGCAGAAGTTTCGACCAACATTCTACATCTTACACCAACTATTAATAGGCTCCACTTGTTTAGCAACTTTCTTTTTTTTTTTTTNTTTTTTTTTTTTTATAGATAAATCGTCTTTATAGCTTTTAGCAATTCAGCAATTAATCGAATTCTAAATCTCTTATCCAGAAAAGAATTGGGTAGAATTAAGCTTATATAGAAATAAGGTATAACAAACTATATAACCAAGCACACACACGTAAGATGAAAACGATGAACATAAAATTTTAGTAGTACACAGTATTTTATAGATTTCTTCTAAAAACGTATAAAGATACGAAAATCCTTGATCTATCGTTGTTGGGATTGAAACCAACTGAAATATATTGTTATATACGATAATATACAGGGTGCTAGGAAAGTTTCTTAACCATAAATATTAACCAGTATAATTTTTGAACCGAATTCTAACACTGTATTAACAAGGAACAACAATTTCATTTCTAATCGTCCGTATTCGTATAAATATATACTTCTAGCAAAACTATGATACGATAAAATATGCAAAATATTAAGAAGTTACATGAGATATTAATCGTCCAACGATAAATTTCAAAGACCCAACCGAGAATTGTAGTCGAAATTCTCTGATATCTGAATCTCTAAGACCAATTTAAACAATTTACTCTTATCTTACAACCGTAAATACAAACTTACTAATTCTGTCAGCAATATCTCACTAATAGATAATCATCTTCCAAAGAAAACCCCGCTCGAGTAACAACGATCCATTATACTCTAATTCACATACTAAACTTCATTATACAACTCTCGTTACTGTTAATGCATTTCCATGAAAATTTCGCTCCGATTCTCATAAAAGAAAAAAAAAAAAATATCGCATCTACCAATTCACTCTCAAATAATCATATTTCAAAGAAACTTTCCTTCGAATAACCACGGTAAATACACCTAATCCACCTAAAAAATCAATGATCATATTGAACCTAATTCTCGATTCTCACGATAAAAATATTACTACATCTGTCAACTCACTTCCAAATGATCACGATACACTTAGTCCATTCAATTAATAAAGGCTAAAATCGATGATCGTTGAACGTGATTCCGCGCCTCGTTACCTTTAACGCGCTCGAAAATCGATGCGAGTTTCCATGAGAACGTGATCATCGGATCAATACGGCAACCGCGACGCAACGTAGAAAATATTGTGTACGACTGAAATTTGAGGTGCGTTTCGGTGTCATTAAGCGCGGTGCACGGCCGTTCAGCGCGCGGACGGCTATCTTGTCGGCTGCATAAAACGGCTTATCGCCGTGAATTTAACGGCCGGTTAAACCGGCCGTTTTATTCGCTCCGCTCGGGGATAAACCGCACCGTGAGCCGGTGGGATGGCTAGCAGGCTAACACGTGGGATCTATAACTGGGCTGCTCCACTGGCACAATTAGCACCACCTATGCTGCTGAATCGTTGCACGCGTACAACTCGACATATCGCGATCTGCACGCATACTAAGCGCGTATCAATTGGTTGGGCAAAATTAAAATTTCGAATAAAGTTACAATGATTTTATTTGCAATTCTCGAACAGCATTTTACTAATAGCATAAGTGATCGCTCTTCGTATAATCTCGATGCGCTACGGTTAATTGTGCGGGATTATTCGACGCTTTGCGTGATAAATTATCGAAGTGACTTTATTCTTAATTTCGATCGTTGAAATTTTGCCCACTTCGAGATCGAATACGCGAAATACGAGCACAAGAGTTCTTTTGCTTATCCCTAATGGTACGTTCACCCTCCTTTTTGCGTGAATCTTTCATGAATGTGTAACGCTGTTTGCTCGGCATAGAGACAGTTTGCGATTCCCATCGTGTTGAATTTGTCTTTGCATTGAGCGGATTATATTTGTTTAACTATTTTTCTTGATAGTGATTGTTCTTTTTTTTTCTCAATTCTCTTTTATAGACTTTTGTTTTTGGATTTTGTTTTTTGTTCACTGAAAATATTATTGTAAGTTTTTTGTGTGTCCTCTCTTTTTTGAAGCTATAAATGGTTTTCCTTTTTTTTTTAATATTGTTTATTGGCATTGACTATTTTTTCTTTATTGATCTTCTAAATTTTCGATTTGGATTTTAGGACGATATTTTCGATTTGGATTTTAGGAAATTGTTTTTTTAGAGATCTTGTTTTCTGAAGGTATTTTGTTATTGGTTTTAGATAGATTCGTATTTTATTTTACTAATTTTTTTATCTTTTTTATTAGAAACTTTTTACGATTCTTTCTTAATATACTATCATGCTCTTTTGTAATTCTCCTTTTAATTATGTATTGTGAAATTACATAATTTTCGTTTTCTTCTTTTCAATTTCTTACCTTTGATTTATTATTCGTATATTTTTATATTCTTATTTTCCCTTGATTTTTTAATTTATTCTTTCTATTCTTCCTTTTCCTGCAATTCTATTCATTTTCTTAAAAAATTTACGATTCTGCGATCATTATTTCTTTTCGAACAAAATTTTCTTCCACCTGTTTTTTTTTTTCTTCATCCATTACTCATTCTACAACTTTTATTCACTGCTACGTGAACTATTATTCCATAATTTTTCTTTCCTCGTCATCCTTCGTTGTCATCCTTTAACAAAGCACCACAACTTTTTTTTCTATCCCAACCAATTACAATTAATCGTTCATATCTCTTCTACCTCAACCACCATATCACTCAATTTCCATATCCATTTTCCACATCGAATCACGAATCGATTCTATCATTCGTATGCATATCGACCATTCGGATTGTTCGCAATTTTCGCAGTTTCACAACTTAAACGAGACTATATACATATATATTTCCCGTTTGTTGTTCACTTCGCAACACGAGGACAATTCTATTGATATGTTTACGATAAGTTATCGTAGTTACAAGTTTACACGACGCTTGAATTAATTATAGTTATATAACAACAATGTATTGATAAACTGTTTGTAGATACTGGAACAATCTCTGTAAATTATAAGATAGGATTTTTTAATCGTAATTTGATAATTTAGTTTTATATAATTTAATCAAGATGCTTTGCTCTTTTTATATTTTGAATTTTATTCTATTTCAAATTCATTTACTATAATTGATTAAATTTATTGTTATAATCTTGAAAGATTTATTCTTACACGTATATTGTAGGTGTAGCTAGTTGATATTTAAATAAAATTACAAAGTGCACCATCCCCCTTATTATGATAAAATTTTAAACATATCGAATATAAATATCAAATTGTTTTTTAAGATAGACAAACAAAATTTAACGAAGAAATCTTATGTAAATCCACTGCCACATCATCACGTTCGAAACGTGAAAGAAAAATATCTTTATCTCTCGGTTTTACAACCAGTTTTCTTTTTGTGACAAGTTTCTGCCAAAATCGTAAAACGATTACGTGACGCTCATAATATTACAGTTTACTTTTTCATTTCGATATCTATCAGTGGTTCTCAATTTACAATTATTCAAGATAGATAGATAGATAAGAAGATTAATATATATATAATATAATAATTAATATATATATATATTATAAATAAATAAATTAATTGTATAAATTGTAATACTTTCATATCGTACAAATTTTTAATGTATTTAACATTATTTATTATTTCGTATCTTATCTATATATATTATTTTCGAGTAAATAAAAATTAATCATTTTAATATATATTTTCAATTCAACACGTGATTTCAAAGGCTATAATAATTGTATAGACTTTATACAAAATTCATCAATGCAAATAATATTTTCAAGCATATCATCGTTATTTCATTTCGCCCGGCACAAAAGGACAGAAACACAGATAATTAGAATATGAAGGAATGACGGAGAAAGAAAATTATTCTTCGCGGATTCAATCCAAGTCCAGATTCCAGTTCAAAGCGATTCAACCACTTTCCATCCCGTAACTTTTCCTCCCTTCCTCCCTCCCCGATTCAAGGTAACAAGGATAAAAAGCAAAATTTTTCTTTCTTCCTCGACCGATTACCGTTCAAAGGACAAACCGTGGCAAAGAATATAGGTCGAATTCCTGCGTCTTCATCGAGCCTTCCCATCTATTCAGACGTGACCCAGTCCAGTTTCTTCCAGTTAAACGAACGTGGACTTATATATCTGAACTATTCACATGAAAAATCATCAGCCAGCAATTTTTTCCATCCTATAAACATTACTGGAGACCGCTATTTTTCTTGCGCGTGCACGTTTTTTTTTTTTTCGTAGTTTCGTTAAGTAATTGCGATTTTCAATCACGATTTTGATCAATCTTCGATCAAGGTTTTCAATATTTTCGATGTGAGGAAGAAGAGAAGAAATGTTTCGAAAAGGAAAAATTACTAATACGATTTGGAATCAGTGTTTCAGTGAAAGAGATCTGAGTTAAGTTTATAGTCGTTCCAAATATTAAGGGAGACCACCATTTTTCTTATGCACATGCGCACATTTTTTTCCTAATTTCGTTGTTTAAGTGAATTGCAATTTTCGATCATGTTTGGTTAATTTTTCAAGGTAATCAATATTTGAAGAAAAAGCTTTGTAAAACGTATGAATTGGGAACCACTGTTTTATCGAAAGAGATTAGATTAAAATAAGTCATTTACATGTAAAAAGTATTTTTCAAATCTATTTCTATTTCCTGCCTTATTTGCATCAATGAAACGTAGATCATGATCACTGATAAATCTCTCAAAATATCGCGAAGCATGAAATTTAAATTTCAAAATATTCTTCGTGTTGATAGATTGTCGTACACAACACCGACCTGTTGCTTAATTAATCAGAAATTGTTTAAATGTCAAATAGATGAGAAATTCACAACATCGGCAGATCCTATATATAATTATGTTTAACACAAAGAGACTCGCGTGTAAATTTCATTAACTTTCCAATTTAATAATTCTTCGTTGTTTAAAATTGGTGGTTACTTGCTACTTTATTTTCATTGGAGAAATTAACTGGAAAATTAACGGGCGTGGCTTTCTAGTTTTTTCTAGAAATCTTCACTAGTATTTCTCGCGTAGTTATACTCCGGCTTAAAAGTTTCGGCAAACTTGAATTTGCAACTTTCGCGTAATCGGTAAGATATATTTCTCTCCGTGTCAAAAGTTAACATGCTTTCTATCGTATAATCGAGGAAGGAGAACAAGGTTAAAAAAACGGTTAAAAATATCTCGACCTTCCAACGTTGGTCACGCAGGTGTTGAAATCATCGAGATATTTCGATACTGTTGCTAATTTTCCAAAGTGAAAAAAAAGTTTAATCGATCCCTCCAAAATTGGAGATTAAAGAATTATGATGAGTTTGCCTCTTCGCTCATTTCAATTTTTCAACTGTGTGACTATGTTTAAATTGCTGATAATTCTATTGACATTGGGTTTAAGAAAAGAGGTAACGAGAGTGCATAAAATGACATGTTTGATTGGATAATAATAGTTATCAGTGTGTACATGTGTGGACTAACATTTCAATTTTTCTCGTGCAAAAATTAAAGATGTTAATCGAATTAAACGAATTAACAAATATGATTGCAATAAGTGCAAAGTGTAATAATTATAATCATAGGTGAAAAGATGTGTGTACAATTTAAATTTTAAATTATCCAATTGCGAAAAAAGCGAACACTCACGAAGAATTTTCGTTAATCATAGTGAATATCAATGTCGTATATCAATCACTCTTCCCACATATCATCGTAAGAGCTATTCGTGACTCGTTGTCGATCAATCTTCAATTTTTTAATAAAAATCTCAATTTTCATACGCCAAATTTTCTTGGAGGGGGGGGCGTGGATAAGCAAAGGTAACTCTGAAAACATTTTTCACTAATATCACCTCGTCGAGGCACCGCGACGGCAAAATTTCTAATTAGATTTCTCTATAGCGAATTAATTGAATGAAAGGAATGAAATTCCTCGATTTTTATAGAGTATAGCGATTCTTAAAATCTTGGCTTATTCCCTTGAATGCCGTTAACGTTCAAAAGTAAGATAGGTACTTGCACTATCTGCTGCTAGATTGGGATTAATTTGACGGGATAATATATAAAGTAAAAATATTAGAAGTTAGGAACTTTGAGATTCGATCATTTTTATCTTGAAGTTTTCACGACTTCTCGACGAGTCACAAAGAGAGGGAAGAAATCATTTGAAAGAATTCTACTTTCATCTTTACTTCTCTATAAATTGAAAACTTTCAACATGAATCTATCAAATCGTAATAAACAATTGTTTTTAATACAAGAATCTCTCGAATTATTATTATTGTTATTATTGTTAGAAAAACGCATAAATTTATATCGACTCGTACGAAAGGATCGAAAAGCACTAGACTTTTAGCCGATAGTGTATCTACCTTGACCAACGAAATATCGCCGAAAAAAATAAATAAATAAATAAATAAAACGATATTAATAAATTAGTCAATATTCATGTTCCTCGAGCGTTAAAATTAAAATTCGTCGCAGTGTCCTTCCAGGCGTTCACATCGTTTTATCGCGCACATTTTCTCATATCATCATCGATGTCGTTTGCCATTTTTCTAAACCATTTTTCGTAACTCTAAGGGCGGAGATTAGGAATAATAAAATCGGGAAGAAAAGATTAAAAAAAAAAAGGGGAGGGATACGATCTATCTTTCGATCGACGAAGGGAAAAAGAAAGAAAGAAAGAAAAAAATCATTTTATCGAGAGATTCCTCGATCTAGGATGAATTTAATAGGCGATCCGTGAAAACGCCGATCGTGGCCGATCTAAAAAGAAAGAAAAAAAGAAAAAAGAGGGTTTGGGGATACGTTTGTTAAGGCCTAAAATGAGTAAAATAGGTTAAAAAAAAAAAAAAAAAAAAAACTTGTTAGCGATGTGTAATAAGTACACGAGTATTTTCGTTGTTAAGTAAAACGCTTTTTCAGAATTATATCTACTCGCGGATGCGACGATGCTATTCCACGTAGATTATACACGCGTTATAATAGTAGACTACTCGGTTGTAATCGACACGCCTTCGAGTTTGCGCCTTCTCTGACGGGGGATGGATCCGTGGATGCTATCCCTTTCGAAACGAGCTTTGTTTCCCTCCCCCCTTCCCCTTTTATCGCATTTCCACGTACTGCTGCTACCTGCTACGCCTTGATAGTTGGAAACTTTCAGAGAAGAGGTTGAAGGTTTGGAGATGTAAAAGAGAGAGAGAGAGAGAGAGAGAGAGACTGTTGCTCGTTGAAATAATTGAAGAGAGGTCGATAAATTATTTGGAAATATTATTGCGTATTTTGGAATTATTATTTGCGTATTAAAGAAATAGTTCGGAGAAGCGTTATTAAATCAATTGTGTATCTTTTGTGAGTTAAAAATTGGTGGAATTAGATCTTTTAATAATTTTTTTCTTTTTTTTTTCTTTTGCTAATAAATTATAGAAATTTCTTATAAAAATTTTATATTTTAAACTTTAAACTCGTGAAAATTCTGTGTTAATTTTCTTCTTCTATAATAAAATTCAGTTAACGTATTTCAAATTTATCGTTTTCAAGTTTCATCATGTTACCTATGAAGATACAAAATTTTATTATGCGACCTTTTATTCCAACTTGTGCAAAAAGCACGAAGATTCGACACATTTTTATATACACGATACATCCATCATTTCAATTCGATCATTTATAAATCAATCTCGTTTCACGCGTTCCCACGATCATTCCATTCCAATTTCCTCCACACTCCCAACTTCATTCCATTCGTTCCACTCAAGATTACAAGAAAGAGAAAAGATTCTAAAATTCGCTTCCTATTTTTGCTACTCGACTTTTTTACAATGGCAAGAAAAAAAAACATTCTCTATTTCATTCGACGAAAAACTCCATTTGTTATAAAAAAAAAAAAAAAAAGAAAAAGAAATCGAAATGATTCTCGCGTCAGAGAAGACGTACTCGAAGGCGTGGCACTTCGTGGTTGAACGACAAACAAAATAAAGCGGGCAAGCGAAAGAGAGAAAAAAAAACGAAGAGAGAGAGAGAGAGAGAGAGAGAGAGAGAGAAGAAGAAGGTCGAAAATAACGAAATAAAAAAATCGTCGTGCTCCAGTGTTGTCTAAATAAGCTTCTCTAAGGGTGAAAAGAAACCCCCCTTTTTCCGCGAAAAAGACTGTTCACGCGAAACGAGTGAGAATTAGGGCAGTAATGGAGGTGGACAGGTAAATAACGGAGAAAAGCGTGGAACGTGGTCGAATAAGAAAAAGAGGAGCGAGCGAGAAGAGAAAAGAGAGAGGCGAAGAATAAGAAGAAGAAGAAGAAGATACCTGCGGCTCTAAACTCTAATAAATATACTTGTTAACTTGCTATCCATAAGTTTATATTGTATCTCTATCGTGACAGAAATTTACAAACGTATTGTACGTGATAATAATATTTATACGGGCTGTTACCATCAATTGTCTCCAATCTTCCATTCCTCCGTGCGACACCGGGCGAACGAGACGGATGGGCAGATGAGGCGCAGGCGAGCGTGCAAAACATGGCGGGAAGAGAGACGGTGAAGGGGGGGAAGATCGAGAGGAAGAAGCAGTTAATAGAAAAACTTGGAGATTTCGAAAATTTCGAAGACTATCAAATTGAAATCCTCCGCTCCGTGATGGTTCGAACAGAAGATGAATAGAAGAGAGTCGAATAATAAAAGATAAATAACAGAAGCTGGATAAAAGAAAAAGGAGACATAAGGAGGAATAAGAATAAGGAAGAAAGACCATTGGCAAGAGTTTAAAAAGAGAAGGAAAAAAAATCGTTTCTCCAACTTTTGATTAAAGAGAGCATCATCTGTAGCTTCTATAAGAAGGAAATTAAAGAATGGATGTAATGACTGTTTAGAGAAAAGACGAAAAGAGGAAAAAGGAGATTTGAAGAAAGTTCGATGCATCAGGATGAAGAATTTTCAATCCGCGAACAACGATGGAGGAAGAAACGAAGATGGAAGGTTTTAGAAGGTTTTAATATACGAGTCAATGGTCCTTGTTGGAAGAAACGGTGTTAAAGAAAGGAAACGGCGAGGATATCTCTCTTCCCTTTTTCTGCCTAACTCGAAGGGAAGGGTCGCGCCCTCTTCCTCTCGGATCCCCGATCAACGCTCGATTCTCCGTTCCATCGGAGCTTTTCTTTATTATATTTAAGTAAAAGACGAAAAGAGACTGATTTGTGTACAGGGCAAAGCATTGTGCGTGCGTGGCCATGGAAAACGAGGGGGGAAGAATCGTCGATCCTCGTCTCTTTTATTCACTTGTCACACAATTCCTTGTCACATGGTTTTTAACCAGGGAGAGTGAGAAAATGAGAGAATCGTGAGAGAAAGACGAGTTTACAGAATTTCGTTCTATTTTTTTTTTTTTTTTTTTTTTTTTTTTTTTCTTTTTTTTCTCTTCTTGGAAAGGCTCTCTTTCTCTGTTCTTCGATGGCCACGCGTTTCCAAAGACTGTGTACAATATTTTTTCGTACGCCTGCGCCGTCGTTCGCGCGAACGCGCGTCCTCCCCTTGGTTTTTTCGAACTGTTACTAGGCTTGTTTCTTAATAAACTTGTTTTTTTGTTTGTTAGAACGGGAGCGGAACTGGAGGCGAATCCGGTGGACGGGGCAACGGGTGAGTACGAGAATATCGATCAACGTGGTGTGTAATTACCACCACGTTTTCGTGCTACTTTTACCTCTTTCTCTCTTCTCTGCAAATATTTTCTAAAATGCATTTCTTCTGTGTGTGTATGTATGCGACCTTGATGATTGGAATATTATTTTTGTCAATGAAAAAACATAGCAATAGTCTTCTTCTTGTGTTGTAACGAAAGTTGAATTTTAATTTAGTATTTTATTAGATTAGAAAAATAGATGATCCAAATTATTTCTGTATTTTTATTTTTATCATATAGAATATATAGCAGATAAAAATTATGTATGAAAACGTGAACGCGCGAGATTATATCGGAAATTACGCAATTTTTCGAAAAGAACTTTCATTTTGGAACTTCTGAAAATTATATTTTCAACGTAGAGGTAAATCATTGGAAAAACTTTCGAGGAATTCAAGTAAAATGATTTATGGCAAAACTGAGGGATATAAAAACGAAGGAAAAGTAGGGGGAAAAAATTTTTATAGGGAATAACTGTGAATCCTGCATTCATAGTTCGCATTCGTACGGGATCCTGTCATCCTGAGAAGATTTTGAAATTCTCTTCTGTCCCTTTTTCGTGAACGTAAGTCGTAAGAATAGATTCGATAGAAAGAATTTGAAGACAATTCGTCGCCAGAGATATTGGTCGAAATTCTCTAGGATAAAATTCCACGACTTTCATTTCTCATTTGGTCGAGAAAGAAATCGGAGAAAAGATGTTATAAAAATCCTGTCGATACGTTTCTATAAAAATTCTCTTCGGTTTTCCAATGACAGGAAAATTGACAGGCTTCTGTCAGATTGTCTTTCCTTTTTAATTAGATAAAATGAAACTTAATTGATTTGATTTATTTCATTTATACTTTTTACTTATAATAATATAAAAATATAAAAAATACCATCTTAAATCATATGATTATATTTATATTATTAAAAAATTATTCTTTGTTCCATTAGAATTAAATTTTTAATAATAATAATTCACTCTCATTATCGTATTCATTACAAATTACAAATATTTCCAAGTCCAATAAATATTTCAGTTCCAATTACAAAAACAAATCGTTCCATCGACTATTTCATTCACCAAGAACGATATCCTTTTCTTTATCCATTTGATACAACAAAGCTTAGCTCTTGATCCAGACACCGGTTGACATAAAAACCAAGATGTTCATCGAGTGACAAGCCTCTTAAAGGGGGTCAACGCTGAAAGTGCCACTTAATCGTTGCAATTCCGACCTCTGGCTTCCGGCGTAATCGATAATCTCAGTTCAAAGACAATTTCTTTCTTCGATTTCTTTCGCCAAGATATCCAAAAGAAACCACAAAATGTATCTATTGCTTTTCTCTTCTCGAGGCTTTTAAGATCAATTATTTTAAAATGTTTTCAACCGATATTTTCATAAATATCTCGAGAAAATTTATTTACTTTCACCGACGCAATTAATCCTTTTGAATTGATTCGAAAAAAATTTTAAAATTTGATAGGTCATATATCGTTATCCATAGAATTATTAATTCGTTTTATTTCGTTGCATTAGTTCTCCGATTTGATTCTAAAAAAATTAATCGCGAAGTAATGAATCGATTCTTTCTGCATCAGATCGGATTGTTTCTTTCTTTATATATCGGGTTGAGAGCCAAGGCCCCCCATTTGTATTGATACTTTCGTCATAAAAGTCGACCGTCTCTTTGTTCAACGTTTAGTCGTTACGAGCACGTGGAATTGCTAATTAAACTGGTATAATAGCGATCGATCTTCAACGTATATGGGAAATTTATTGCTCGATAATTAAATTGCTCCAAGTCGTTTTCGTTGGATTTCAATGGGGATTACCCTTCTTTGATCTTTCAAAAAAGGAAAAAAAAAAAAAAAATTAACGAACCTTGATCGTTACATTGATTAAAAAATCGTGGAAAAATCAATAGTGATTGCAACAATTGTAATTCTTAAGTTTTGGAAAAATAAAAATTAAATTATGCAAAATTTGCGAGTGTTGTACTTGAAATAAAACAAGTATTGTTATAATGATCATTCTAATTCAATTTAAAAAAATTTTTAAATTTTTTATTAAAAAGAAATCATTTGATAATTGTTATTTAAGAAAATTTTCAATATTATGAATCTTATCAATTACTTGATTGTATCGAGATTTTATAAAATAATATATTTACAATACATTGCTTATTCCTTTATGAACTTACTGTATGAAATTAAATACACACAAAAGTTATTTTAACATTTTAATATTTTAAAGAACTCTTTGTTGCGATAATTATCTTGAGAAATTTGAAGAAATTTGAATGTACTTGACATAAAGGTACTTGCGTGTTTTTCTAAATAAAAAAGTGAAGGGAAAAGAGAGACGATAATAAGAGAAACGGTTTCAAAGTGACAGATTACATTGCTTAACGAAGCCATTTAATTTGATTGAATGATAAATTTCCCAACGAAATCGATATAATTAAGTAGGAATTTAGGTCGTGGTTTAAATGAAACGATCTTAATTGCTATCAAAATATCAGTTTTCGTGTTTGTAATCAGATGGAAAAATCTTTTCAATCTATAACACTCTTTTAATTATAATATTATAATTGAAGAGTTTGTAATAGAGAGTTTAGAAGCCGTTTAAAAAATCAAGAATCTATTCTTTACATGTGAAAATAATGGCTTAATTAATTTATAAAATTTTAACAATTAAAAAGATTCTCAAGTTACATAAATCATAATCGATCTTATAATCCTCCATTTATATAATCCTTTGATATTTTTAATTATTAATTGATAATTTCTTGCTCGATATCAATTTCTTCTTATATTATTTTGAAAGAATTATTCCATTAATTTCCGGAATTCGTTTCAACTTCGATAAAAGCCTCGAGAAGCCTTCTTTGATGATAATGAGAAAAGAGGATCGGATAAGTAGGAGGCGAGTTAAGGGTTCCTTAAAAGTTCTGATCGGTTAAGTGGCTCGTCTTCTTCAGTGACGAAATTCTCCGTTTAATCGAAAAGTTCGATTACCCCCTAATCTGATTCGTCCACCTAATTCGGCAAAGATTTATTACGATCAGATATATTTATTGTCACGCAATCGTTCCTATCGTGTATTAATCGTTATAAAATCGTGAAGAGGTTTGAATAGCTTTAATAATCTTTTAAAAATATTTTTAAAACAGAAGAACATTATCATTCATCGATATTTCAACAAAAATTTTTTATTCCTGCTTTTTAAATCCTGTTTGAATAATGAATTCGTATTTAAATAAATATTTATATTTTCACGTAAACATTTTATGACACGATCTCTTTTTGTAAACAAAATATAACGTGTCTCTTATTACCTCAATAAATGTCAAAACGTCAATCAAAATTCACTGTAACTCAATTTCAATTCTAACAGTATAATCGTTAACTTTTAATTAATAATTTCATTATTTACAAAATTTTATCAAAATTCTACTATCAATATTTCCGATATATTGATCAAATCCAATCTCGATCATCGATTTCATTTTTACACAATCGTTGAAAAGAAAATTGTCTCGAAAGAAAATTTCAATCGTGATTACGTAACGTAAAATTTTCAATGAATTTTTTTCTTCCAGGCATCCGGGGGACAATCCTTTCTACAGCAACATCGACAGTATGCCGGACATTCGGCCGCGCCGAAAATCGGTGCCATTGGTCTCCGAGCTGGTACGTAATCAATTCTCCATTAACCTGGCCAACGTTCCTCATGCATATATGGATATGTATAACACGTATACGGGACACGGGCACGCGTTGTCCTGGCCGTCCATATTCGTGGAAATGAACAACAAACGGTGGTGACGGTGGCCATTATCTCGGTCACTCGTTCATCGTCCCCGTCGACGTCGTCGTCTCGACTCGTCGATATTCGCCCTTGATCGTGGTCGTCTCGAATAATCCCTCTCGTTATTTTATTCTCTCGTTATTCGTGACGTGTCGATTGAGAACAATTGCGGTAGATACATATAATCCCGAGATACATCGAGTTTACAATTGCAATTATTTTAATATTTCGTTTCGAGAGACTGAAAATCGTATGAATTAACTTTTGATAATCGAATAATCGGTGGTTGAGTTGAATTAATACTCTCAATTTATGGAAAGTAGAGTATGGAATCGTTGGATCGATAGGATTTTGAATTTTCTCGAATGATAATTGGATTATCGTGATTAAAATTTATTCTTTGTTTGTGAAAAATAAAAGTCGTATTAAATTTATGGAATTTATAGAAGTTTTAGAATTAATGTATAGTACAATGATTAATAAATCGGTGTTTTTTGGATACGTAGAATCTTATCATGTGTCGAGCACAATTGGAATTTGGAAATTTTGATAGAAGGATGCAAGAAATTTTGATTCGAAATGGAAATCGGTGTCACGAAAAATCGTGGAAAAAGTTTCCCCATTAAAAACTCGTTCATTTCATCGCAAACTTGCGAAAGTGAAATCGGAATCTGTGTCACTTTCCATGCTCGCATTTCAATTGATGGCATTCGATCAATATCATCTGTTGTTAAATATTTAATTTCATTAAATATTCTTTTTAAACATATGTGAATAATTGAATATAAAATAATTCGAATTTTTAATAACTTTCCGTGTAACTGTATACAATTTGAATGAAAAATAATGATGGATCGTTACAATAATTACGATAACTATTACTATTACAAAAATTGTAAATTTTCTGTACATCGATTGTGTATTTTTACGTATTTAGAGAACATTCTTTCTTGATTTCACGATGGAAATTAATTAATTTTTTGCTGTGTCTGTTTATTCTTTTGATAGCAATTATTTTACCTTCAATCTTTGCTGTGGTTTTAATCTAGAATCGTTTCTTTGTCCGACTATTTTCCAGCAATTAAATTCTCTAAGCTTGTTTCAACGTTGGTAAAAAAGTTGGTAGGAAATCAACAATATTTGCAATTTGTTCAGTCCAATAAAAGATTACAAATATTGTATTCTAATTAAAAATCATTTCTTTTATTCGGTATCGTTCCATCATCTATTAATTTCATAATTGCATTTTTATCACTGTAACGATAAACAAATTTCGTCTTTTGATATTTTTCATTCTGAAACTTCTTAAAGTTTACGATGATTAAATTTTTTTACAATAGAAAAATGACAAATTACAATTAAAATTCATAAAATACGATATAAACAAAGTTTTTATAACGATACACATTAAGATTATTCAATCGACACGTTATTTCACAACTCGAAATAACTCGACGACTACGATCAACACGTAACTGAAAGCTTCTTGTGACCAACGCTTCTCAATTATCTAATCGTCCAAATATATTGCCCCTCCTAAAATTCACAATGCCTTGTGTGAACACGAATTTCTTTTCTTTCTCAATTCCAATCTTGCTCTTCCAAAATTGAATAACACAAAATACTCTCACGAGCCTTTCTTTCCCTTCCTTCCCCTTTTTTCCCTCATAAATAATTCCATCTTACACCTCGCACATTGATACTCATCGATTCCATCTCTTTCGTGCTTCCATTCCCGCAAGACGACAACGACGATGACGACGACGTCGAACAACGTGAGGCTGTTTCTGTCGCGAGATCGATATCTGTTATACGCCGTTCGTGCCGCCTTCGAGAGTCGTTTGCTCTTTAAAAAAAGAAAAAAAAATGATAGCGATCGAGTAGTGTGTTGTAACTCTCGAGAAGAATATATATAACAATAATAAAAAAGAAGAAAAAAGAAAAAAAGGAAAGGAAAAAATCGTCCTTCCTCTCTTTCTCTCTCTCTTTCTCGAGGGCGACACGAACACATCGAAAACCGATCCCTCCTCGTCGTGCAACCTGATTGCGTGTACTGCGTTTCGATGTTACGTCATTTCTCGATAACCCAAGATTCTTCCAGAGGGGCCGTTCACAGACGACGTTTCGCCGATAAATCGACCATTTCTTAAACGAGGCGTGACGAGTTCGTTTCGATCCTCGAACGAACTTTCAAGGGTTTCTCGAAGGGTTAAAGTTGAGTAGAAAGTAAAAGTGGAAAGGAGAGGAGGAGAAACGTTTTTGGAGGGGGAGGAGGGGGGGATAAATTCGAGATAAGAAAGATTTATTGAAAATCGTCTGTGAACAACCCGGGCTATTTGTATACTTCAGTTACTAGTGCTTTACAGAGTATGCTCGTTCGACGTTATCAAACTATCTATCGAAGATATATATATATAAAACGAATAATGTTTTTGTTATCCTTGCTGTCGGGATTTGCTGTGAAATGGTGACGCAACGTTCATATATTCAGGAATTCGTTCCTCGTACCTGTTGCTCATGGGGAATAGGATACGATTTCATTCACGTTTGTAAACAATTTCTGGATCTATTTCAATTAATTTTATATCAAAGGAATTACATTTCTTTTTTAAAATTCTCGCGATTTATGGATCGTTGATTTTGAAGAAGTATATTTTCAAGTTAAAAATTATTAAGGATTTATCCAATTTATTGGGGATTCAAAATTATTTGAAAGTTCGTTAATATAGCGTTAAAAGTCAAAGGTTACATTAGAAGATCCTCTGAAGATAAAAAACCTAAAAGAATCTTACTTTATTCTTCGTATCTAAACACATCTGCAAATCAAATTTAATATTTCTGTACATCAAAAGAATTTCAACAAATAAAATTTAAAATCGAGTATTAAAATTAATTTAAGAATGTATTAGAACGATCCAATTGAATTTATACAACTAAAACACTCCAATCCGTAATTTACAAGAAGACGATAAATGGCCGCCATTTAAAACTGCCAAGAAATATATCCCGCGAAGATCTTCCGTCATCTTGTCTATTTTTATCCATAATTTCTCAATCGTAACCGATATTTCGAAAGCTAAACCTCCACATTGGCGCTACCAATAAATTTCCTGGTTGCTTTTACAGCGTGATAAATCCACCATGCAGAGTAACATTTGTCAGATCACCATCGTTGTTGTGATTCGTACAGCTTCTCCATAAATGGACGCCATTAAAGGGAATCGTGTTCGTGAAAAGCATGTCTGACACGAATTCGCGCCATAAGCGATTCTTTTCTATCCGATCCATCCGATTTCGTTGTTGGGATCTGGGTCTCTGTTCACAATTGCGCCGCCATTTCACGATCTAGCCGTCACGTGACGCGTCTAGCGGGCACAAAATGGCGCCCGCATGCGAGAAAACTACGAAAACGGCTGCAAACACTCGTGTATCGCGTGTTTCAAAAATGCCACTTTCCTTGCCCTATCCAACGTTCAATAATGGATCGAGGGAAAATTCTGGCAGGATTTGAGGAAATTGAATGGAAATTATGAATTTTAAGGCATGATTCTATGATACAAATATTAGTTAGAACGAATAATTTGTTTTTTTTCTTTGAAGAATTTATAATGTATAAATATTTGTATGGATCAATCGTTAATTCATATATGAAAGAATAAAGATGGTAGGTATAATGATATAGGTTATATCATGATAAATCAATATTTCTTTAAATTTTGATACGCTTGTTGGTATATTTGTTCAAATTGAAGAAGCACGTGATGAGACTGTAAAGTTTAACATATTCTTGAGATTTTATCTTATACGTGTAAAAAAAAAATTCAATAATTTATAAAATATGTATACATATATTTTGTTATATCTACACTTTTTTGAATAAAATATAACGAAAATTCAATTTCTAAAAGACCATATTATCATGTTTTGTTATAACTACGAACAGTTATAACAGAATAGTTTCTTACTTTCAAACATTAATCTCGTTGAATCGATCTCTTGAAGAAATAGAATTTTATATTTACAACTCACGTACTTCGTACGAGAGTATATTATTTCTCTTGTAAGTGTCTAATTGTATATCAACTTGTGTATACGATCTGATTCAATTCGATTCGCAGAAATATAAATAAACAAATAGCCGAGCAAATTCAGAGGCACGCAATTTAAATGAGTTTTTCCAACAAAAAAAGATATCGCTGATAGCAATAAATAGTTTCGAGAATCAAAGATGTGCTACATATTTTTCAACGATAGAATTGTGCAAAAGAAATTATGGAATTTTTTGTTCTTGTTCAAAATCGATTTTTCCGTCTCGAATATTTTTTTGAGCGACTCCTTTAAATAAATAAATATTATTTTTCGAATTAAAATTCTTTTTCGATATTACAAATAAATCTAAAATTTTGCTAAATGATATAAAACAGGACCCAAATATCAAAAAAAAAAAAAGAGTCACATACGATATAACGGCGAATATAAAAATTAGCCTGAAGCGATTTCAAAAATAAATGTTTGTCGAAAAATAAAAATGTCAAATTTGTATACTACGAAGCTCTGTATGCAATCGAAATTAATAATAAAATGTAATTGAATACGATTTTATTCGAACGTAAAATAACAAAGTTCTAATTTTAAAAAATCTTTGTTAAGAATTAAATGTTGAATATTCTATGCAATGCTTTTTCAAAGTAGGATTGAACGTATAAAATAACATAATAATAACATAATAAACAAACTATTATTCAAATAAAATATTTATTTTATTTTTCTTCTTTCTTCGCAATAAAATATTTTACTATTTGTTTATTCGAAAAAATTTTATCGATTATTCGTTCTTTATATATTCCATCGTCATTTCAAATCAAAGATTTATTACATTTTTCTCTCAAAAATTTTTATTTCTATAATTTATCTACGAACTTTTAACTTTTCAATTTCATTATAAAATTTCAAATTCATAGAAAATTTCTCGATTCTATCTTAAATTCAGTTACAGAAATTTCACAAGATATTTTCAAATATTTTCAATTTATTTTATCATATAATGCAATTTTACTCAAACACGAGAAAAGAAAATATTCTTTCGTTCCATATTGAAAGATTTCACGAAATTATTTCAAAAATCACCACGATACGATATATTCTTTCTGTAACAATTTGTAATAATTTTTATTTATATAATTCATTCCATTCGACACAAGGAGAAAATTATATAGAAATTTCTCGAGAATGGGATTTCGTGTCATAAAAAAATATGTTAATTGCGAGGAAAACCGAGGGTGGAAATGCTCGAACGAGAATTCTGTATCCAACACGGTGCCTGGCATGTAATTACCTGCGTGCTCGAGAGGACGTTCAAAAAACGGCGAGCTTACGTCACACGTGCCATTGCTAGTCCTGGAAAGCTTTGCGTGTTCACATGACGACTTAAACGAAACTTTTAAAAGCGCGACCCGATCGTTATTCGTTTATTAAAAGCAGAAATATTTATTTACTTTGAGAAAAAAAAAAAAGAAATTCATTACTCAATTACTGTAATTATTTACGTTTCTCGTATGTGACTTTTTGAAAAAAAAAAACATGGCATGAGACGGGACAAAGTAACTCGGTCTAACTAAGATTTAAATTATTTTAATTATTTAAATTGTGAAATTGGTTTTTAACATTTTGTTGACACATGATAAATTTTCTTTTTTTTTTTGTTGCTGTTTATATTTGGAGTCAATTTCTATCGTTATAAATATCGTTTTAAATTTATAACGAGCTTAATGAAAGTTTGAAATTATGATGATGACAATATGGTCTCTAGTGATGCGATACTAGCGCCACATTACTATTAACTAATTATACTTATAGATTTATTCATTTAAGAATTAGAATTTCAGTCAGAATTAAAGTCAATGAAATAATATTGAATTGTCAAATCTAAAATGGAAAAAATTTAATACATAAATGGTAACTATTTTCTATATCAATTTAAAAATTCAAAAGGACATTTTCAAAGTTTTCTATTGTAAAAGAAATTGATTAATTACTTTCATTTTATTTTAAATATATCTTACGTTTCTATTTTAAATATATTTTACGTAAATTTTGTAAATAATTTATTCTCTAGATAATAATACTTGAAATTTTTTACACTGCGAGTGAAGCAAGACGTTACGACAATTTCTAAAAAAAGACGACTTTGAGGAAAGTTATCTTTACATCATTCATAATTGATTATTTGAACCATGCAAATGCGTGCCTCAACTTTTTATGCGTCAAAGGTAATATTAATACTTAACCGTTATGTCTCGAATAAAGAAAATGCAAGAGAGAATTTTGCATTTGTGGAAAACCAAGATAAAATCCCTCGATGTTGGCTAAATTTTATATGCCATTTGCTCATGAATTTACAAAGATAAAAGAAGGAACAGAATATATTTAATGATTTAGGTAAAAAATAGTAAGGGAAAAAAAGAAGAAAAAATTATAATTCCATTTAAATTTAATTTTATTATATATATATATATATATATATACACACACATATATATTATGATCATACTCTATATCTTAATTTAAATGCTTCTCTCTTATTCTACAAATGTACAAACAAAAGCAACGTAATTTAGTTTCAATTTAACTTAAAAGTAAATTAAAATCTTGAATCTGCCATTATTTAAAAATGTTTGATTAAAGTTTTTAATTATTTCATTATATTAAAATTACAAAATATACATTTAAAAATAATTATTATATTATTAAATATAGAATAATATATTCATTTAAGAGAGAAAATAAAATCGAATTAAATAATGAAATACGTTTAATAATCAATATACGTTTACAACATTAATTTAACATATATTTTATCCTACAAAACATGCCAATTTATGTATACGATTTTCAATACTTAGAGAAATAACTCTATAGAACTATAATTTCCTAACGTTCAATTTTCTCTCAATGCCAAACAAAGTTCCACTAATGAAAAGTACATATCGATTTTCGCTCGATCTAATCGCGTATGTGTTCTGTGTGAAGTCTAGTGCAATCGATGCGGATGGACTTCGGCGAAATTAGGGTGCAAATACATTCGAGAAATAAAACTTTCGAGACTTACCACTTAAAAATCGTTTTTCACTGATGAATATCACATCGAAAATGATAATAATCTTCTTACAATTCAATGTAATTTACTATATTAATAACGAAAAATAATAATTCAAGAAAATTTCTCGAAAATTTCATTTCCAAATGAATTTGCATTCGATAATACATTTTTTTTTTATTTTTTTTTCTTTGATATAAGTAAGATTCGAGGAGGATGGAATTATTCTCCTTCCACGAAGTTATCCGTCTATCCTCGAGTCTGCTCGAATTTTTAACCCTCTTTAGAAATCTCGACTTCGTCTATCTGTGATCCCTGTATATGTTCGATGTTCGACAATTTTTTTTTTCTCTCTCTCTCTCCTTCTTTTACTCTTGATTGTTGTGTAACGTCGTGACCTTGGTCCTTGGAGCTCCGCAGTCCAAGAAGTGCATTGTCCCGTCCAGTCGAACCGGAAACAAAAGCTCGAAGGCGATCGATGATGAAGAACCTCGAAAAATTGATGGAAACCGAGTTCCGGGGTCTTCGTTTCTTTTCGAGCAGTTCAATGTTCATTTCTTGCGTTTAAACGCAATTCTCGATATATTCGGAAGAAGGAATTATGTGTGTGGAGGTGGAGGAGATGTACGACTCGGATCCAGCAATTTTAGATTTTCAAATTCAACGAGATGGAATAATAATAAATCTGAGAAGTGTTGATTTTTGAATAAAAATCACGCTACAGTTTGCATATTAGATCGCATTTTTATGTAAAATAACGAGAATGAATCGGTCCAGTTTTTGACGTGCAAATTTTCGAGAAAGGTTATCTTATCCATCTCGGTGGAAAGATCGATACGCCTATTATTCCATTCCTCTCTCGTATCTCTAATCTCTAAATGTATCTGTTATCCATAACGTACGAGGTATTAGAAGAGAAAAAAAAAAAGAAAGAAAAAAAAAAGAAAAATTAATTAGAAAGATGCTGCAATTGATACACGTACTAACCGGCATATAATGCCATTTTTCTTTGTTTGTTCTCTGTGGCGCCCGTTGTTGTATCCACCTGAACACCTGAAAAAAACAAAACCACTCACTGAAAAAACCTCTCAAAAAATCTCAAAAACTCTACCTCCAGGTCTTGAAGGTACTAATTAAATGCCTCCTTAACGAAGTTTAAATAAAAAGGCTTGTTTCGCCGTACGTAGCGCATGCTTCAGCTTGTATGCATTGATATTGCACCTTTTTTTCTCTCTCTCTCTCTTTCTCTCTTTCTCTTTATTTTCCTCCATTATTTTCTCATCTTTGATTTTTGCTCGATTTTACTTTTTGTTCGCATCTGCGATACTTTATTATATATTCGCTTGCCTTCTCCTTCTCATTTATTTCCGCGCGATTATTTATTTTTTAAATGCACAAGCAACGCTCTACCTATGAACAACGATCGCCATTTTGTCACTACGTTAACTATTCACTACTTTAATCACTCAGGAATATTTTCTAACCTAAGGAAAGGATCAAGTAATTTTTACACTTGTCTCGCGATATAATTATATTATAAGGGTGGTAATTTTAACAGAGAGAGAATGGCGTTCCAAAAGGAAAGCGTTGTTCGCGACCAAATTTTTTTTTAATCGTTCGCCAATTGTCCGCAATTTGTATTTCAATTTGTTCTCTTGCTCGTGTACTTATGCTCTATTTATGTCTGCGATAACACTCGAAAAAATTTGATAAAATTCTTTTCAAATTTTGCTACTTTCGTTCCCGCTACATTTTGATTGAAATTAATTGAAAAGTAGCAGAGAAGAGTTTTGGATCGATGATATTGTCGAAGCGCGATAGGATTGTCGATTTTATTTTTGCTAATACTTTTTAATCTTCTGTGTACCTGCACGCATAAAGAATGTTCGCCACGATGATCGCATGTATAGATAAAGCAGATATTAGTAATTAGTGGGTTATAAATAATATGATACGTTTATGTTTGGAGATCGTGGTTTTAAGCGTGTATTAAAGGTAAAAAATTCATAGATGATTAAGCTAAATAATCTATATATTAATTTTAGAAATCAAAATCTCATTGCAAAGATTTGTGAATTTGAAATTGAAAATTTTTATAAGAAATATTGTAAAAAGATTCGAGGAAAATATATTTCTATTCCTATATTGAACATACAAATCTGTTTAATACACGCGAAACAAGGATCTCTTAATTTCTTAATAGTTAGCCGAGTAAAAAGTCTTTAAATCTTTCAAAAAAAAAAAAAAAAAAGAAAAAGAAAGAAAAAACAGTTTCGAAGATACGAAACGAGTACATCTCTTAATAAATTCTTCCTCCCGTTCTTCCTTTCTCTCTCTCTCTCTCTCTCTTTCTCTCTCTCTCTCTCTCTCTCTAATAATTATCTTTTTTCTTTCTCAATAAATAATATTTAATTTTTAAAAGAGAAAGGAACAGCAAAGTTATCTCATACGTCTTCCAAGAAAAGAACAGAAAGAAAAAGAAAAAAGAAAGAAAGAAAGAAAGAAAAATATCCAAATCAAAGAAAAATATAACAGATCCATAATTCTGTTAAAACGATTTATCCCAAAAAGAAAAATGATAACAAGAATATGTCCAATTAAAAAAATATTGACATATGATTATTACAATAATTTCCTTTTGTAAGTAAGTATTCCTTGTATAATTCAAAATATGCGTCGCAATTTGTATTCGAAGAAAGATGAAAAGAGAGATCGCACGGTGCCCCGTGTATAAAATGCCTGTAAATACACACACACGCTTTTGAGAAAGTAGAAAAAACCGATAGAGAGTGAGAGTATATATTATAGATGAGGCGCGAAATTAGTTGCTCCGAATTAGCAGTCTGTCCAAAGAAGGCAAGACAGTAGCGCATGCAACTTGCACGGGGCCCCGTGCATAATATCTTAATTGAAATCTAGCCAACTGTGCGCCAAACCAGGCGCCAATATGCTAATTGGATTAGATTCTCTAGAGATTCATCACCTCTATCTCGCTATACGCCTTTCACCATCATCCCTTGCATTTTATTCTTATATTATCTCTTCCCTTTTTTTCGTTACTTTTCTTTTTTTCATAGTTATGATTTTTATTATTCATTGTCTTTTTATCTATTTTTTTTTTTCATTCGTTTCAGTGTATATATTTTATAAATATACTTTGCATCGAGTTTTGTCGGATTATACATCCTCCATATCGTTCACGCGTTCGTTCCATTTTTTATTTCTATTTCGTACATGTATATTCAATTATGGGGCTGATTTATATTAGCATATATTTCTGCTACATTTCTCTAAGTGTCTTTTATCAATGATAATACTTGTGTTTCTTTGGTTTCAAATAAAACAAAACGTTGCGAATTCGTTCTCGAGCAGAGAGTTTCTCGATCTTCGTGTTTCTCGTGATATTTATGCGAATAATATTATATAATATTGTCGAGTTTGTTACGCAATGTTTGTTAAATACAATGAAATGTTTATTATTATTGAATGAAATTTCACGCTCGTTTATTATTATCGAATTATCGAATCGAATATCTCACTTTACGATTGATTTATATCGGTTTATTCGGGAAACTGTTAATAAATATTGTTCTTTCCTAATATTTGATCCCATTGAATCTCACTTGATCGAAATATCTTCTCTTCTTCAAGTTCGTTCTTTAAATTTGCTTTAAAGTTTATCTGTTACGTTAGATATCGAGAAGCTTTTACTCTGATCACGACAAAAATGCTGAAGGCACGGCTTTGAAAACAAGCCAATGTAAATAACACATCTACCGTGGCTGTAAATAACATTTGTAAATAACAAATATCTCGATAATATATTTGGCATGATACGTTTCTTTATAAATTTTTTTTTTCTTTTTTCAATGTTCCATTACACACAATTACGTTTCAACAACGCGCAGAATTTATTATTGTACACATTTTATACAAAATATCAATGGAACAAGAAAGATCTATGCCAAATGTAATTCTCAGTGTCACGTTTATATACGTACGATTTATTTCATCTATTTATCATTTTTCTTTTCCTTTCTTTTCTTTTCTTTTTTTTTTTTTTTTCTTTAATCGTTCAGTGAAATCGAAGAAAAGAAAACCGATCTGTATCTTTTTTATATAATACTCTCGTTGTGCAAATATATATATATATATATTCACGTTTATCATTTTTTCTCTTCAATCTTACTCTCATTTATATTCTTCATCGTTCTTATTTTCTTTTCCTAATTCGTCATTCTCATTTCTTCCTCGCTCTTTATCTCTGTCTACATAATAGATAGACTGAACGACGTCGACCCTTATGAATCAGACGAAAATTAATTCTCTATCTTTTCTCAGACAATGGCGGCGACCAAGAGGAATGCGGCTGGTCTAACCTCGGCAGTGCCAAGAGCGACCTTAAACGACGAGGAGCTGGTAAGAATTCGTCCTTTAACATATATCTTTTTCAGCCATCATCGTCATCTATCGCGTTTCCTATTTCGTATATAAAATAATCTATAATCGCTTTATACATAACGGCGAGAACTAATTTGAATATTTTATAACAATCGTAATTTTTGAAATTATAATATATGTTCTTCGCGTGAAAAACGTGATTTACTTTCTCGGGATCGAGATTAAAAGAATTTTCTTTCAAATCGTTGTAATTTTTTATTAAACGTTAGATGTTTTTGCGAAACTCGTTCGATGTTATTTTACGAGTAAATATAAATAAGAAGGGGAAAAGAATAAATAGATAAAGAATGAAAAATGGATCAAATTTTTATCATATAAGAATAAATTTTTGAGGTATAACATCCGAATCGATCGATCTCAGTTTCCTATCTTTTTTTTACAATTTTCTAATATCAATTCCTTATTTATTTATTCATAAAATATTCTAAAATTAGAAAATTTATCGTGACAATGTATATATGAAAATGATATAATAGAAACGTTTTTCATGCGACACGCACGCACGCACATACACACGAAAGATGATTATCCAGGCAAAACTTAGATTGCGAACGCGATCGAGAGGAAAGAATTCAGGAAATCGAATATTCCTGGAATGTTTAGATTTGTTTTGAAATGAAGGAAGCGTTTCCCGCGCAAACGTCGAGGGTCGAGGAGGCGAAGTGAAATTAAAACTGGTCGGGAATTTTTTTTTTAATATCCGCGAATGAAGCTCGTTTAGAAGAATCTTGATAGTCAATCTTAGCGTGGATCATTCGCGGAATAGCACGTTGGAACGCGATGAAATTCGATCGTGTCGATTTCGTCGAGTGTCGTAAAAAAAAATAAAAAATAAAAAATAAAAAAATAAAAAGAAAGAAAAACGACGAGAAGTCTCCTCGACATTGATTGGAGGATCGCGTGAGAACGATAGGCGACCTTGATGCGTTATCGAAGATCGTTAAATAAATTTTTATAATGCGCAAAGATGCGGGTATAAATTGCACAGATTGTTTTTTCAAGTTTGGAGAAAAGATTGAAGTGATTGGAAAAAAAAGTTAAAAGGATTAGGGTATATTTTCTTTTAAATTGTATGGAATTATGAGTTTTTATTTTTATGGTTTTAGAACAGATTGTAGAGTTTGGAAACTTTCTTTGGAAAAATATTTCACGATATTTAGAAAAGAATTAAAGAAAAATAAAATTACGTTTTTATATTTAACTATTTAACTATTTAACTATTAACTATTAACTATTAACTATTTAACTATTTAAATTGATATAAATGTGAATAAAAATGAGAATAACCTGGAATAATTTTTAAAATTTTGATAAACTTCAGAGAAAAAAGAGAAAAATTGTATTGAATTTGCAAGAAAGTATATGGCAAGGTATAAAATATTGTGAAATTTCTTGAAATTTGAGCTTCAATGAAATATGTTTGCTAACATTTCATCATTAAATTAGAGAAAAATTGATATGGTTTTACTTTTGCATCTCTGATATTCATATTCCTTTTTTTAACAATTATTTTTCAATTTTGAGAGAGAATTTTTAAAATAATTGTTCGTATTTTATGCTAAAACTTGACAATAAAATATGTATATAAAGATTATATTTGCCATTTCAAATTATGAGTAATATATATTAGTATATTAGTACATATTTCAAATATTACCATAAATTATTATAATGCTATTATCTAATTTATAATGAAAATAAAATGTTCATTTTAAGAAAAACAAATTTTTTTCAACTAAATATTAAGAATATTCTCCATACTTAAAAAATAAGCTGTATAAATTTTATTATTTTTTCGTCTGATGAAGGTATAAAAGATGAAATATTTAATTCATTTTTAATATTTATAAATATCTCATAATTCTATTAGAAAATTTTAATACAGATTAACCAAACAATAATATCTTAAGTAAAACTAAATATTTTTATATTTAAAATTCTCTCAAAGATACAAAAAACGCATATTATCCAACTCGTTAAATTCTGAAAGCAAATCGTAATAACTTGGTCGCGAATTAAACAATATTTCTGACAAAAATTTATTCTCTTTTCAATAACAAATAAAAAAAAGTAAAAAAATCTATAAAAGAAATTCACTTTTTCATATCTTCATCACTCTGAAAAATAATTAAGCGCTTTTATCATAATTAAAATGAACTGTGTGTCGTATAGAAATACTTAAAAATAATTTTAAGCGGAATAACGTTTCAATCACGGCGAGCTGAGAAAAGTAAAAATAGGTTAAATAAAAATTACGTAATCTCGAAAGACGCTTTATCGACAGAATTTTAAGAAGCAAGATTCACATTCAGGGAAACATCATTAGCCGAAGGATCTAGTGGTTCTAAGGATCGGTCGCCATATTGAAAATGGTGTCGAGTGGCGCGAATTTCATTTTGCGCGACCGAAAATGAATTATTCCCCATGTTTATTGTAACGATGAATAACAGGCGAAAATTCATGATTGTTTGTAATCAAACACGCATATTAAGAAACGCGTCATCATAAAATTTAAGCGATAACGAAATAATAAATAAAATAAACATATCCAAGCGTTATCCAGCGACGATAGCTCGCCGATCGAAGCTAAACTAAAATAATTATTTTTCTGATAACTTTTTTTCTTTTCACATGAACTGTGCTGCATTTTATCCTCATTTCCGCGCTATTTTCTTTCACGTAAGTGTGGCCCAACCTGTCTCTCTCTTTCTCTCTCTCTCTTTCTTTTTTTTTCTTTCTTCCTTTCTCTATTTCTTTGCTTTACTTCTATCACTTCTTCTCTTTCTTTCTATCTATCTTTTCTGTCTTTTTCTACTTATTTCTTTTTTTTCTGTTCTGTTCTGAAACACGTTCTGCGAGAAAAAGCAAAATTCGTAGCGAATCTAGACGAAATCGTTCTCTTTCTTTCTCTTTCTTTTTATCTATCTTTCTGTCTATCTCTTTCTCTCTCTATCTCTCTTTAGCGGCTAGGGTGAACGTTTCGAATATATCGCATATCTGCATAATAAGTATTTGTACACACTCGTCGCGAGCATTACCACGTAGCGGTTGAAACGTGCGGTATTATCGCGATGTGTGTATATGTATATGGGTCACGTGTAGGTTACTCGCGGATATGAGATGCTACAATGGTCATGTAAACCGAGTATAAATTAGGATAGAGCTAGGAGAGTCCGATTCCTGGTCATGAGTGTCGGATGTTCCTCGTGTTCGTCGTGTGTTTGCAAATACTCGCCGATATCCATTCATGGTTTGCGAAACGTTTGATGACGAATTCCTCTTCATCAAATCTTTTTTATTCTTTCATCGCTAATAAGTAAATTATATATAGATAAAAATTGGAAATATTTGATCGTTTATAAAATCGAATGATTCATCCAATTGGATGAATTAATTAAACGCACGTAAGAATTGGAAAGTATCTTATTTATTATCATGCATCAAAAAATTTATTCGATCATTCGGTATATTGAAGTTTATTTCTGAAAATTTAAATCGAAAGAAGAACATATTGATCACAATTTAAAGTTTCAAAATTTGACTTGGTCAAGATCTATTTGTACAATTGACAGGATTCTATTGTATCTATGAAAGTCAGTTAAAGGTAAGGATTAAAGAATCTGATTTAAAGAGATATGTATATATATATAAATGTGACAACATAACATTAACAAGAATTTTCCGAAATAAGAATAGCCGCCGAATAAATCGATATAATTTTAAATAAAAATTTCATCTTCCAACGTTTCGAAAATAACGATTCAGATTCGAAATAGCCTGCAAATACTCAAAGCAAAAAAAAAAAAAATGGACGTGGAACGAATATGTGGAACATCCTGAGCTCACGACATTACCTTTATAGTGCTTTTTAGCGGATCGATGCTTTTTTACACCCCCTTGCAGAGCGTTTCCAATAGTAATACGACATCTAGAGAACGTGTACTCACCCTCCATCTCTTTTTCTCTCTCTTTCTCTCGAACTCTTGGTTGAAAAAAAAGGAAAAAAGAAAAGCGAGTCGAAACAAAGCCAAAGGATTACATTCATCGAATCGATAGGAAAAACTTTGTTGTGTTTTTTCCTTTTTTTCTTTTTTTTTTTTTTTTTTTTTTTTTTTTCTTTTTTTTTTTCGCCACAAGAGAAATGTGGCCAGTAAACGTTTTTGTCGTTCGTCGATCATCCAACCGAGGAAGTGTCAGTTTCGGAAGTGTCGAAAGACGAGAGAAAGATAAAAATTGTGCAGAGAAGAACGAGGGGACGAGGGTTCGAGTATCCTCGAGCCCGTTCTATTATCCTACGAAGACACGAAAGAAATAGATCCTGTGTTCTCCTCGTAGCGCTCCTATCACTGCGCGAATTTTAGGAAGATCGATCTGCGTTGCCTGTGCACATCAAATATGAAATTTATTTTTCTGAAAAAGAAAAAGCAGAGAGTTACTTTTCGCAGTAGCTTCTTCGAAATATTTGAATCACGTGGCGAATTTCATTTGCCGCGCGACGTGCATTGATTTTGGATATCTTGGGTTGTTCTTTCGATAATTCAAAAGTCAAAATGAAAAGTAAAAATCAATGATAATTCTGTTTCGTGTGAAATCTTTAATAAATCTAAATATATATAACCTCGTAATTATACAAGAGTTGTAAAACAAAATTTTAAATCGTAAAACAATTACCTGTAAAAAAAAAAAATATGAGAAAATAACAAAAATTTAAAAATTGATTTCAAAGAGAATTCCCGTGAAAAGATAAATTGTTTTATGTACAAACCGTTAAATTAAATCAAGAATAGATATTTATGATCGACTGCATATGTTACATCTCGAAAGAATTTTTGTTGCATAAATTTCGAGATCAAACGGAGAATCATTGAAAAATTATCTCCACAATCTCAAACTTATTACAATTTTATTAAAAATTTCAACATAGATAGAGAGAAAATACGATATATCTCTAAATAATAAAGAGACATGAGATCACCTTTCATTAATTGAAAAGAATACAATTATTCTATTATGCGCGAAGTGCATGATATAACTATTACTATTACAACCATCTCCTTTACAAGTTAACAAAATGAAGATCTCCGCAAACAATTATCTTTTCCAAGTGAAGCAAAATCAAACATATCTCTCTCTCCACTCTTCTTCCTTGATACAACAAATATGTACACCCGCAAGCACACTCCTTCCTTCGTCATCGTAAAATATACGCAACATGTACTATCCGCCCACGTACAATCGTGATCACAGGCAGCGCAAATTCGATCGACGCGAGCGCAGACGCATTGAGAAACATTAAAAAAAAAAAAAGAAGAAAAAATAAAGCCCCCTTCGATACGTCTTGCGCCATCCTTTCCCTTCCTTCCCCTTTTTTAAGTTAGAATGTGAGAAATTCGAAAGGACAAAGATGCATGAACAACGCATCGTACATTTCAAGCGAGTAGTAGAGAATCCTCTTGAGAATCTCCGAACATTCTTGAATATAAATTTGATTTGCGATGAACATTCCAAAAACCAAACCAACCGTACAACAACAGCAACAACCCCGTAGAAATTCCATCCTAACCCCATCTCCTTTTGTTTAATCCGTGTACACAGGATTGCGTATGTAATTAGGTCTCGCCAGGCACATCAATTCCCCTCTGGCACGTTATGATTGTCCGCGTAATTATGTACGAGAGCTAGCGTGACGTTTCGAATGAATGACACCGATTTGACTGTAAACATACACACGCATACAGTATATATATATATATATATATATGTATACATATATATGTATATATATAGTGAGTGAGTATATATATATATTTATACCTTTGATCTTGCATGAGAACGAAGCAAGAGTTTCACACGGAAAGGTGAGTTCACGATAGGAGGAACGAATAGGAATAATAGAGATGATTGTGAGGTAGTGGAAGAGAGTGTTGTGGACACGGTTTCGAAAACTATATAGGATAAAAATGGATGAAGTAGTTTTTTTTTTTTTTTGTTTGTTTGTTGTTGAATTTTGGGAGTATTACAGAAGGATTGTATCGAGTTTGACGATACATAGCGGAAGAGGAAAGAGCGTTGGGGTAATTTTTGGGAACCCGTTTCGATCCGTGTCTGGTCGCGCTCTCTTCGTTGATTGGCGCGAATGCTGACACCTTCGACGCATCCTCTGCTCCAACAAAAATCGATGGAATAGAAAATTTTGATTTTTGAAAAAAATAATTTCTTCAGATGGAACGAAAATGTTTATTTTTTTTTTTTTATAGAGGAACGATTTATTAGATATAATGGTGTTAATAATGTTGTACTTAGCAGTTTTTATATAATAGGACTTGAACAAATAAAAAAGAAGAAAGATCCAATTTGAACTTTAGATTGCTATAAAATATCTTTGACAATATTCTATTCCTTAACTTTAAATATAATATAAAAAAAAAAAAAGAATACTTAAGATTGAATCACTGAAGTATTTTATTATTTATTCTTAGAAGAATTTCTGATGGTTGAATAATAACCTGAAATCTACCAAAAGAGTACATCTAAAAAAATTCTTATCACCACTCCCAGAAAAAAAGAACCATCGAATTTCGAACGAGCAGCGAAGCGCGGAGTTGATCGTTATAATGATCCTTGCAAATGAAGAGTATCCCACCTTCCCCCGATTCAATTCACTTCGTTGCGTTTATACTAACTTGTCTGTGCAACGATACTACACCCCACAGAAGATGCACGTGTACAAGAAAACGCTGCAGGCGATGATCTACCCGATCTCCTCGACCACCCCCCACAAATTCGTCACATGGACTGCCACGTCGCCTACTTACTGCTATGAGTGCGAGGGCCTTCTTTGGGGTATCGCCCGACAAGGGGTGCGGTGTACGGAATGCGGTGTCAAGTGTCACGAAAAGTGCAAGGACCTGCTGAACGCGGATTGCTTGCAAAGTGAGTAATTTATTTTATATATATATTTATTTATTTTTTAATTCATTATTTGTGAACGATGTTCCATGTTTATTGGATTTTAACACACGTTTTTATAGTAATTTAGATGGAAAAAAATGGAAGATTTGTGTTATCAAGTGTGATGCATGATATATTGAAATTTTTATATGATAATATAATTTATACGTTTTATACGGTTAATGTTGGAAATGAATGGAAGGATATTATGAAGTTCTAATCGATCTTTTTTAATAAATATGGTGTATGGTTTATATATTTTATAACACGTTGAAATATCTTTAAACAAACGTTTTACTTTGTGATATATTGTACAATAAATTTCAACGATAATGGATTAGTCGGGTACTTAATGTAACACAGATTGAAGATTATCCATGAATCCGTGATTTAGACGGATTAGTTAAACTACGTGCAATTCTATTAATTGTATTTGCAAGCAATTAGAGTAAATTGAAATGGAATATTATCTTTAGGAGAGAGAATTCGGTAAAATTGATTATAATGATAATATAGATAAATTTATAACAAAACATTTCTCGATAACAATTTGATTTTTTTCATTCAAAGAAAAGAATTACTTAATTTTATCGAGATTATTTTCGAATTTTCGAATCGACTGACTTTTTCATCCCTCTTGTATATAACTTACCTTACGAAAACATTTACTATTATTTATCCTGCAATCAGCAAAAAACTCTGACAAAAAAGAAAGACGATGCTTTATAATTAAATCAATTCTCCAAATTTAATAAAAAAAAAAAAAATTTCCGTGTCCAGTTTCATCATTTTCATGTGCAGTTCGATGGATAAAACGAGTCTGTCCGAGTTGTAACACAAAACGCCATTAACTCCAATTAAACTGGTAACGATAAAATAAATTGGAATCTGCACACGAAACAAAACTGTCGCGACATTAAACTCGGCTACGTTGGAAGAGGCGGTGGTAAAATTACACCGTGCTCCTCCGCCTCCATTGCGAACTTAATTACCAGAAGCGAGAACAGTTGATGCAATTAACGAGAGATGAGTCGAAAAACGGAAGGAATCACGAGGGGAGCTTTCAATTGATCTCTGGCGATAATAACGTAGAATTGGGCATTAAAATTAATCGATTAAAATTTCGGGATTAAAATTAATTTCAAATAACGAATGTATTTTAATTTCTTAAAAAAAATTGGAGAATTCTTCTCATTACAGAATCAGAATGATAGAAACGAAAAAAACAAAGAATGAATTATAATAATATTCTATTTTAATCGACAATCACTTTGAAACTTTATTATAACTTTATTTACGATACTTGAAAAAAATGTATTTGATAAAGAAAATTCAATGCTGGTAACTTTATTCTCAACTTCACAACCGAATTGAAATTTTCGAAATTCTCTAGGTGTGACGATAAATAAGGGAGAAAATTTTCTCGAGAGATTTGCCTCGAATTTTCCACGATCGAGTTGATTGCGAGATTTCCATCGAGGCGCGTGGAACTAGACAAAGACGTAGAAATTGTGAAGGGGGGAAGAGTAAATGGAATTCATGCGGAAATTCGGGAATCCGCGATGTTGATTTCGTGGATGTGAATGAGAATAGTGATGGCTTTGAGTGTTCATTTTGGAGCAATAAAATCGTTTATGGTGAGGGGAATATGTATTTACTACTAATAATTTGTTCATATTTCAAAATATCTTGTTTATGTAAAAAAAAATGAGAAAATTTTTATGATAGGATTAATAGTTTGGAGATGGGCAGATGGATAAGATAAAAAAAATACATATGTGTATATAATATTAATTTGATTGCGACATTAAACTAACAATAATTTTAATAGTTTGATAGAATTTATGAACAAGTTGATTAATTAAAAAATAGATAGAAATGAGATATTCTCTTCATCTATAATATTCTTTGTTTTTTTTTTGTATGTTACTTTGATTAATTTAAAATCTTATATATTAGCAAATGAAGAAATCTTATTTGTTACAGAAAAGAGATAAGAATATAATCCTTTTATATCCAATTTTTTTTATTTTAGATTCTATTAAATGTACAATAGTGAAGAATTATTATTTTTTTCATTTATATCATTTTCTTTTTCTATAATGATACGATAGATAAAGTGGGGATTATAAAAGTGATGAAATTCTATAAGATTTTTATTTAAAAATGAATTTAACAAGATTAAAAATAATCAGTTGAAAGAATAGTTGTACAAATAAGAGAAACAAAAAAAAAAGGACAAACTAATCGATAAAATATTTGACATTAATTAAAGTTTTAACGAAGAGAATCTTGGAAAAACAGGAAATTTGTCGATCAAATTATTTTTCCATTTCATTGATTGATCTCTACTTGTCTATTATCTCGTGTATATTTGCTCCTGTTATTGTTAAAACAACTGGCAATTAATTGCACATCAATATTTAAATTCGCCATGAGGTAAACTATTAATCAGATCGCGAGATCGTGCATGAAAATTAAATATTTTAATTAAAATTTCATGTAAATTATTCATACACAGGATTGGACCTTTACGAGTCTGTCAAACGCACGTGGAAAATGCGGCTACATGGAAATTGATAATGATTTTGCAATAGAATCCTACGTGTTCTCTTGTCAACTTATTATCAAGTGAATTTAGCTTTTAATTATTCGAACGTACTAGAAAATTACTAATATTCGATAGAGATTAAATTATTAGTCTTGTATAATTATTTGTCGAGTATCTCAACAATTAACCAGAAATAAGTTGAATATAAATCTATAGAGAATGATGAATTATCGTTCATAAACAAGAGTTATGAATATATCTTCTATATAGAATAATGAGAATAATATTCAAAAACAGGATGAAATTCTAAGTTCTGTTTAATCCTTTGCTGACCAATATATTGAAACAATTTATTATAATAATGATATTTGATTATTAATAATGTAATTAATAATGTCATATTGATCGATATGGAATGTAGATTCTAAATTGAAATTTTGTTAATAATACTAGTAATAAAAGTACATTAAAGACAAAAGATTAAAAGTAAATATATGTAATGATATATTATTAACAATTTATTTTCTTTCTCATCTATTAAAGAAAGAATCTCAATTAAAAAGCATAAAATTAATTTTTATATTCTACGTTTTCTTTCATATAATTCTTGCTTGGAATAATTTTTCATATGAAAAATGATTTAAAAGTGATAAAAAATATATAATTAAAATATAATGTTCATTAATAGAATCATAATTATTTCCTACACGAATATATAGATTTTATATATTTTTATAAATCACTAGAATTAAAATATGCAAATACATATGATTTTTCAGACGTTTCCAATAATTCGAGAATAAAATAAAAAATTAATCAGTTTCGAATCGATTGCAAATCAAAATCATCTTCACTTTTTTCAATATCAGTGAATATTTTTTTTGTAATCGATATCAAAATTTCAACCGCAATATTACTCTGTAAAATGATATCTTGAAATGATCTATCACTTGTACTCGTAATTTTAATAATTAAAACAAAAACCAATCAAAAAAAAAAACTCACTACTTTTTTTTTCATTAACTTCATTGGCATTCGCATCCAGCGATTTCGAAATTTTCAAAACATTTTTCCAACAAATGGAATTTTTCCAACATCGCGACGCAACAAATTCGGGACCATCGATTTTCTATTCGTAGGAACCAATATTATCGATGAAATATTCAGACATTTTTTTTTTTCATCCCCTTCCCGAACGATTCATCGTGAAACGTCACAAATTCCCGAAGGTATTGTCCATTTTCATGGTTGCCACCGTTCATTTTTCGGGAGAAATCGATTTTTCGCTCCTCTGTCTGAACGATCAACACGCGTAATTTCCGGTCTGGGTGAGAGCAGATGGATAAAACGAGCTTCTTCACCGGAAAATTAACGCTCCTCGAGTCTTCCGGCCGACGAAACACGCGACTGTTGCGTTTCGACACGTGTGTATCTCGTGGAAGGTTTTTCAAGAGTGCGTGCTCGGAAACCTTGTGAAATGATGAAAGAAAGATTGTGAAGCGAAGATAAAAGTTAAAACGAGAACGTTACGATTTTATGTTATTGGAAAATAATAGTAGATTTAAAAGATTGGAATTAAATGTATATTTTCGATGATAATTGTTGTTTCTTTAATAAATATAGTCACGTTTGCGAATACATTGTACGAGGATGCTCGTAGAAAATTAATTGAACTTAAAAAAGATTATTAATTTCAAAGTCAATTACAATTTAAAAAATTTTCGAACAAATCGTGAATGTATTTTTTCGCAAATAAATCATTTATTTACGGATGATAAGATCTTTTTGCAAAACTTTATTTCAAAATCATTGTCTGATTAGTATCTAAGATTATAAATAGAATATGCAGAGACTCTTAAATACGATATAATAAAATTTATTTATACACAGTGATATTATAGTTTAAATTATATTGCAATTTAAATTATAGTGCAATTTTAGATTTCAATTTTATTGTGGCATAAATTTAACTTCGAATATTCGGAGAGAATTAACCTATATTTTTAAATTTGTCGAATGAAGTACAGGTTACGGATTTATCTGCAATGAAAATATGTTGTTTCGTTTAAAAAGATTTCACACAAAAAAATATTACAATCTTACGTACTTTTATTTACCATACAGTTTGAAATTTAATATAGCACAGGATGAATTATTTTTAATACCACTTTAATCCAAACACAACGTGTTCTCGCTGAATTAGTTACTGACCTACACCAACTGATTAAATCAGATTACGTTAATGTATTCCGTTAGTACAGTTATGCAACAAGAGAATATATCTGTCTAGATCAACTAGATTAAAAATAATTACGTAATTCATGGACTTTTGTTTATCAATCACTTAACTAAATTACGTTTGAGAAAAACTTTCATGAAATATTAAATCAATAAAAACAGTTGTTCGATATACACAGTGACAAGATAACATCCTTATGAAAAAGTAAGAAAAAATATGGAATAAATTTTTTTTTTTACTTTCGTTTAGAGCTTCATTTTCAAGAAAATTAAATTCATAAATTTCCACGTTTAATAATAATAAAACTTGAAATTTAAGATGACAAGAATTTTTAAATTATGATATAAAATAAAATGACTTTTTCATTCGCAATCACAAATCATCTATTATCATAATAACGAATACACAAAGAGAAGGGGAAAAACTCTCCTTATTTATTCAAAAATAAATTTCCAAAAAAAACGAAGCAATCTTGTCCACGCACAATTTTCAATCGCACACCTCGTCTATTCTGTTTCAATTTACTTCGAAATGAGATATAAACATAAGTTTCTGAGAATTTCCCCCTTAAAAATCGAGAGGCGTGCAATATTAGAGACCGTTTTATAGAAATGCTCACCCATGACTTTTTCATTTTTCAGGGGCGGCTGAGAAAAGCTCGAAGCACGGTGCCGAGGATAAGGCGAACAGCATTATCACGGCGATGAAGGAGAGAATGAAGCAGAGAGAGCGAGAAAAGCCCGAGATCTTCGAGCTGATCCGGTGAGTTCTTCTTGGCATATATATCTTTCCCTCTTCTTCTCCTTTTTTTTCATTTTGTCGCAGCATAGTTGATTCGACGGAAAAAAAAAAAAAAAGAAAAAAAAAGCACAGAAAATGTCGATCGATGGCAACGAACGAGTGATCAGGAGAGAGAAACAGTCGATCGATCCAATGGCTGGATCATCGCCATTGCTTTTGCCGAAACACGAAATGGAATTTCAATTAACAATTCTCAATTTTACTGTTATAAATGATGTGTTGAATTTGTGGTTACTGCTCCATAACCGCCTTCGAATCCTGATTATCTTTTTGAATATTTAGCCAGAGTATCGAAAAGCGATCACTCTTGCAAATTAAATTTCAAATTTTCCCTGAATACAATTTGGGAATCGATCATAAAATTACGAAGGAAGGAAATTCAATGATTAAAATTCGAAGCTTGAATGACAAATTTTCCCGAAAAAATTCAAATCAAGGAACTTATAAATAGATCTCGTTTTCAAAAATTCAAAACTTAAACGCAATTCCAAACACAATTCAAAAAAAAATTCCCCCTTTTCCAAAATTTAGCAACTTGTTACATCAAATCTCGATATAAAAACCGGAAACCGAGGAAAACAATCTCGCTCACGGTTAAACCTGTCTGTTATTCCACTTCCACGAATCTAAATTCGCACAAATTGCAATCCGCGAGTAAAATGGTGGCGCGAAGTTTTCAAAAAACGCGTCTCGAGCTTCGAAACTTTATTTTTTTTCCCCTCCCTCCGCATTTACATGAGGGGGAGAGGGAGGAGTCCAGTTATCGTGGAACGTAGCGAATTTGCGGGCAAATAGACGGGTATTCAGAATGTGCAGCGACAGTGAAACAGGTGAATTTAGGTTAGTCGTACAATACGAAAGAGCCACGAAAGCGAACCTTAGACCGTTTTGCTGACTGGTTTACGCGACAGGCGACGTTATTTTTTTTTTTTTTTCTTTTTTGTGGAAACGTCTCGTCCACGAAAGAAGGGTGGAATTAAAAATATTCCACGATTTCTCTATCTCCCCAGTTTTTCGAAATGAAGAACTGTAACTAATACGCTTTTGTCCCTCGCCACAGTTAAGAAACGGAGAAGAATTATGCTTGCAAGAACTCGGCCATGCTTGTTGAGTTGTCGGATGAAACAATTGGAGAACTTAATTCTTTGGAGATGAAAAGAAGGGGGGAATGATGGGTTGAGTAAAAGTACAGATTGGTTGGAGTGGGATGAAATTTTGTGAATGGAAAAATAGAGATTTAAGGTTGTTTGCTGATGATGATTATAGTTGAGTATTAGAAGTTGGAATAGACGTTGGAATTGAGGGCGTTTTGGATGTGAAAAGATAGATACATTCTTTAATTACAGATTTTATTTATAGATAAGTTTTGAAGAAACGGATATTGGCATTAGCAAGAATTGGAATAGGCATCTAATAAACAATTGAATTTGTATTGTGAACAAAGAGATAGATTATTCGTAAATTTCTTAACTATAAATGATTTTTAAAAAATTGAAAATTGGAACGAAAGATATAATAATAGAATTGAAATTCAGATCAGTTGATTCATTGATTAAAACAACTTCTTTAATAATAAAAAGAAATCTATTCAATTTGTGTTATATTATATATTGAGATGTATATTCAACAAAAAATTATAAAAAGACGGTTCTAAGAAATTATCACCTCGTTATTCATCTTTCGTGATACGAAGCTCATTGGAAATGATTCAAGCAAGCGGCTTAACACTCCATTACCGAGATCATAATTTATATTCAGCCCGATATTGACATGGAATTACAATGACAACGTCTGTTTGAGACCAGATAAATAGATGGATGTTCTCGAATGAAAGATCTTCTGTGTCTATTCTCTGTTCAAAGAAGTGAACATTCAGAGATGATGGAAGAATCCTCGATCAGAATTAAACACGTGTAGTTGTAAAGCTTTTATTATTTATTGATAAAATACGATAGAAAATATATCTCGAATATATAAATATCGTTTTCACAATCAATCGGTAGGTTTATAACTTTGTCCAAACGATAAATATTTACATATACATGATCCTTATATGATTGATGTAAATATTTTGGAAAATTACTTTGCTAGTTCTGTATTCTCAACAACACGATATCTCTATTATCTATAACGAAACTTGGTAAAGTAAACAATAACATATGTTGAATTATGAAGCTCGGGTATAATGATTCAAGCGTTGGTACGAGGAACTAGTTTTCCTTAATCGATGAAGTTGAGAAAGCATTTGCGGTCAACGAGTTGCGAAACTCGTTAAGTCTCGTTCATCAGGGAACATTAAAATGTATAACAATACACTTGGAAAAATCAAAGAAAGCTTCTAAGTAATATTCATAACTGTTGCATTATTCATAAGTGTTTTAATGTCATTCATATCATCGTAGTATTTTTTTAAAAAAAGAAAAAAATTCGTATCGAAGAAAATTAACAGTATCAACAGATGCTTGATTTTTCTCTCAAAATATATCTTTTCCCCTAAAAATTAATTCACAATAATTCTTTTCGATCATTCTTTTTTCATCAACGATATTCCCATAAATTTTCCTCTTCTTTTAATCCACTTGTCCAAATTTTTTTTCAATATAACAAAATTTTCACAAACCTCTATGGTTAACATCGATTTTCCTGTCAAAAGTGTATTAAAACCGGGTTTAACTTAACCCGTCCACGATTTTCTTTATTACGTTCCTGGAGAATATCGCGAGTAGAATTAACGACTTTATTCCGTACAGATTTAGATTTAAAATATATAAAATCTTGATTTATCGATATCGAGGATTCACAATGTCATCAGGATATTCAAAATTGTTAAAATATTTCACGCAATATTTTAATCACGGATGAAAAGTTGTTCCATCTTCGTTTCGCCCCCTCGGTGTCGCGAAGGTTTGTTTTACGAATACAGATTAGTTCCTCCGCAATACATTTATATTCATCTTCTGGAAGAAAATTTGTGACACGTATGTGAAACGACAATGGAATGTTACGTTTCATCCGTGCAAAATGCATAGCTTCGCTTTATCGAAAAATGTCGAGAATCTCGTGAGAAATATGTACATATAGAGTGGAGGTCGGCCATTTTGAAGAATCAGATTCTTTATCTCTCTTATACAATTCTTTCTTACGCATTTGTTTTTATAATCACGAAGAATTCATCGTAAAAATAATCCTTGTCAATTTTAAAGATAATCACTGTCAATCATATATTATATATAATAGTATCTTTACAATTGTCAGTCTGCGCCATTTACGTTATTCTTCATGACTGATATATCGACGTCAAAATCGATACGACATTTGCAGAACATTTATTCGAAAGAAAAATAGGGATAATATATTTATTTTGATAACGGTGATAAAAGTTCCCTCGATATTTTTAAAATATTTGTCGAGATGCATTAAGTTGGATATAATATAAATTAAAAATTCTTGATAAATAACGAGAATCAGAATAATAAATTTCGTTAAATTCTTCGAAAATATTCACGAAAGAATCACAGGACGCCATAATCAGGATCGTTATATTACGTTTTAATTATATTTCCAAGACACTAGAAATCAAATCGAAATAAATGAAAATTTAACAATTGCCTTACGTAATAATATTCTGAAATCTATCTCACAATGTACTTCCATGACCCATCTTATCACGCCAATCACAATTCTACGAATCTTACGTGTGTGAAACTATTGACCATCGACCATCGATCGGGACTCATTATCAGTTATTAAGTGATCGACGGTCGGTCGAAATTGCAATTTCCGGGTGCAAAATTGTCGTTACCGCCGTTCCAAAGTGTAGAAAGTGGGCTAAAACTCGCGTCCACTTCCCTCCCCCTGTAAACTTTCAATAGACAAACGCAAACAATTCGACACGATTGATCGTGGCGATAATTCTCCACGGCACGCGTGATAATCGGCCGCCAGGATGGCTTTCCTGATCGCGCCTTCACACATTGGGAAATTAATCAGCGATGCAGCTGCCTTCCAAAGAGCTATTATCGATGATCCGCAGCTCATTAGTCGGGATCCCGTAATGAGACAATACCAGGATGAATTAGTTAATCGATCAGTATCCATTATATCGGATGCGTAATACGAGCACGCGATCCGATATTTTAAACGATTAACGATCCGATAATTGTGTTAGATTCGTTTTGATTAGATTAGTTTTTTTTTTTTTGGAACTAGAAAAATATATTTCTTTATATATGTATATATATTTATTCTCTTACTGATATCATTATTGTTACGTTTTATATTATATTTTGAGTGAGATCGATGAACGGATTGTTCGTACTTTAATGAAATTATTGAAATTACGATCGTGAACGGATGTTATAATTCAATATTTAATTAGCTTGAATATTTGTTGTTATTTAATCCGTATTTACTTTTGATTCGTTTCATTCATTCCAATACGGAAAATACTTTTCGTCTTCCTTTTTAAAACGTAAATGAAAAAATTATTTTAAAATCAAATTAGAAGGAAATAATTAAACCGATAAAATCGAATCTACATTTTTTTTTATCTTTGGATTGTTGTAAGGAAAATTTGCAAGAATAAAACGAAGAGATGCCGTTCGAAATAGAGAATTAATCAACCATCCAATTTTTTTTAAACTTTAATCTTTAATCTTTAATTTTTGATTCGAGGGAAGATATATTTTTTACCTTCTCTCCTTTCGACAGGGCAAACTTCATTTTCGCGAGATTACCACCGATTCTACTCTAGTTTGATTATTTTTCACTCGAGCATCATCATCTCTTTACGTTCTTTCAACACGCCAGGTTAAAATATCCGAAATTCCGAAACGAGATCTAAAACCTTGATAAAAGCTGATAAGCGATCGGGGGTGTATAAATTAATGGGGATGGGGGTTAATTAATACAGCTTTCTCCGTCGAGAGCCGATCGATCGGGTCCATCGATCGATAATTCATTCGTGACTCGGCCGACGATAGTTGTTTTCTTTTCCAGACGTTTGCACTTTTCCATCGGTTGTTAATTAATGAAACAGCTGCCTCGATCGGGGAAATAAGTGGAAATAAGTAAAACGTCAGATTTTCTATTAATATTTTTGTCCCTCGTTTTGATCTCTGAAAAATGCGAAATGAAAATGAATAAATGAAACAGGATAAATGATATTTTTATCGAAAGTTTTAAAATTTGTTTTTTTTTTTTTATATATATATACATAAAAAATATATGAAAATTTTTTTTTATAATTCAAAGTTACGGTTGTTCGAAGGGATATTTATTTATAAACGAATAGACGAAGCTCGTCTATATTTTTTTCAAAATTACACTTCAGTGATGTTAAAAATCTGTCAAAAATATTATATAGTAAAAAAAAAACTCTTTTCTAATCATTAATATTAATGAAAAATGTTTAAAAGAATCTTTCAACATACATTACGAAGTTACGATTAATGGCGATAAATGTTCAAAGAATTTTTTTTTTTTCATGAATGATTTTTTCAATCATATCGTATTAGACATATATTTTCATGTATTGATATCACATAAATTTAATCTTGCGATAAAGTAAAACACGACTTCAAATAATACAAACTCAGAATCAAAAAATTCCAATTAANTTTTTTTTCATGAATGATTTTTTCAATCGTATCGTATTAGACATATATTCTCATGTATTGATATCACATAAATTTAATCTTGCGATAAAGTAAAACACGACTTCAAATAAATACAAACTCAGAATCAAAAAATTCCAATTAAACACGCACATACACATACACGCTCTAACGATTAAATTTCATGCATTATACTTTCACCGCCAAATTTTCCTCCATTTTACACGATTCCATTCAATGATGACACTTCGCGAACAGTATCGCGAAAACGTTATACAAAGTGTAGAAAACGGAATCGAAGACGGCCGTATCCAGCAGTGACATCCAGTACCGGTATAATAAGATACCGATCTCTTTGAATGTGTCCTTAACGTTAAAAAGGGTGGCAAAGCAATGGCGATTGTGAGCCAGGGTAAAAAGATGCGAGGATGAAAGTGTGAAACGAACCGAAAACCTCGGTATCATGCACAAGGCCGGGTCTCGTCTTCTCTGAATGGGGGGAGGAAAAGAAAAAAAAAAAAAAAAAAATTTTAGCCGTTTGTCGTGTGTCCCGACTATGGAGTCTATGTGATGAGTCTATTGTCCTCCTTAGTTAAAGTGTTCTTTTATTATTTTATTTTATTTTTTTTTTGAAATATTCCGAAATATTTAAAATTCTATTCCCTTCATCTTAATTAAATAGTAATATTTATGCAATTTAAAATTAATTGAATTGTTTTTCCTGGTAGATTCTTAAAAATATTGATCGTTATATGTTTTGAAATAAAAGACATTTCGACAAGGGGAAATAAAAAATAGTAATACTTTGGCTTTATTCGGTAAAAAATTTTTCAAAATATATTTTACTTTTTGAGCAAGGTTAGTTTTATCTGTTTCATAGAATCGGATAAATAAGAAGAAGGATAAAACTTTAGATTCTGCAAATATTTCAATAGAATATTTTAACTTATGAAAAAATATGACTCTGTGCTACCCCTCTCTTCTTATTTAAAATCTACTATCTAATTTCACTTTATTCGTTAAAATATATTATTACTTCGAAAATTAAAATTAAAAATGCTTTGTAGAAATCTAAATAATTTATATTAATAAAAAAAGAAATGGTGAAAAAGTGGTAGATAGAATATTTTAACCAAGGAAAACAATATAGCTCCACCAGTATGATTCTCGAAAGGTCGAAAATAGATGGAGGACAGTTTAGTTACGGTGCCATGGAACAATCAACGACCTCGTTAACGGATTGATCGATGGCATATACGCGTTGATTACAAGTGGATGTGTGCTCACCGAAAATATTTTTCCATTCCACGAAAAATATTCGTTCGTAAAGTTGAATGCACATAGATCGGCGATGATTTATAAATTTTGGAAACGTTGCCAATATATTCGATCACTTTCGAATGAATCATACACGTAAGAAAAGAATCTGGTCGGGAAACATTGTGGAAAGCGTCACATGTAACGTAGCACGATATTTAACAAATATATAACAAAACAAAAAAAAAACAATAGAAATTAGAAAATAAAAGAATTTTTAGTTACAGAGAATGAAATAAATTCTGGTCCATGGTCCATCAAAAAAAAAAAAAAAGAAAAAAACTTGAAATAAAATTTAACAAAAAGATCCGTTTCAAAAGAGAAAGAGAGAGAGAGAGAGGAACTAAGCGAGGAAAGAAATTAGCCCATTTACCTTTAACGCGATGGACTATTCTGCGATGCAATTGCTCGTTACACGTGACGCTTGATGAAAACCGCTTGAAGAAAACACGGGCAAAAAAAAGACAAAGAGAGAGAGAAAGAGAGAGAGGGGGAAAAAAGGGGTAGAGGGTTAAAGAAACGAGTGTCTCGCGCGAAAGAGGGAGAAAGAGAACGGGGGAAAATGCAATGAGAAAAGAGTGGAGCACAGGTAGGACGAGATCTAGGCCATTGGCACAGCTCATGTGAAAGAAAGTCTCGTCGGAGTTTAGGTCAGTCTTCGGGGTCGACGAGGAAGCACATACGGGTCACATGACGGCGGTGAAGCAGTCGGTTCTAGACGGTACCAGCAAGTGGTCCGCGAAGATCGCCATTACAGGTTTGTGGCCAGCTCGTTGTGCCCGCCGGCCATGACCGGTTATGCACCCCCTCTCCGTTCAACGAAACGATGAAACGTGCAGCGCTCGATTACATTAATACATTTCTCTTCTTATCATGATACATATAATTGTGCGTATTATCTCACCTGTGTGTGCCTCGATGTACTCTTATTATTATTATGATTACTCTTACTATTATTATTTCCTACATATATCAACATTTGTCATTTGTGAAATTGTCATGCGCGCGACATAACCTCACTTTTTAACCCAATCATTCAACCATCTATGTTGCCCGCCATTTCTCGAGCACCATTGTGTTTTATCGTTTCACGCCATATAGATTTGTGTGTGTTTCTTATTCATACTCATATATTCCATTATATTTTTTCCTGTTTTTAATCTGTGACCGTTCGATTTTTCGTTTCATCATCTCGGTCTCTTATGCTCTGCAGGCTGCTGCTGTGTTGTACTAACTGTCATGTCTATATTATTCTATTCTATGATATATATAATACATATATATATATATATATATATATATATATATATTGTGTGATTTGGCTGTGCAAATTTGTCGGAATGCATCCGTTCCTCGCATTTTTCTATGTTCGCAAAACGGTGTCACGGTTAACGCGGAGCTGGTTTTCTTCTCCCTACGAGCTTCCACTTCAACACGTTCATTGCGCACGAACTCGGTCGATGAATGTAGATGAAACGTATATAATAATCGAATGTCGAGTAGAAAGTTTTCAAAAAATATCGGGAGAGAATTTTTTTGATTTTTATCAATCTCTACCAATCTTTGTGATATGTGAAGTATATTTGGTATAAAGTAATTTAATAGCAATGAACGTGTCAAATATATATTTCCTTTCCTTATTTACTTTTCGTTTCTTTTCTTCGGCTACTGCTCCGCTTCTCTCTTCTGTCACTATTTACTTTTTCTTCTCTCGTTTATCCAGCTCTGAAATCGGAGGAAGAAAATTCCGTTCCGTTTGTCCCCCGTGACACCGATCATGGCAAAAATACACGAAATACCGTGCGTACACGTAGACTGCACTTGTCGATGTGACAATTTTCGTCGAATATACTCGTGGCAAACTGTGTTGCACTTGCGTGAATTTAGTCGAAATGGTTTAGTTTTTCAAGAGCGAGCTCTTAAGGAACGTTTTGTAAATTTGTAAATGTTATTCGACGAAAGTAGAGTTGTGTTGATCGAAGAGAATAGCTTGTAGAAATGATCACGGGTAGAATTTAGTACGGAACACTTTCAATGATTGATCTACACATGATCGATTCAATTTCGAGATATATTGAAGAAAAAATATACTTGGTAGAAGAAATATAACAAAATCATTACATTAATATTTTCGCCAAAGTTTCCAATTTTTTAAATCTTATCATTAAATATGATCTTATAAATCTTATAAAGCAAAAATGAGACACTGATTTTTTTCTATTTTTGTAATATTGAGATCATACATCACTAGAAATAAGTAAAAAAAAAAAAAAAAACAGAAAAAAGTTGTAGAACTTCGTAATCTAAAAATGAACTCTTTTAGCTTTTAAAAAAATATAACGAAAGACAAACAAACATTTGTTAACAATCTTAAGAATACCTCCTAATAATTATTGTAAATTGAAAACAGAAAGTATAAAGAAGACATCTTTAGATCTCAATGGCCTGTAACACACTGTTAAACAGTTAACATTCGTATAATCTTCTTAAATGAACTTTCTATTAAGTACTCTTGTAAACCCAACAGTGTAAACCCTCGAGGGAATCTCTTTGCGAATCTCTTGACCGTGTCTCGAATCATCTCTCTCTCTTTCTCTATGTATATACTTCTACCAAGTATACACGCGTACTATGTCAGAAAATTTCACATCGTGGAAAATGATGTGACGAACGGGTGCATATATACTTTTCACACATCATCCCCATTCAGAAAGCATGTGTAATCTATGAATCCTGTTCAACATCCCTGTTCATATATACGCACACATATACACACACACAGAGCTGTTCTCGCATAAATTTTCATTGTCACTGTTGCACACGCATCGTCTCCATGATTTACATCTCTGTCTCTGGACACGACGACATCGTAATCCATCAGTCGAACATTCTCGATCTGTTTGCCTAAACGTTGTTTTCGACGTTATTGTCTCTTCAGTTCCTTTCTTCCATTTTGTCATTCCACGGAAATGGCTCCTCCCTGTTCTCGATAATTTGAGATGGAGAAAAAGACCGACAATTGGGAATCGACAAGTTCGCAGAATTGTTTGGTCGAGAAGAATTTTGGTCCAAGATTTGGCTGTCGAGGATTCAGATTCTCGAGGCGAGAAAATGGCAGAGGAGGAGGAGGGAGAGGGGGAGGAGCGATTCCGTGGAGTTTATCGAGTTGGCCAAGAAAAGTTCCTGGTTATTCTCGAGAGCAATCCCTTCTCACGCTCCTCTTGTGTCTTCCTTCTTTGGATTATCCCAACCCTCTCATTGAAAGAATGCAAATGTTGTGATTCAGGATCGAAGGGACGGAAGTTATTCGTATATGGATTTCGATATGGAGAAATGGTAATTCGTAAATCGATTTGCATGCCCTCGCTACGTGCCAGCGATACGAAATCGTAATTTGAATTTGTTGAACATCGCACGGATAAGAATTTTGCTAAAAACAAGTATTCAAAATATTCGAATGATATCTATAGATTTAATATTATTGTAAAACGTATGCGTTCGTAAGAACGCGATAAGAGGAGATTTGTGATTTTTCGTATAAAAAAGAAAAATTTTATCATCGAAACCCGGTCGAGAAATAGAGGAAACCATGCAATTAAAATCCTTTTTTGTTTCGTCCCAATATCTCGATCGGTTGTCAAGATATGACGATTCAAAGATGCCGTCGTAGCGCAGAGTTCATGAATGGGTCCGCGACCCAGTGACCTATATCTTTTTCTGGAAGTGTTTACGTTCTTCCAAGAATCACGTGTGTCGCTTTGTCTAGACTTTGGGATAGGTCAGTGAGACGAGGTGCCGAGCGAGAAAGTCGAATAAGCAACAAAGACGGAGATGGTAAACTATTAAAAATTACCTTTTTCTTTGCACGACGATATCTCGGGAACCGGAAGTCGTATCGAAATAATTCAAAAAGCATTTTGAAGAAGAAGATTCCTCACTTCCAATGATCTCTCACTCGTTGTTTAAAATTCATTATCTTCGGAGTTATAGCGATTCAAATTTTGTTTAATTTTAATAGAGTTTAATAGAGTGAAGATAAATTGAAATTTATCTTTTCTTCTACACGAGAATATCTCGGGAACCGGAAGTTGTATCGGGATAAATGAAGAAGCGTTTTAAAGAGCAAACTTCGACGTTTCCAATAGTCTTTCGTTCTTTAATCGAAAATTATTATCTTCGGAATTAGAGCGGTTTAAATTTTTCCTGATTTTAATAGAATTACGATTACTATTTAATAGAATTGCTATACAACATTTACGTAACGTTTTGTATTCAATCGAGTTATTTTATCATGGAAATTTTATTACATCGTGGCCAAAGATTCAAGGCAAAGATGAATTATTAATCGTATCTATTTGGAAAGTTCAATTACCTCTGGATCGTTGTAATTAAAGATATATTAGGACTCGTTATAAGCATCCTATGTATAGTCATCATTTCCAACAAGCTCGTGTAAATCCTACTTATGCTAATTATAGTTGTAATATTCTTGAACGTATTTGCTAGATTATCTTAACGAATTTTCGCAAATTCAACAATGAAGATTCATATCAGACGAGTCTCCCAATCATTAAATTCCATCTATCATCGAGAACACGTAGATAATTAAGGACGTAAATTAAGACGAAGGCAGAAATTGGCCAATTTTTTTACCCGATTACCAATAAAAGACGCAGAAAAATATTTTCTTATAAACAATTACGCTTTCCAGAAGAATATTTTCGAAAAATTGTTCACTCACAAAAATTGCCCGATTTCTCCCACTTGTTCTTCATCGATCAACGGTCAAAATCTCGAATTGTTTGGGAACAATTATCAAAATCAATCACGACTCATCGTTAGAAACAAAAACAAATCGGAAGGAAGGATCGAAATAATCTTTTTTTCCATGCTTAATCATCATTATAACCGGACATTTATCTTGTCCTGAATCGAAACGCGTCTCTTCTTATACACACACGTACGCGCATGTGTGCGATGCGGTTGTCCATCACGGGAGATGTCCGTCTCCCTCTGCTCCGGAGGAATTCAATCGAAAGTCCATTAAGGTCACACGGCAACTTGTTGTGGCTCGACTGTGCACCGGCGCCATTGTCAAAGCTAAGCCCGTTATACTGTATATCCGACAACGTGAGCCAACGCCTAACCAGTATCCTCTATGGTATACGGACGTTTATCGGAAACGATCCGCAACAATCACCGGAGTAATCTGTGATCCCGGATTTGTTGCACGCGCAACAATCGAAATTTCGTTGTTCGATATTATTCTCTCTGCACATGTCTGACGTTTGATGCTTGAATTGATGGACGAAGTTGGAAATCGTCAGATCAGATCTTTGTGTTAATACAAAAGTTAAAAAAAATTGCAGATAAAAATATAACTTGTAACTTTTTTAATATACAGATAATGCGATGGAATTATACTTCTTTTTCGTGTCATCATCGTTCTTCTTGTTGTTTCGCTTTTTTTTTTTTTTTTTTTTTAATTTGTAAATTTCTATGGCCAGCATCGTTTAAATAATGTCTTAGATTTATTTCTTCTGTTTGAAATAAGGTGAAGTATTCTTCTTTGTCGAGAATAAAAAATTGTTAGAATTAAGATAATATGTATTGTTGAGTTATTCAAAGTTTGTAATTGTAACGAAATGTATAGAGTTTCTCGAGTCAGGAACAATACGATGATATCTACGTAGATAGGATTCTTCTTTCTCGTGGTCCACAAAAGAAACTCTTAACTTCGATCGAAAATAGTAATTTACAAAACGAATCTCGTCCAAAACAATTAACATTATTGTCATTATTAACTGAGAGTAGAAAAAAATTGGCAATAAAAAAGAAAGAATTAATTTTAGTTATATTGTTATACTAGATGTTGAAGATGTTGATCGATTTTGCTCATTTAATGTTAATAATAATGATAATTTTATTCATTAATTATTTATATATAATTTTTATTTCTTCGTAGTTTTTCGAAATGAAATATTATTACACGTTCTTAAAAAATTTTTATTTAAAACTAAAGATTTTGAATTGTATAATTTATATTTTAACAACATTCTATATTATTCATATTTTTTTTATGTATTTATTATAATATCATTATTGTAATAAAATAATCAACAATTTCAAAGTCCAATTAATTCCGATTAATAAATGTGTTATTATGTCAATTATATTAAATGTTTAATTAAATCAAGTAATTTTAATCAACAAAATTAACTATCCAATCGCTGAATATAGATTCATTATGATTCATTTCATTCATGGAATTTTCATGTAATAATTTTTCCATTTTCTCTTCTATAAAAAAAATTTTATTTACACGATACTTTAAAACCGATATAATGATTATCGAACTCGTCTCAAGAGGAGATAATTTCGACAATTCTTTTTTATTTTCCGTTTTAATTCAACTCAATCCATCGAAATATACCAATCTTGCGTGACTCCCATAGATTTTACAGACGAAGCAGTTCGTCTAATTCGAGGATACGAAATTGGCGATGAGCCACACAGACACGGTGCAACAAGTTTTCTTATTCTGAATTGATAAACAGTAGATCTAGTGCTAATTCCATCGAGGATTAACAGGTGGAGGTCTAGGATTGTGTGAATAATATTTGTTTGAATAATGCAACCGACACATCGTGACCGATTGGAATACTAACTCGAAGTTAGTTTATGCGAATAGTTTATTACTTATATAGACTCTGATAATAAATTTATTCGGTGTTATGCAGCAGAGGTAACTTTTTAAAAATAGAAATTGCTTCGATCAAGTAGAAAATTTGGATTTATTCTTCCAATCTTTGCAGAGGCAAGCCTTAAAAAGTATCTCGATCTTCGACTATATTTTTTTTTATTTTAGAAACATAAGATCAGAGGACTATGTTTTTTATTTTTTTTATAAGTCGAAAAATTAAATTTAAAGCAATCTTCTCGACAAAGGAATTGCTGTTAATTATTCTCGATTCTTCAAGCTCTGATTAATCCGAAAAGCATTCGCAGCTATTGTCGTCTCCCTTTCCAAAAGCAATATCCTGACCAAGGATCAAAATGAAAGCTGAATACAGGATTTGTACACATCTACACCGTCCCACCTATTCATTTCGATGCACTTGTTTCGCAAATATCTCGTTCCTCCGCCTCGAAAATATTCAAGTATTCGCGTGTTCAATCGCGTTGTCGTCCTCGTACTCAAAATACACTCATAGAAGGAGGAAACTCTTTCAAATTCTTTCTTATTATTTACCAAGAATTCATCTCTGACTCTCGCCGGCCATTGCCAAACTCTCTAACGTCGTTCACATATATATTCTTTCACCGTCACGCTTCCACCAATGCTCTTTTTCAAAAACCAACAGCAACACAGTTCACTTCTCGTCGCTATTCTGTTCGCTCCTCGATCGACGACCACGATTTCATTCATCTCGAAATACTCGAAATATTTCATCCGTCCCCTTTCCTTCGCTCTCGAACGCCTTTATTCCGCAACAGCGAGCGCTACTCGTCGTCCCGCTTATGCAATTCCTTCAGCGAGTGAGCACGTGATCGTTTTTAGCCATAAAAGAAAAAAAAAAAGAGAGAGAGAGAGAAAGAGCGACTGCCTTCACACAAGCGTTGCAATGCCGGAAGTTGTGATCTGAAAGTAATGGAAACCGCTTACGCTTTCATGACGATTGCCAGAATAAGTTCATTTAGCCTATGATTATTAATAATCCCCTTTTCCCCTCGAAAACAGGGAGGAACCGGGCTATTGGTATTATACTCTCTTCTCGGTTCCTCCTTCGTCCTTCCACCTTGATTTTCCTTGTTGTATCGCTATAATAATTGCGGGCTGAATCGCCGCCGCTTCTGGACGACAATGATGACGACGACGACGACGACGACGATGATGATGATGTTGATGTTGATGACACGTTTCACCGACAACTCTCGAGACAGTCCTGCCACACCACGTCCTTCGGCGGCCTCTGCTGGAACTACCTACTACAACACACCCCCGTATAATAAAGCTCTCTGCGATCGAGAAAAAAAATTGAAAAAAATTCGTCAGCGATTTAAACGAAATCCAAGAAGCCGAGCTTTTCACCGAAGTTTTTCCACGTTCGAGCTTCGAGTGTTCGACCCTCGAGAAGGAGAGAGAGAAAGAGAGAGAGAGAGGGTCGGGGGGAGGAACGAGAGGTTGTCGAAGGACGATCAGATGACGAAGGACATTGTCTTCTTTTCAGCACGACGTTTTCAGTCGACCCGGACACGCACATAGACAGCCTCGAGCAGGCCGAACAGATCGTCCTTGAGGGTACAAGCAAGTGGTCCTGCAAGATCGCCATCACAGGTGACACGATACTGATACCTTAGAGAGTTTAAGAGTTTTATACTCCACCTAAGGAGGGCTCGGGGACCGTTGCCGTGAACGGCGCGGTTTCTCTGTGCCGTGTAAAAGAAAAAAATGTGACACACACGTGACATGCGCTTTTTTTCGGGGTACACTTGGTAAGGGTGGTGGGGAGAGTTTGGATTCGAGTTCGAGCGATCGGATGCTCAGGGAGAGAGAGAGAGAGAGAGAGGGTGTGAGTTAACTTGGTGGCGTTTGGCAATTTTTTTTTTTTCCTCCATAATTTCGTTCTCCTCCTTTCTTTTCGGATTTTTCTATTTCTTTTTTTTTTGTTGAGGTAAATAAAAAAATAGAAAAAGAAATTTTATCTTAAGAAATTTTATTTTAAGAGACGCACGATGAGATCTTTCGCAAGAGAAATCTCTTATCATTTTGTTTTCGAAGAAAAATATGGAATTAATGTTGAAGTTCAAGTATGTTTTCGAAAATATTTTGAAATATAGCGGGACATCTTTTGAAGGATCGATTCTAGAGAAATAATATACGAGTTGACGTGAAATAGAGATGTAGGAAACTTATTTATTAAGTTGTAAGCAATTTAAGTTATCTAATATATATATAAATAACTTGAATCAACATTTTTCTACATCAATTTTTTCACTTCTCTAGAATCTTCCAATAAAATTTATTGTATATTAACTACGAAGAATCATTAATTTCAAATATTAATTTTTATACTAATCACAAAGCACAAAAATTCTTTCTTGATAACGAAACGAGTTCATCATGATTCGAATATAATGTTAATTAAATCATCATCGTACAATCTATCGTAGCTATCAATTCTACGAGCCAAACATCCGCCAAACTCTTTCGCTCAAACAGAAGCCCCGAAAGCATCCGATCGACGAATGAGTTTTTCCATTTTTTCAAAAATAAGGCACAAAAAATCACGTTTTACGTCGGAGAAATCCGAATATCTTTTTTGCGCACGAATTTCGATCGGATCAACCGCAGTTCAACTCGATCGATCGATCGATCGATCGCCTCGTGTACTTTTACGACTCGATATCTCGTCTCGTGTACTCCGCTGGATTCAGGAAGGGAGGAGAGTGGGGAGTTGGAGAAACTAAAGGGCTGCTCGAAGCAATTTGCAAACTTTCGAGATCGATGAGACATCGGACGATATTGGTCGCGTAATTCCGCCCGACAACTTTGGACACTTCGCGATTGTTTTCGCTTCCCCCCTCTTTGTTCATCGTGGCATCGCTCGTAGAATAGAACTGGTTAACGTAGGAATCTTTAGGGACAATTTTCGAAGTTTATTGTTTCGAATCCGTGGAGAGGGGGGAAAAGAGAGAGAAGAAGAATTTTCTCTTTTTCTTTGCGAATTTCTTGAATTTTAAATCGTATAAAAAAAGTTCGTTGAGTTTCTAATCGTAAAAAATTATTATTAAAGAAACATTTTAATTTCTAGAGATGAAATTGAAAAATCAACTTTTTCAAAAATCATACTATTTTTTACGTAAAAATAAATGTAAACTTCATTATATGATAGTTTATCTCGGTATAGTTTAAATATTTTATATAAATATTTTATTACTATTCAACGATAATTAATTAAATAAATGAATAGATGTAAAAATTAATAAACGTATCAATTTCCATTCTAGAATATATTATTAAAGATTAATTAAAATTTATTCCACGATAAATTATATTCCGCGAATATTAATTTCTTCGCGAATATAATTGAAATTGAAAATATGTGATTAATAATTCGAAATTCGAAATATTTTTTTTTTCGTTGATAAATTTAAACATTTTTAATTTACACTCCTTCAAAGGTGCAACAAAATGATATGACAGAAGTGTCGAATGCAAAGAGGGAAAATTAAAAAAAAAGAAAAGCTATAACATTCTCGCGAAACGAAGTTTATTTTCGTCTCCAAAAGAGGCAGAAAAAAGAATAAATAGAGAAGAATGAGCAAATGCTAACGGGTCTGCGTTTGAACATTTCGATTATCGTCCCTGTACAAAAAGGCGTATCAAAGGATCGGTACACATGATGAAAATAATTTTATTTTTTTCAACTCGAACAAAGCAATAAAGAAAATCGATTGACAGAAAACAGAAACCGTAACATCTTGGCGGAAATGGAAAGCAAGTAATGGTGAACGAGAATAATTGAATTGAAGAAATGCAAAAAAAAAAAGAAAAATTTGTGTCGAAATATGATAAAATATTTCTTCAATGGAAACCGTATGAAAGGATTCTATTTTTGATAGAATTAAGCAAAAGCTTTAATGAAATTTAATGTATTTTGGTGAATTAATGTCGGATTGGACGTTCGATTATATTTTTTATTCTTAAAAAAAAATAAAATATTCGCTTCACAAATCTTCATTATTGGACACACCGTCTTCGTATACACTAAATATTTAAATATTTAATTCTTATAATATACCAGAAATGTACAACTGCAGAACTCACTTAAGTTTGTAACATTTTAAAGCAACCAGACACATCTAAAAATCTCTGTACATAATAATTTTGCAAATGTTAAATTAAAAACAATTCACGCTAGCCTACTTTCTTCAACGTGATTCAACAAATCTTTTTCTTCAATTAATTCGACAATGTTGCAAATTATTTCGTTTGCGACAAAAGGAAAAGCGAATCACTGCTTTCAACGTCGATTAAATAAACGATTTCCCCCATAATTTGACAGTATTGTAAATCTGAACGGGGGAAAAAGGGAGTGGGGAAAGAGAAGGAAAGGGATAGAGGATCGGGAGGCGAACGAGTCGAAAGAGCGGTGCAAAAGTCCAGACGTGGTGTGGTACAGAGTGGAAGAGAGAGGAGGGTGACGAGGGTGCAAGGCCCGCTTCGAAACGATCGATAGTTCAACGTACAGGGAAGTGCAGCACCGGGTGCAGCGCACACGTGCAATCCTTGCGGCCTATTCACCTGTGTGTGCAATTCGTGTATCTACTCGCGCAGCTGCCTCGAACCGCCGCCGCCCTATCCGTTATTTTCTTTCGTCGTTCCTTCGCAAAATCTCTGAATGGATTCTTACTCCTCCGCCTGATTTCGGTTAATTGGACGGGTGTTTTCTTTTTTTTTTTTTTTTGTTTTGTTTTGTTTTTCCTTTCGTACGAGGAAGGATCGATGGAGACTGAGATTTCGAATTTTGAGATTCTGAATTTTTGAATCTATCTCTGGATCGATGCATCGTTCAAAAATATGGAAGGAGAAAATATTCGATGAAAAATTTATTTGGACGACAACGATATCTTGGGTAATATAGAGAAGAAGAGGCATAATGGACAAGTATCTTTTCGTAAATTATTCCTCTTCTCCGATTGAATTTTATTTTAAGATAGAAATAATTGCTACTCGTGTAATATAGAATATCATGTCGGTGTTTCCACGATTGATGCATCTTGGAATATTGATAGGCAAGCAGAAACTGGTGGCTCATATTGATCTTCGAGCAAGTGGAAACACGACAATGTACAATGTAGCACAGATTCTAAATTCATGAATCGTATTTCTATATATTAATTAAACTCTTGTCTTGAGACGAATGTAATCGTATTACGAGGGACATATAACTTGAATAATCTCGTTATATGAAAGAAGAAATATAGTAGTAGGTAATCCAAGAAGAAACATGACTCGCCAAATTACACGTATTATTATTTATCTGTTGAAATATCTACCTCGAGCATTCAATATTAAAACAAAAAGTGAAATCGTTAAAAATAATTTTAAAAAATTCAGATAAAAGAATTAATTAAAAATTATATTATCTCTTATGAATACATATGTATATATTTTAATATTAAGCATTAATAAATTCGAGACAGTAGATGACATTAAAAAAAGCTTCGATGTTCCTTCAAGGACTAACAAAAACCTTAAAGATTAAAGAAGAAGAAAATTTCAAGTCTGTTTTTCACAATTGCCTGCAGAATTTCTAATATTGCTAATTCAATTTCTCGAGCATTCCTCGAAACAAGAACGAAGAAATATAAAACAAGAACGATATTTCTCACTGAATCCTGCAGGTTTGTCGAAGAAAAGGAAGAAAACGGAGTAAAAAAGCGGATAAATTCGGGAGAGAAATCGAAGCCGCGCCTTGGAATCAAATAGGCAAGGAAAAGGAAGCAAAGAAGGAGAGAATTGGAAAAACACGTGAAGGGAAAAAGTAAACACGATGCACGGGAAGATTTACTTTTTCCCGATTCGCGATAAGTTCCAACTTCTTTCAACGAGATCAAAGCGGCGCTAGGATAGAAATTTAACAAGATGGCGGACAGTCGATCGAATTTCTTATTTGATTGCTCATTTCGAGCACTGTTTCTTTGATCTCTCGAGCATTTCGAATTTTTTTATTATGCTCACCATTTACTATTGAGTTTTTCCCTTCTTAATATCTTTGCTCCGTGGAACATCCTTCAATTTGCTTCTCTTGTGCTCTATTTCGCTTTTCGGTTGGGATTAAGAGAAAAAGGAATACGAGTTTTTGTTGAAGAAAATAGCGCGTTTTTTTTTGTAGGAAAAAAAATCTTGTGGAAAAGTAATGAAAGGATGGCTTGGTCTTGGTTCTAATGACGAGGATCTTCGAACTTTTACTAACGTAACGCGTTGTTTTTTAAGCAATTTTCTGGCCTTGGGATAAATGGATAGAGTCAACATAAAAGATGAAATTTAGTCTTTCGTGTTAAATTTAAAATTTGGTACAAATTTTTGCCATATTTATTATGAAGAAGAAAATTAAGATATTTAAAAAAGAGTTCAAAAATTGCATTGTTTAAATAGTGACAGTATAATAATATTTTATATCCTACAATTGTAATTTTTGTTTAACTTTAAATATAAAAAATATATATATATATATATATATATATTACACAATAGTGTACATGACAATTATTAAAAGAGAAATTATTAGTCTGGCAAAAATTAAAATTAAGAGAAACGGAAATAGAAGGAAATTCTGCAAGCAAAAATAGTTGAATTGGAAGGAAGGTAAGCGGTTTCTACGTCGAAAAAATGAATGACTTCAACAGATTTCCGCAAGGCTGAGGGATTTAAAAATGTAAAAGAAGCAACCGCGAAGAAGTAAAACGGTGGATGGTGAGCAAAAAAAGAAACAACTTTTTTTCTGATTTTATATTCTTCGTTCGATCGAGGAAAAGTTAAATAAAAAAAAAAATTGGAAAACGTTGAAACGATAAGTGGGAATAAATAGAGCAATTGCAAGAAAAGAGTTCGAAAGAAAGAAAGAAAGATGTTACGATTTATAAAAGTACAATCTGGAAAAATATCGTAAATTAAGAAATTCTCTTCGAGATATTTTCTTCGTTGGAGAAAGGAAAAAAAAACTAAAGATTAACGAATTGAGAAGGAAAAGGATAGAAAGACGAATCGAATAAGCATAAAATTCTTCGGGAAGAGAAATCTTCCTTGATCAACGTTAATTGCCGGTTTCTACAGAGTTGAACAAAGATCTTTGGATCGATCTTTGGAACGAATTGATTTTATGGTCATCGCTCATCAAAGGGAGAAATTCATTCTGACCAGTTTCTCGATTAAACGCTTCCAAACTTAACCACTCGTTTGTATGGAGAACAATGAGAAAAAGGAAATGGTGATCTTAATATTTGAATCACGATTCTCTATCGAAAACATTTATGAAACTTGTTGAATATTGAAATAATATTCAGATCAAAATTACAAAATTTTCCTTAACAAAAATTTCCTTTGCAAAAATATAATATATTTCTAATTTTAAAAAAAGCAGCTGGACATTCTATTCCTCTTCCTCGTTTCCAAATGTAGAAAGTAATTCTATATTATGTAGATGAAACAACCGATTTAATTATAAATTTAAAAAATATCGTTCCTTTCGTTTCCTCTCATCGTAATCGACAAATTAATTAACCAATTAAAACCCGAAACAACAATACGATTGAGAAAGTCGAAAAGAGAGAAGACGAAAAAGAAAAATTTGATAAGAATCTTGAAAAATTGTGTCAGAAATAAGGAAGGGATTGTGGGATGCTAGCATCACGGCGCGCAGTCTCATCTTAGCCGTGAAACGATTACGGCAATTAAAACGTTTCTGAGCGGAAGACGATGAGGATGAGAAGAACGAAGAAGAAGGGAAACGAAGCCGGCCACTATCATTAGAGTAATTGCTGCCTCGTCACGAAGCGGGTCAACAGTTTTCCCTTCTTTCTGCGGGGTGTGCTTCACGCGCCGCCGGACAGCCGAAACTCCGTTTCCGCAGGATACGGTCCGCCGATACGACCAGAGAACTTTTGGACTTGTGTGAGAATTGCGAGCATCTTCAAGATGGCCGAGTCGAGAAAGCGTGTTTCGTCCGACATTTCGCGGAAACTTTTTCCTCGGATATATTTGGATAATTAGGTGTACGCTGAGCGGGGAGGAAATGGAAAAGATGATCCCTTGAACATCGATTATTATTCGAAGGAACCTTAAGTTCCAGAGAGAAGATCTTACCGCAAGAATTTACGAACGCTCGATGAAATCTTCTTTTAAGAAGAAGTTTAAACTTCTTCTTAATCTGCTTATCCTTTATCGAATTAATAATACAAGAGGAGGTGGAAAAATAAATCGAATGTGATTCCATAAATTCGTTAAAAGAAAAAAAAGGAATTAGGATCCTCATTGGATCATTTGAAATACGTTTTCGATGTAATCGGTTTGAAATCGTTTATAAAATACTTTTTTATACAACGATAACTTCAAACAGTACATCGATGGAATAACAATGCATTGGATAGAGCTCGAATTATTTCCACCTTGGCCAATTCCAAGTACTCGTACCAATTGGTGCATGATTCTTTCGCAACTGGATGCTAGCCAAATTAATATTGGATAACTTAAATGTGGGAGTGGTAAGTTGTTATAGAAATGGACTAATTCGTATTGTCTCAAATTTTGGACGGATTAAGTTTACGATTTTCGAATTGTTAATAAGAAATATTTCTAAATATTTCACTTTTTAGATAGATATATACGATTGTTAATGGTATTCTTAGTTTCTTTTTAAGCTTTCGAGCAATATCTAATTATAGAAGTCGATTGATTTTCAAATTCTCAGTTGGTTTATGTTTTGATGTGAATTTTTTAATCCAAAGTGAAGCGTAATCTCCGCGATTCAATTAGAAGGAAATGTTCAAACACGGTATCAATGGTATTTGGATATGTGTGTCGTTCCTCTAATGAACATGTTTCGAGCATCCGTCCGGGAAATTATTTGCCCTCGGTCAGAATCTTGTAATTATGTATCTGTAATGGAGATATTTGTGGATCGAAACATTTCTTTCAAAATTAGTATTTATAATATTTAAAAAATTTTCACTTTTTCAAATTTTCAATTTTTTGTAAAGAAATACTTGAGAAAGAAAACGAGAGAAAACGAAAAAAACGATGAGCGCAGGAGAGGCTCGAAACAGAGAAGAGAAAGGAAATTGGAAGAACAATAGGGACGAAACAGGAACAAAATGAGGAAAAATGAGGAAAAAGTGGTGGTACGTCAAGTTTTTGAGACGGAAAAACGAGAAAGAAGAAGCGAGAAAAAGTTCTTCATCCTCGACGAATCATTATTTTGCAACGCAAACTCTCTAATTTAGATAAAAGCAACTTGTCTTTTCGTCCAATGCAAATTCGCAAAAGACGTGGAATATATCTATTGTTTAATTAAATTCTTCGCTATGTGCAACATCTTCTTGTGATAAGAAAAAAAAATTAGAAAACTAGTTTCAGATAGACAATTCATCGTATTTCAAGTTGAAAAATTATTGGTAAACGTGATATCTTTTCTTATTCTACCCCTTACAATTTTTGCTGATCCAATTAACAAAAGAATCATATCCAATATTGAAAGTTAAATCAAATTCACTTTCCCTTTTCAATATTACATTCACTTCAAAAGAAAAATTCATTTTTTAGTGAATATGAAATCGGACAATCGCTTAATCATGTTTAATTATATTTCGTTCCCTCTGGATTATTTATATTCGCATAAATCTGAATACCAGGAAGAATGTTAAGCGTTGTGAAAAATATTTCTATACGAATTGGACACTTTTTCAAAAAGTTTCAGAAAGTTTCTTCGTTATTCGATTGAAACGAAATGGCAAATTTGGAATAAGTATCCCGCATCGAGGGAGGCTGTCCAACAGAGAGAAAAAAAAATCGTAGAGCATCTGAGCATGAGAGGAGAATAATCGAAGGTAACACTCGGTGTTATTTCCGTTTCCGCTCCAATAATTAAATCTCTCTTCGTTCAGTGGGCATAAATTAAAATTAAACTGAGGGAATCGCAGCTGACCCGCATCACGACATTCGAGAGAAAAAGAAATGAGAAATGGTGAAACGAAAGCGAAAAACGGATGAGAGAAAAAGAAGAGATGGGCGATATTAACGAAGTAAATATCATATCGATGAATGTTCGTAAATCAATTATTGATTACGAGTTACTTTTACAATATTAAAATAACATTTATAAACCGTGAAGTCGAAGTTGTTTATCATAAGAAAAACATGTTTGATTCGTTTCCAAATATTCGAATGAGTCACCAATGAATTAAACATCGAGCAAGTTATTCGAGCAAATTACTCCGTTTGTCTTTAGACTTCCTACTCGTGTAAATACAATAACACATCTATGTATACGTAGAATAGAGTACACGAAACGAGATGTAAGTTATTAGATTGGAAATATTGTTTATTCAAAGAACGTAGAATTTTAGATGCAGATATCTAAAATATTATAAATTAAAACTAATCACAAAAATAATTTGATATTGGCAAAAAAAAATTTTCGTACGAAGATCACAACGAAGAAAGATTTGATAAAACTTATACTTTTTTCGTTTTTTTTTTTTTCGTTTCGGAATTGGACTCAAAATTATTATATTCTGTATATTCAAATTATTATACTTGTCTTTTTTTTTTAATTTTTAAACTGTTAAAGCAGTTCTTTTTTGCTGCAAGTAAATAGAATATTAATAAATATAAATTTATCAAGTTTTTCTCTTATGATCTGCATGCGAAATATATCATAGTAAATTTACAAACGAAGAATTTATTTATTTAGATCTTTTTTTCTCGTAATAAAGAAAAATTAGAAATAAATATCTGATAGATAAAATCTGAGTTTTGCGGTTGATCCGATGCTACTCTTTTTTTACTTTTTCTCAAATTCTCTCTTGAAAAATTTAAAAAATATATATATATATATATACAACTTTGTTTAAAAACATCTAAAAATTCGACGAACGAACTGAGAATCATTTTCATCCAAGACTGAACACGATCAGTAATTCATTGTATAATCTCATATCATGCAAAATTAGTATCCCGATACTTTCAATAGTGAAATAGAGACTATCAATACTTCTTTCTTCCTCTTCCATCTAGAATTTAGTATATGAAATTTTAGCTCGATTATATTACTCTTCCTCTATTATTCTCTACTTGAAAATTAACATGGAGGAACATCGATCATATTTTGAGTCAGATTGTACACGTTAAAAGCAGAAAAAAAAAGATTTTGTAAAATTATTGAGAAAAATATTTTCAATTCTCAAATATAATAATATATATATATATTTTTCGTTAATTTATACAACATATCGATTTCAAATATTCGTATAAATTAATTTTAATGATATAGCTTTCGTTCTAAAATTTTATTGGTATTGGACTTGACTTTATCATCATCTAGGATAGATCGCTTTATTGACCGTCAATTAATCAGCTGACTGATTGAAAGTTTGATTGATCAGGTTAGTTGGTTACAGCATCGTTATATCATTCGATTTGCTTCTAATCTACATTTGAAGATCTCTCTTGATTATTAATGAGTCAAACCGATTATTCTTTCCTTCAATTTTGACGAATACTATCTGACTTAAAATTCAATTGGTGTAAAAGGGACGATAAAAATCGTGTTACAAAAATGGTATATTTTCGCGTGAAATATGATCGAAATTTATTCATGAGAAATTTGAAAATCATCGGGCGATAATTCTTGATTTTATTAATTTGAAATTATTCGTTTTTATTAACTTTGATTTTATCGTTTAATAAGTTTATTTTGAATAATCGAGAATATTTTGTTATCGAGTTATTTAAAGAGAAAGAATAATTGGAAGTGCAAGCTGATTAAATTTAAAAAAAAAAATGTGAAAATCCCATAAACTTTCAAACAGAAGTTGGAACTTTTAAAAAACGAATAAATCCGATGATTAACTCTAATCAAAATTTTAATCAATTATGAAACTTATATATATATATATATATCTATATAACTATATGTCAAAAGACATTTTTAAAACAATACGAGTACAATTAGATCCATTCCAATTCGATCGAATTTTTTCTCAATTTTCTTTTTTGAAAGAAAAAAATCAAATTTCGCAATTTTGACCTACTTTCGTGCGATTCCATTTTGTACCACAAGCTTTACGTTTGTCTTCCATGCGATTACCTAGTAGTAGCCATTTATAGACTACTTTTCGCTCCCCGTAGAATATTGATTTAGAAAAGGACGTTCTCTCCTTAGGCTACCCTCGGTTAGGTCGTGATCACACGAGCGTTAAAAAAAAAATGGACGTTATGACGTAAGTTACAATTTCGTAGCAATGACGTTGGATAATTCAATAGCCTCGTCTCAGTGTTTTATTTATAATGCATTATTAGAAAAACTTCCTTCATTCCACCTTTACTCGTCGACAAGTTCACAAATATTCATTGGCCAATTTGCCAAAAGTATTCATTATGCTGACTGTTATCGGAACGTGTTATCGGAAGCATGATATAAGAAACGTGTTTACTTCGATTATATATAAATGAAACTTCTCATCGGGAAATCTCGCGTGATTCCATTTGTTTATATTCGAAGTTAAAATTACTTCGAAACATAAATTCAAAATATACGTGACTGTTCGTAAATATTACGCGTAAATTTTCAAGAAATCGATCAGCATTTAAATTCCTTATTTTTAAATCATTAATCGTTTTTCGATTATTTTCGATCAAAGATTGGCTTTGATGCGATGATGATAAGAAAATAATCGGTTAAATTAAGCCTTTCTGTTGTCTCAAATTGGTTCAAAGATCTCGTTTACGAAAATCGTAACGGTGTCGCGTAAATGATAGAGCATTATTATTACTTCGAAATCGGAACGACGTCCGTATCGCTCGTAATCGTACTTTTCATCCGGTCTGGATGGAACGGATCATGAGAAAATTATAACGATCCATACACGAGACACCAATATCACATGGAAAAATGAATATCACGCTCCATAAAATTCTCATCGATAGACGTTCGACTATCGATCGTGACGATGATCGATCATGTATAATTTCTCACGATGCACCTATATGATTATACTATTCGTAAAAATTTATATTCATATATACATCATCGGATAACACAGTTCACTTTACGATATCTTCAAACGTGACACAATACCATCACAAATTATGTACAACATAATTTTTATACATTTTAAATTACTTCTTTAATTGCTTTTAAAATAAGTCATCAAGATATCTTCAAAACAACAAAAAAAAACAATATTCAATTCTTAGATATTTCAAAATGCAAAAGGCACAGCAGGACACTCGAATTATTTCTCGAGTTATATATAAAGAGAAGCTATATACCTATTTATTACATTACATTTATACATACACGATATTTCGAACATATTAGATCGCGAACGGTACACGTACAAACACACACACACGCACAAGCACTCGCACAGATTCTGTCGACATCCATGGAAGTGGATTTGAGCGTGGCCACGACTCGAAGATTTAACGGTACGAGATCGTCGAGGACGGGCAAGCATCGGCGATCGTCCCCGCTGCAATAAAGCGGTGTGCGAATTCAACGAGTTAGTAGCATGGGCATGTGTGTCTGTCTGTCTGTCCGAATCGCAGCACGTTAACGTCGATACCTGTGATATGATATGTAAATATATATGTGTGTGTTTCCCGTACGTGTGTATCACCGTGTGTATGTGTACGTATATTTATATACTTTTAATTAATAAATATATATTTTTTAAAATTAGTATATTAATATATATATGTATATGTACATATACACTTCTCCTGTTTTTTAATCTTAAGAGTATGATCCGCTTCGAAGTGTTGATTCGAATTTTTTCCAAGATATAACGATTTACAAACAGGATATTGGATATTTAATAGTGGAACTTCGGAGTGGATCGTCGATATTTGTTCAATGTACATCCCTACACGATTCACGCCGAGCTTTTGCACGCTGCCAAGAAATCGTGACCTCCGAGTTCGATGGTTGTTACATTGTTAGATGTGCATGAGCCTATCGGTATGAAAATCGTTTGAAAATATGAAATCGATGATTATTAATCACGGTAATTATATTTGTCCCTTGTACAATAACTTTTTTTATAATTAATAATATTAGTGAATCGAGGATTAAGAGGTTGTAATTTATTCAACAAAGTCTGCCATTATTGCAAGACTTACAAAATTTCACTAATAATATTAATCTAATTGTTTCAACAAGACACTAAAATAATATTTCCCCTCCTTTTTTTTATTTTCGATCTTAAATGATTTTCTTGAATATTTTTCGAAATTTCCCCCTTTTGTTCCCTTTCTATTACAAGATGATAAATTTAATATGAAGAATTTAATATTGGGGAAAGTTCTATTCATGGCAAAATCTATGTTTAAGCAGTAAATCCTATAAATTGTATAAATTATATACACGAAAAGATCATTATGTATATTCGTTTAACGTTTAATTAACTTTCATGCAACGAAGAGTCAAAGAGGTAAATGTTACAATTCGAGAGAGACAAATGTCAATTCGGTTACCTGTTACATCTAAGGAGACGGAAGAAAAAAGAAAAAAATATAAAGAACAAATGAGATTAAATTCTCCCGCGAGGAATATTTACAAAAATCTCGCGTAGTCATGCGAAAGTAGACATTTTGTAAACTCGTACCAGGCAAATTTCCGGGACGCAGGATGAATTCTTGAAAAGCTTTTCAAATATTCCTCTCGGTTCAACATTTTTTGAGCATTTTTTTTTTTGTTTTTTAAATCGCGATTTCACGGAAGTATATTTATCCTCTTGTTAAATTACACGCGAGGAGCGAATGAATGTAAATGTTTATTAATCGGCGTATCTCGCGGGACCAAATGTGAATTAAATACGATTTTAAAGAGGAATATACCAATTTTCCATCTCTGTTTTTTAATAAATTTTTAAACGACGCACTATTTTATTTATCATAAATTAATATTGCGTAACAATGTATATAAATCAATGTAAGAATCTTTATCATCGAGTGAATCTCTTGAAAGATATCACGATTGGAAAAATTAAAATTTAATGAAAATTGTGTTTAGAATTCCAATTTTACATAATTTCATGAGCTGACTATGCTCTATGTCTTCGTGTTTCGTGTCTCGAAAATAATTTCATCACTGAGTGCAACGTTTCTTCCATTCAAGATATTCGCTTAATAGAAATGATTCTCTGATTGCCTCCAACGTGACGTATTCACGCAAAGTTCACCAAATAAAATTCTAGCCTTGCCAACTAAAAATTTTATTGCATTTAGGAAAGATATGTATAAGCCATCTTTTTTGAAACTGATGGTATCCAACCTAACCCCCTGTTCACGATTAATCGTGAAGGCTTTAAAGGCGAATTGAACCGATATAACATAGATCGTAATAGCGCGATCCTTTCTGAGAACATAATCCTCTTTCTTATCTTCTCTTGATTTTATTGCTCTTTCAATGGCTCCTTGGTGATCCGCCATTTTTCCAACGTTAATACTCTTGAAATTTGAATGGTTAGATCGTGCGAATTTTGTAACTTAGGAAAGGTAGCGAGAAGTAAAAATAAAAGTTATACGATGGAACTTGGTTTATTTGTTATTTTATTAACGTACGATTGAATCCATTTTCACAAAAATTCCAATTATTTTCCGTTTAAACGAAAATCATATTTTTAGAAAGTATTATTTGTAAGGAAAAATTAAATCCGTGGATTTATATCTATATCTGATTCCACGAATGATTCCCATATTAAACCGCATATAAATGGAGTTCTATTGTAATTTAATGAATGATAATAATTTAGGAGCAAAAATATGGTAAGGAGAAAAGTTGAAAGAAAATTTTCTATTATAACATATAAATAAACATCATGCAAACTCTTCTTTCTAACATCGTATAATCCAATACTATAAGATATTAGTGATATCAAGTGATCAAAGATCAATTATATGAAATATATTAATTTAGAAAAATCAAGATACATTTCTTTCGTTTCTTTAGACAAGTAACAGGTAACAACACTTGTTATAAAAAATAAATAAATAAATTATCTAAAAGATTATTAAAAAAAAAATAAATAATTATCTAATGAAGAACGGATGAATATGATTCTGTCAGGTAAGTAAAAAAAAAAAAAATAAAAAAAAAACTTGGGGATCAAATTAGACGAAATAATTGGAGCACGTGTCGGGATAGGCAAGCGGTGTGAAACAATCGTCTAATCATCGATTTTGCGTAACTTTCACAGTGATCTGCGCTCAAGGATTGATCGCGAAAGACAAGAGCGGCACATCTGATCCATACGTGACGGTCCAAGTCGGCAAAGTGAAGAAGCGAACTAGGACCATGCCGAGGGAATTGAATCCTGTTTGGCACGAGAAGTTCTACTTGTGAGTAATTTTATTACGCGAGTTTCACCTGATATCGTAAAAAAAAGAACGAAAGAGAAAATATAATTATAAATTATTGAAATGTGTAATAAAAATAATATAAAAAAAAACAGATATACGATTCTATTTTAAAGAATAGATCGATACCAAAATCCGTATTATTTAAAAAAAAAATTGTCTACAAGTTTTTCCTCCAAACCATTTTATTCCTAATTCAAAATACGATCAATAAACGGATATATATTAATATAATATTCTTTTAAATAGATAATCGAAATAATTCCCAAAAGAGAGAAAATAATTCATATTCCGAAGCTATTTATATAACATCTAAACGGAAGGAGGAGATCGGGCGGAATTCGAACACCTGAACAATTTCCTGAAATGAAAATCGGATGAGCGAACAATTCGAATCGGCAAATCCAATCTCTGTGAAACCCTGTTAACCTCTCGTTTTCCCGGTTTACAGCGAATGCCATAACTCGTCCGACCGGATAAAAGTGAGAGTGTGGGACGAGGACAACGATTTGAAGTCGAAGCTACGGCAGAAACTGACGAGGGAGAGCGACGATTTCCTCGGTCAAACAATCATCGAGGTGAGGACACTGAGCGGGGAGATGGATGTGTGGTATAACCTTGAGAAAAGGACGGACAAGAGCGCGGTTTCCGGCGCGATCAGGCTGCACATCAGTGTGGAGATCAAAGGCGAGGAGAAGGTCGCTCCATACCACGTGCAATACACATGCCTGCACGAGAACCTGTTTCACAGTTTGTGCGAGAAGAACGATGGGGTGGTCGCGTTGCCCCAGGCGAAGGGTGATGACGCCTGGAAGGTGTACTTCGATCCACCAGGAGAAGAGCTCGTGGACGAGTTCGCGATGAGATACGGCATCGAGAGCATTTACCAAGCAATGACGTGAGTCGTGCTTATTTGACAGTTCAAATTCTTTGGGAATTTTGTATCAACGAGGATGTGTAGTCCCTCTAGCTGTCACTTTGATCAAGATCCCCGGCTACTCCTCTTCCCTTTGAGCGGTGTTTCTTAATGAACATTTAATGTATTATTTTTGTCCATGTGACCTTTTTCGATGATCTTTTTTTGGAGCTCTCTTCGCTGCAACTTTCCATTTATTCTTTATTAATGTAATGGTATCTAGGCAGAGAATTATTTTTTATTATTTAATGAAGAGGATGTATCTACGTGATTTTTAAATTTTGAGGCGAGTAATGTATTATGTGTAAAAGAATAAGCTTGAAAAATATATAAAAATTTAAATTAGGTCACTAGCCTTCCTTTGGAACATCACAAGTTTTAAAATATCGCTGAAATATCGATATTGGATAATTTTATTAAGTACTTGCTGTGTTTTGTCTCTTTACTTTTTTTTTTTTTAAGAATCCATACAAATTAGAATATCATGAAATAATTATAATTTAAGTAGCACATAGAAAATCTATCAATATTCTATCAATATTCATAGATTCATCTCGTATTTTTCAATCGTTTTTCACAGACATTTTCACTGCCTCTCCACAAAGTACCTGTGCCCAGGTGTGCCAGCGGTGATGTCCACCCTGTTGGCGAACATAAACGCGTACTATGCCCATACAAGCGCGAGTTCCGCTGTTTCGGCCAGTGATAGATTCGCCGCCAGCAATTTTGGGGTGAGTTTTCGAAAAAAAAAGAAAAGATTGGTTCTCATTTCTAGACTGCGGATGTTATGTTACGTTTATATTTTCATCATGATCGTAGAAATGGATCCTGTAAATATCATAATTAGATTATTTTAATATTTTTAAATATTTTATATACTTTTGTATATATGTTTTTTTAGACTTTCGTAAACAAATAAGTATTTGCACACATGCATATTTCACAAATGCATATTTGCTTTTATAAGTTTGATAAAAAGAGGATAAAAATACTATGATTGAAAAATATATCTTTCTATACCCAGAGATAGACGGATACACTCTTGACTCCATCAATTTCGTGGTGAAATCCTTCGATTAAATTACTCCTTATCCTCTTCTTCCCCATCTTTTCTATTTCGCAGTTTACCATAGCTGAAAATTGATAATACGGTCTAATTAAAATTTTAATTAAGATTTTTTTCTTATTTTTATTATGTTACATAGGAATCTTGTTGAATTTTCAAAATATATAATGGAAATTATTAATCAAATAATGATTTATTATTACAATCCTATGAAGTATTCTCATTTAATATCATAGAATTGTAAGTAATTTTATAAATAATCCTTACATGTTTGAGTATAAATATGTAGTATAAATTAATTTAAAATGATAAAATAAAGAATAGAATGATAAAAGAATAAACCGAATGAAAAAAATCAGATAAATTGTTAAACAGAATTATGATATATGAATACAAAAAGATGATATCGTTATAAGTAAACTGTATTCTTGTTTTTGACAAATGCTGGTGTTGATATATGATTTAAAGAGAGAAAATTTTTCGAGGAAACTAGAATTTTCGACTATGCAAATCCCGGAATTACAGATTCCATCGTTCGTGACAGAGACTCATTCCAGTAAAACAATGTAAATTTTTTCAAAAAAGTTGCCAGGAAAGAAAAAACGATCGTTCCTGTTTTCGAGTTGAATTATGTATGATTTTATCTTTCCAAGTAGACATACGATCCAATAACTTTATCTTGCGAAAACCTTAACAAAAAGATAGCTGATGCTAACAAAAAAAGGTTGAAGAAAACATATTATGAAACAAACAAACTTGTGAAGTTATAATGATCAATAAAAAGATAGATAAAACATTATATAATGAAAAAAGTAATTAATATATTATTTTTCTTTCATTTACAATAAATGCAGTAAGTAAATAAAATATATTCGATCATCGATAGATTTATTGAAGTTACTATTTAATTTTCATTGTATTCGACGAAATTGTTTACCAAATTATTTATAATCTAAAGATCACGCGTTTCTCTTTTTCGTTTTGATCGTTCGTTTTTCTTCTTGAATATTTTATTCTACGATTCTACGAGCACGTTGGGATAGAATAAATTCCCACAAATCGTAAACAATATTATCGATGTAATTGAATTATCCTATATCCTATAAAAATAAATCACAATAAAGATTTTGGAAAAAATTCAATATTCGAAAAAATAAAAACTTAAGAAAATGAATTCGAAAATTTTTGTAAACAATAAAATTTGTATTTACTTTTTAATATACTATATAATCAGACCAGCAAAATCAATTTTTTATTTCCAAATATTAACAAATAAACAAAAAGGAATTAATACTAGTTTACAAACATCAATATAAGAGTTATCTATTGACATAACTATAATTCTTATTTCATGAAAACATTTGTTATCATATAAAAAAAAAGAATTACCTCGCGATCAAAATGATCGAATAAAAAAGAGATATCATAACTTGGAGCGAAGAATCTCATTAATCCTTCAACTTCGTTTCAACTATATCATACTTTATCAACTTGCAAGCTAGCGAGCCCAATCTATCATAGGAATCCATACTTCGTCCTATTCCCCTCCCCAACTCTCTCCTGCTCCAGAGGGATCAAATCTCGCACATACATTCTCCCGCGAGATAAGCGTAAGATAACTTTTGGGATTGGATAAATGATCTCGGCCAAACCGAAAACCTCGGACCCTTCTTCCGACCGACGGATATTCGTTATTTATGGAAACTCGATACAACGGATACAAAATACATTTTCCATCCTTTTCTTACGGCCCATTTCTTCGCATTCCAGAAAGAGAAGTTCGTGAAGTTACTGGATCAGCTGCACAACTCCCTGCGAATCGATCTCTCGATGTATCGAAATAACTTCCCCGCCTCGAGCCAGGAGAAGCTGATGGATCTGAAGAGCACGGTCGACCTTCTCACGAGTATCACATTCTTCCGTATGAAAGTTTTGGAATTGTCCAGCCCGCCGAGGGCGAGCACCGTGGTTAAGGATTGCGTGAAGGCGTGTCTTCGATCGACCTACCAGTTCCTGTTCGAGAATTGCTACGACATCTACAACAGGGAATTCCAAGTGGATCCGAACGAGGCGAAGAGGGACGCCGAGGATCACGGCCCTCGTTTGGAATCGTTGGATTTCTGGCATAAATTGATCGCGCTGATCGTTTCGGTGATCGAGGAGGATAAAAACAGCTATGCACCCGTCCTCAACCAATTCCCCCAGGAATTGAACATCGGTCAATTGTCGGCGGCCACTATGTGGTCCTTGTTCGCGGTGGACATGAAATACGCGTTGGAGGAGCACGAGCAGCACAGATTGTGCAAATCTTCGGCCTACATGAACCTCCATTTCAAGGTCAAATGGTTGCATACCAATTACGTGAAGGATGTGCCGCCGTACAAAGGCGCTGTGCCTGAGTACCCTGCGTGGTTCGAGCCGTTTGTGATGCAATGGTTAAACGAGAACGATGACGTCTCACTGGAATATCTCCATGGTGCCTTCAACAGAGACAAGAAGGACGGAGTAAGCGTTTCTTTTCTTTTTTTTTTTTTTTCTTAGCGTTTCGATTATCTTCATTTTGTTTAATTATAGATAGAATATTTGTTATATTATACACCTGTATTTAATATAGTATGTAAAATTGTTCATAGTTCCAAAAGAGCAGCGAACACGCGCTGTTCAGTGTCTCCGTCGTCGACGTCTTCACACAATTAACCCAGTGTTTCGACGTGGTCTCCAAACTGGAGTGTCCAGATCCGGAAATCTGGAAGAGGTATATGAAGAGATTTGCAAAGACCATTGTGAAAGTATTGGTTGCATACGCGGATATCGTGAAGAAGGAATTCCCAAGTCATCTGAAGGAAGAAAGAATCGTGTGTACTTTCGATAACTAAATTTGGTTTAATTAAACATTTGTAACAAATTGTACTTTTGTTTTCTTCTTGCAGGCTTGCATTCTCATGAACAACATTCAGCAATTGAGAGTACAATTAGAAAAGATGTTCGAATCGATGGGTGGGGAGAAATTAGAAGAGGATGCGGCGAACATTTTGAAAGAGCTTCAACAACAATTGAATGGAGCACTCGACGATCTTGCTATGCTCTTCGCAAAGAGTTTGGAACCAAGAATAACAGCTTCCGTGAAAGAATTAGGAGATCTGTTGTTAGCTATTAAAGGTAGTGGACAAGTGCAACCTGCTCAAAGAAACAACGTCGCTGTCGAAGCTGATGAAGTATTGCGTCCTCTCATGGATCTTCTCGATGGAAGTCTGTCGTTGTACGCTGAATCTTGTGAAAAGACTGTGCTCAAAAGGTTGCTGAAAGAATTATGGAAGATCGTCATGAGGATTTTGGAGAAGACGGTGGTGTTACCACCTATGTCAGACAAGAGTGTATGATTTTTTGAAATTTTTATTCTAAAAATTTTAATCGAGTTAATTAAATATATTGCTACTGTTCATTTTATAGATGATGTTCAAGAATCTAACAGATAATGCAAAGAATTTAGCCGCGAATGCTAAGATAGAAGACATGTCGAAATTGTTTAAAAATCACATGGCCGGCAAACCGGATGTGAAGAATGCACTGAGCGGTGTAATGGTGCGTCATTGTGTATAATTTAATAACTAATATATTTTAAAAGATATATAAATTATTATATCGATGAAAATTTGATATTCTATATCATTGAAAATTTTCATTATAAATATATTATTTTTACATACAGGATATTTCGAAAGAAGTAGAAAAGAATCTTTCACCGAAACAGTGTGCAGTCCTCGAGGTTGCCCTCGATACCATTAAACTGTATTTCCACGCAGGTGGCAATGGTTTGAAGAAGACATTCTTAGAGAAATCACCGGAATTGCAAAGCTTGCGATATGCCTTGAGTCTGTATACGCAAACAACAGACACACTCATCAAGACTTTTGTCACATCTCAGGTCAATCAAGGTAAGTTCTCCTTTAAACGGTAACATCATTAAATATCTTCATCTAAACATTTTCATCAGTTATAAGGTAAAATCATATAATTATGTTGAAAATTATATATGCAATCATAATTTTATTTATCTTTTGTTTATAAGTATCAACGATAGTATATCAAAACTAAACACAAAATTTTATTCATTTTAATTAATGGAGGGAAAAAAATCAAAATAAAATAATATCAAAGAAATCATTATATTTTTTCCACTTGAGATAATCAAAAAAAAAAGCATATTTCATATAAAAAAGAACTAACACAATTTTCCAGCACAATATCTATCATCACACATAACAATTAGCAAAATTTCAATCAAGTTGCGAATCTAAATTGACCGAATAAATTAAATTTTATGAAAACAAACAAGTGACTCTCCAAAAAATTGATTTCCGCTTTATTGCAATACACGTTGTTTATGAATATCTATCTATATCGTGAGTTTCCAAAATTAAATTTATCCATTCATCAATAATCTAACAAAAACTTGGCCCAATCAAATTTCCATTAACCACTGAATTTAAGATCAAATTGAATAAAAGCAAAAGAAAATAAATCATTCTACAACACACGCTTCTTTTACATTTATGATAATTCGTGCACACACACGTACACCGCGACATTTTTGGAAAAATCGACGTACGAAATACAACCGACATAACCGAAATTATCGCGACAGTGCCACTGAACAATGCGTCAAAGCTACGTCAGCGTCAGCGTTCGATGAGCAGCGAAAGAGGTGGCGACGAAGGGGAAGGAGCCGAGGGTATGGAAAGCCTCGAGGAACCCCTTCGCCAGAGCAAGCCCTCTCTTCGTCGAGAGAGTCGACAAGGTATCGGAGAGCACTAGCCACCTTAGAGCAGAAGGGAATTCTTCGCTGACTTCCGGCCACTTTCGAACCTAGGCGCTCATTTTAGGACGTAGTGGACTGTTTGTGATTGCATTGTGCACCGAGCTGTCTTCTCGGGATTAATTAGGAATTTTCTCAATCAAATTTAGAATTCAGATTGTAAGCACTCTTTCGGTACTTTGTACTATGTATAAAATTGAATTATGAACTATAAAGGCGTAAATAATACAAATCAGTAATGCAGATTCTTGATGCATAGCAAACGTTTATCATTAAATGAAATTGAGATAAAAAATGTGTCCTGAAGACTTCTCGGTGATCGATAGTTGTATTAGGTAGTGCTGCTGTTGCTGTCACTACTACTGCTGTTGCTGCTACTACAAAAATACTTACAAAATAATCGATAGTAGAAAATGGCCACCTTCGGATCTGAAAGCCATAGTTTCTCTTAGTGATGCCATCCTTCATCAAGTTGAGATCATAGGTCATTAAGAAGGTTATTAATTGCTAGTGAAACTTCGAACTTCCATAATCTAATAATTCATGAGTTCATGAAGATTTAAATCCTATAATCTTGGAAAGCCCACTTGAAACTTCATAACTTTGGACTCAGAATTCGAGATTTCGAATGATCAATGTTCCACTTATCTTCTATGGCCGCGAACAATATGATATTTGCATGATCTATCACTGTTTTTATAAGGCTGTATTCATCTCGATAGCAATGTTGTTGATGTCCACTTGATAATGACTATCAACCTATTCTGGTACATTTATACTTTCTACAATTTACTTTGTACAATTATGTGTACACATGATACATTTACATACCATATTTAAAAGTTTATTTTTTATTTAATTTTTATCTTTTTTATAATTTTCTCAATAAATGACAGATTACACTTTAAAATTATACTTTATGTATACTTACACAATAATAATATAAATTTGTGAATATATACTCTATATATCACACATACTCCAGAGGTTGCCATTTTCTAACATTGTTTTTTACACTAAGCATTATTTTAATAATTTTTTTTTTTTTTAAGCTTTGACAAATGTACACCTAAACACCTATAGATTTTCTTTATCACAGTCAATTCACCATATCATCTTCCAATTAAATTGTTTTTTCTAAGAAATATATAGCAGATAATACCAACAATTCTATAATTTTTTTTTTTTTAGATATCCATATTGATAAATTAATTATCATTAATCGTAAAATGCATAATCCAGTAAAAACAATGAGATATAAAATTTTTAAAAATTAAATTTTGTAATTTTTACAATTAAATTGTTGCAAACTAATCCTTGCTCATAAAATATGAAGTCGATTAGCAAATTAGTAAATTTATTATTGTATAAAGATCTTGTAAATTTTATATGCTTGAGATTATTCATGTGTCTTTAACAACACAGCAACTTCGTCTTCTTTGATGAATTGATTCAAAGATATAAAATTCCATGCATATGATTAGAGCATGTAATCTGCTCTAGAATTAGATATTATTCATATATTATATAGTATTTTAGCATTCGATTTCAAAATTTTAGTCTCGAATAAAGCCTCAGCAAGGCTCTTTTTTTCTCTCTCGTAGTGACAAAAATTTTGAATTTATATATGAAATCTAACTTGTTCTTAATAAAGTTCCAGATACTGCTGGCACAGAGGAAAGCTCAGTTGGAGAAGTCAGTATTCAAGTGGATCTTTTCACGCATCCTGGAACTGGCGAACAAAAAGTTACGGTCAAAGGTATATTTCATCCAAATTTTTATGCCACATTATAAAATATCTGCAATCACAATAATCTATCTTATATTTAAAATTTCAAACATTTTATATAATATTATCTAATAAATTATACTTTTTAGTTGTCGCTGCAAACGATTTGAAGTGGCAACTAGCTACAGGAATGTTCAGACCATATGTTGAAGTAAACTTGATCGGACCTCATCTAACTGGAAAGAAAAGGAAACAATCAACAAAATCAAAGACCAATAATTGGTCACCACAATTCAATGAAAGTTTCGACTTGTGAGTATTCAAATATAAATGCCTAAATGTAATAACTTTACACTTTGGTATTCACCATCAACTCTTTCTATTTGTTTGATTTATTTTCTCTGCATAATAAATTGACGTAATTATTTCAATATATCCAGCATGATCGGCAATGAGCAGCAGCAATTGGACTTCTACGAATTGCACATCTGTTGCAAAGATTATTGCTTTGCCAGAGAAGACAGACTAGTCGGTGTAGCAGTAATGCAGCTTAAGGATATAGTCGAAGAAGGTTCTTGCGCCTGTTGGTTGTCGCTTGGCAAACGAATCCAGATGGACGAGACCGGTTGGACAATCCTGAGGATTCTTTCACAGAGGAACAACGATGAAATTGCAAAGGAATTCGTAAAACTGAAGAGTGACATCAGGCAGGAGACACCTTTACCGAATCCTACCTGAGACTCGAAGTCACAGCATTAAAGCCACGACAGCGAAGCGATGCGTCCTTCGAGTTTGGAAAGAGCTCGGAGGAGAAAAGGAAAGAAGGGGCATTGTGCACAGGGGAAACTATAGAACGTTCGGCCGTCGTTGTCGAGAATGAAGTCTTTAAAAAACAAACCAAAAAAATAAAAAGTAAAAAAATAAGTGCGAGCAATACCGCAACATATACGAAAACGAAACACAAATAAAAAAAAAAAAAAAAAANACGAACAAGAAAAAAAGATCACCGATAAGGACAATCGGCCGAATCCTTTTCGGTTCTTATGATAACATCGTCGGTCAGTGAGGGAACGAGAAAGCATGTCACGCGACATATTTTCTTCTTGCTTCCTTCGCAGCCAGCTTCCGGTCGAGCGTGTTCTTCTGTCTTTTTTTACGAATCACAGAGCTTTAGCCCCGTCCCCTATATAAACCAAATAAACAAAAAGAAAAAAAAAAAACAACAACAAAACCAAAATAAAGAAAACAAGAAGGAAGGGTTTCGAGTAAACATATTTAAAATGTGCCCCGAATCGAAACGTTCGTCCAATGGAAGTCAAACAAGGGAGAAAAGAAAAAATGGAAGGGTGATTCCTCCCACTCTTTCGAAACAAACGATAGAAAAATAGAATAACGTCCAAGACGGCGAACTTTTTGTTCAAATAAGTGCCGTAAAGATGGAGGATACGAAACCTCAGGTATTGGAGAGTGTTTTGAATAGACGCGATATGTGAAAACAGTGCTGCCAGTATGCAATATATTTGGTAAATATTCGTAACATAAGAAAAGGAGAATGAAGTTGAAATAGTCGTAAAATGTATCCAGCGCGATTAGACCTCGACCTGTATGGATTCACAAAAGAAGAGGAAGCAGCTTAACTGTGAATAGTAAAGAAGAAGAAAATAAAAGAACGATCGAATCGGGGTCCGTGAACATAAGCATGTTGCAAATATAAAACGCGAATCAAACATGTTTTTAAAATTGAAAAGCGAATCGTGTTGCAACGAGGAGATGTAATACTATAAATATATAGACCCTTGTGAGAGACGACGTTTTAGGCCGTTTGTTTGAGAAGACGAGTTTTCTTGTAGATATGTGAAACACATTGTTGACGAAAAAAGTTTTTTCTAAATAACAGTTTAACGTAGCATTGCGTACGACCAATAGGCACATCACGACGTTACTCGAGATGTGCCGTTAGTAATAAATAGGCATTGTAATGTAAAGTACGTTCTTATTGTAAGAATTAACAAGAGATCGTATGAGTCTGATTATTGTTGGTGAACAAATACGAGGTCCGCTCGAAGACTTCGAGCATTCTTCGTGAATCACCTTTGGTCTCGCTTCGAAGATCTTCGAAATGATATATAGATGTTTACTTATACAAGAAATTGATATTCCGTTCCATTGAAAAAGGTAAATAAAAAAAAAGAAAAAGAAAAAAAAAAGAAAAAGTAATAAGAAGAAAGAAGGAAAGAAGTAGAACTTTCGTCCGCCTTAGATTTTCCTTCAGTGTATAATATTGTGAAATAGAGAATCCGGTCTTTGATCTATTATAACCAGAAAATACTATTTCTATGAATCGACAGCCTAACTTTTTCGAAATTAAACTTTATATCGTGGTAGTTGTATGGTAACTTAAATAATCATCTAACTTCGACTCTTTTTCCTCTTGACGATCATTGCTTTTTGTGTGAGCGAACAAAATATGTAAACAGCAAGATGGAACGCAAGCTTTGAAGAAAAAAAAATGGACATTAATACTTCTCTCTCTATTCGCTTAAAATATCTCATCGATATTACTCTTGTAAATAAATCAAATATTGTCCATTCATAGAAATGGTTCGTTACAAAGATTGAAATCCGCAATTCTCTGATATAAGACTTCCCCCACTATATAAAAAAAAGAAAAGGAAAATCGAGAAAATTAAGGGTGGACGCGTTAAACAATCCCTCAATCTGCTACAAAAACAAAAACGGCCCTCGCGGAAGACACTAATGTTCTTCATTTCGCATCTAACGTCGTTCGAAAATTTTGAAGATACTTGTTTAAGAATACATATTGCAATTCTTGCACGAAGCTTCGATCGGATCTCCCGAGAAATTTGCAAATGAAATAAAAAAAAAAATAAAGAAAAGGGAAAAACAATGAAAAAAAGCAGAAAAAATAAACGAAAGATGAAGAAACTAATAATAACACAAAAAAAAAGATGCACGCGACTTTGAAACTAAATAAATTTCATTCTCCGGCCTTCGCAGGTCAACCAGATATACAATTCCAGAGATTACAATGATTATATCCACAAAAAAAGTTTCTACTACGTAGTACGTCTAGATATACTTACGTATTGTGTATAGTATCTAAATGCTGATGTAGTTGCGAGCGCGGGATACTCGTCTGGAGAGAGAGCCATCCAAAAAATGAGGAACATTCGGCTATATTTACAATTACCATATCCGGATGATGCATGCCGTCTATACGCGGCACGAATCAAGCACAGAATTTCTGCATAGGATTTCGTTTAATATTGTGCATATAAGCGCATATCTTTCTGAAATTACTTCTTACCATGTAATTTTGCGACAAAAATCATATATCTCACAATTGAATACAAAAAAAAAAGAAAAAATAACAATGAATTAATCATTCATAAATCAATATCTTTAAATCTCATTACAAAATATTGTAGAACAGAATAGAGAAAATTTACATTATAATTTAAACGTATTTTGTTTTTGTAAACATCAGATTTAGCGCGTTATTCGTTAACGTGATTAAAATGCATAAATTTAAACGGATTTGTATACCGGTTTCGATTAAAATACTTTCGACGAAACGTTCCTCACGTATTAAACGCATTGCAACTCATTTTTTTTTTTTTTTTTTTTTTTAATGTTCGCGTTGCTTCGATCTAGTGTGCCTTCGACCGAAGAAAAACGAACGTAGCGAAAAAAAGATTTCGAATTTGAAACCACACTTATCGAACACAGACAAAAACGACATGGTATCAGCGAAATACGCATATAGAAAATATAGAAAAATACAAATGAAAAAGAAAAAGGGAAAAATTAGAATTGAAAAAGAGAAACACGAATCCGCGATCTCGCCACCATCTTCATTTGTAAAAGTGTCTATTTTCTCCGCTGCCTAAGTACATACTAATTAATGAAAAAAGGTTGGCGAATTCGGCAACCAGGCCAAGTCCGTCGACGAAACGGGAACAATCTTTTGTGTGTTTCTTTATGCTAAAAAGTTTTGGGGTCGCTCGGCGATTGCGCTTCGTGGACGGGATTGACCGCCAATTTTTCCTCCTATTCTCCGCTTCGATTAATATCTCGTAAGCTTAATGAAAAAAAAATATCTCGTGTATTCTGTGATAATTACTACCCTTAAAGTACATATACACACGTATACACTTGCACATACATATTTCACGTAACCTATAAACATTTATACATATAATAATAAAAAAACAGACACACGGTATAACCTAACAATCAGAACTGCTAAGTTGGTACACGGATAGAATACAAGTCTATCTATTAGTTATTTATTGGTTAATTTGTAAATTGTAAGATGGATCAATTGTACTGTATTGAACAATTTATATTGTTATTTAGCTATTAATTATTTCTAATAGATTCAAACAATCATAAAGATAAGCATGCGTAATGATCGAAAATTTATCACAAATAAGAAATTATTATAATATTGAAAAATTTGTTTTTTTTTTTATGTTATCCTAAATGCCAACTTACCAACTCTATAAACAATTGAATTGAATATGCAACATATAACACAAAACAGACAAACATATATAGAAACATAATTGTACATACACAATATACCGCGCGCATATACATATACACATCAAGCACGTGAACACAGTTCCCAATAGCAACAGTATTTTTCTCTTTTAAAAGACATTTCGATTTCTATTCTCTATACTCGTTAAACGTCCGAAGAGTCTCATTGGTATGATAGCGAAAGATACCATGGCAATGTTGCATAAAGATTGTGATGAATTATCACAATATCTATGTAATCGATCGGTAATATAAGAATGACACGAATACGATGATATTGATACTGGGAACGCAAAAGTAATCGTCGAATAATCAATCAGGTAAGAGAGGAATTTCGACGAGCAACGAGGGACAAGAAATGACTAGGAATTTTCACGTTACCGTTTAATAGTGATATTTTTGTCTAAATTCACGTGAACGATATGCGTGAATGTTGCTTCTTATATAGTTTACAGTCATAGGAAAACAAAAGAAATCGTTGTCATAACATTTTGTCCTTTTCTTTATTTTGTATTGATTGATCTAAAAGAAAAAATTGCACAAAAATATATTATTCAAAAAGAAATGATACAAAAGTGCTCTGCAATGATTCAATTTGAAATGAATAAAAGTTTAACCCTGCTGGGACTCTCAAACGGAATTCAGTTTTCAAGTGCTTTATCTTGGATTCTACTTAAGATATCGATATAATTACGGTACTAATACATAATTTATAAAATTGATATTATTCTAGTATTATTAGATTATTATAATAACGAGATGCATGCTATGAATGTTTAGAAATGAATGTTTAATAATAGATCTAGTCTTTAGTCTATGAATTTCATTACTTTTAATAACTTTGAATTCGAAAAAAGAAAAAGAATATAAAAGAACAATGAAAAAAATATATATATATAAAATAGAATGGTCCCTAAAGGGTTAAAAAAAATATTAAAAAAGAAGAGAAATAAAATGTATTATTATCTTTAGATAATGAGAATGCATATCCGTAAATCATTTTAATATATCATTAACATTTATATATTTTAAATTTATACAATCGAAAATAAATGCGAAAATCGAAAAAATTTTTCTGTGATTGAATGTCTCGTTGCACGAATCGATTCATTATTCTTCTCAAAAAAAATCGAAGAAAAAAGAAAAGAAATATGTATATAACGAAACAAGGTTAAGTGTTCGTAGTTCTTGTTCGACGAGAGCATGTCATCGCGAACTTTTGCGTTCAGTAGCTGACCATGGACGCAGAACCAAAGAAAGGAAATTATTCGAAAACTAGACTTCAGATTGCTATATTATGAGAACATTTAGCAGAAGAAACCATTTAACAAATGGAAAGGAAAAAAGAAAAAAAGAACAAATATATACACAATTGTTGACAATACTATGCTTGAGAAATCATACGACGCGTATATAATTGTACTTAACAAATATATTAAAAAAAAAAAAAAAAGAAAAAAAATGGCAGAATGTTTGTGTTTCGTAAATAAAGCATATTAAGGAATAAATTTGTAATCATGTGACAAGAGATGCAAAAAGAAAATAATAACGAAACGCGTAATTCTGTGCGTACGTGCGGATGACTGCATGATTATTAGGTATTATATCTCAACGAGTACATTTTCATCGTTCCCGTAAAGAATACCATTGTTGTTATCAAAATTTTTAACGCGAAACTAAGCGAATGAAGAGGGAGAAGAATTATATTATACAACACACCGTTGCGCAGCCTCCGAATATACATAGGTGAACCTAAAAGCAATTGTATCAGAGACAAACACGCACATTCAACACAAAAAAAAAAATACCAAACCCCAGATCTTTATTAATAAACGTTTATCTTTCGTTCGTTCACTTGCACTAACAGCTTATTCTTTGAATCATTTATGTAGTTCAAATCTTTTTAGCTCTAAACGATGTGTGTGCACGATTTTTCGTTATGATTCTATCTTTAAAAAATGGTATCTCTCTTGATCGATTGACGCACGCGACGCCAGCATTGCCAGGTATTTTTTTGAATTTATTATTTCATTAATTGTTCATGTTTCGTTTATTTTCTTTAACATTGAATTAATTATTTAATTTTAATTTAATTCTAATAAAAATAATTATCGAATATTATATTTTAATGAAATTCATCATTTTTCGCCATATTTGACTAAATATGTACATGTCATCGAAAAAATTAAAATCGCAATGATTTTATCATATTTGATCGATATTTTTATATATATATTTGTCATATTTATTTCATATTTTTATAAGAAAAGAGATATTAAGAAAAATTATATTTTATCATATATATAATATTATTTATTTTCATTTTAACAAAATAATACTTAATTTTTTTTCAAACTTTTAACAATTATTGAAATTTTCAAATTTTTCAGATTCAATTATAAGAATGTGTATCGTGATTAACGATATAATAAAACTGTATGTAAAAAATTGATTATGATTATTTATTTAATTATCTTTAAAAAGAATTATAAAAGAAACAAATTTGTTTGGCGACGTGTGTAACAAGATTCGATCAATAAATTAAAAAAACGACATGATATAATATAAAACAGCGAAAGAGAGAATGATTAAATGACAATGTTATTCAAGAATATGCAAACTATATTATGAATATGAAAAAAATTGTTACAGTGGTGTCTATCGATCAATTAAATAATTAAATGGAGTATAAAAAGGTGATATTGTGCGTGAATAAAATGCAAACGAGGAAAGTTGACCAGAGTTTTATCATCGTTGAATCATTGTACCACATTCCATATCATCATATTTTACATGAAAGGTAAAACCAAAATATATTCATTATCATGAAATATTAGATAAACTTTAAGATGTGACTCAATGTTTCATCAATGCATAATCGCTGTACGAAATTTATCGAAACCATCGATAATCTAGAGGACTTATATTTCATTAATCATAATCCAAATTCTTAATTATATTACTTTAATAAAAATTATCATTGTATGTTAATGTTTAATTTTTTAAAAATTTTTAGATTTAGTTAATATACATCGAAATAAAATACACATATATATATATTGTATATAAATGATTTTATCAATTTCTCTTTTTTATTTTTATTAAAGTAATTTTTTTTAATCTTTATTACGGATAAAATAAGAATTATATTTAATTTTTACGTTGCGTTAAAGACCTCTAGATTTTCGTCTGAAATGATGAAAACAAAATTTATATATCTGATCGTTTTATCACGTTGTTTTTATCACTTTCATTTTTACATCAACCATCATTGCCATCATTGTAATTATAATATGGATTTTCATGTTATATGAAGCGTTGCTTATTGTCTCGATTATCTTTTCGTAACTTATAATTTTTGCATTATAATACGCTCACATGTAAAATATTATTATGTACTAATCGTGCAAAATATATTGCATATACAATTGCACATATATATGTAATTTATGTGAAATATTACAAGCTATCAATTTCAAAACTATTAAAAATAGCGCCAAATTTGGCATTTAATAATTTCAGAGAAAAGTTAATAATAAAAACTAGTTTAAATTTTATAGTACCAAAAAAATTTTACTTTTATCTATTAATTTCAATGATAATAGCTTGTAATACTACACACATATATATAACACTTGTACATATACATGATCATGCTATGCATTCACGATCTGATTGTTGTTGTTTTGTGTTTCAGTGAATTAGCAAAAATCTAACAACATAAATTACGTGTCTTTCTATAAAATTTATTTATAAAACTTATATGAAAGAAACGCGAAGCATCAACCAAAATGAAACATTTTCAAAATACACATTCATTGAATTTAAAAATTCTTATGTTTTGGTACATTGATAATCTTGTTATCATATTTCATCTATTATAATGTGTTATTTATTCTTTCTCATTATGTTATTAATTCTTTATATTTTCCATTTTTATTTAAAATCCAATACATATCAAGTTAAGAAAAGAAATATATCGACCAATTCTGTATGAAATTTTACATACATTCTTGTTTATCCAAAATTACATAATATTGCTAAAATGAAATATTGCTAAAAAAATAGTATTTCATAGAATGTCTGCTTTTCTTTTGTAAATGTTAATAAAGCTTAGCATCTAAGATAATGTTATTTATTGTACATTGCAAAAATGCGATTTATTTAAACAAGATTTTTCTTGTTATAATATCTGTATACAAACTAAAATATTTATATATTTTAATTAATTTCTTAAAAAGTGAAACATTATGTAAAATGCAATTATTGTCACAAAGTAGGATTTAATACAATTATCAACATTAACATACAATACATTCTGATATAAAACATTCAATTTATTTATTTTTATTTATTCTTACAAACATTTGCACTGCTTGTCTAATTTTCATTCATATGAATTTATCATATCCAATGGGTGCTCTTAAATAGACAGCGGAACAAAAATTATATGATATAAAATGGTATACATATACATATAAGAGATTGATATAAAGGATGGCTTTCTTAATGGAATAAGCTATCTCAGGGGAAGGTAATTCAAAAAATCTAATAAAACTTCAAATTCTATGAATTTCAAGATATTTTACTTAAATACCTCCTTTTATTTAATATAATATTATCACATAAGTTAATTTAAATTTTATTTTAAAATAATTTCAATATATAGACTTTTCAATATATACATATCAATACATATACATTTTAATTACATAATTAAATACATAAAAAATAATTAAATATATGATTATTATTTATTAATTAACATTTAATTTATCTTCATAGATTTTTTAATTATATATTTTCTTCAATCTATGATATAAATTACTATAGCAATATGCTAAAAATTATATACGAATAAAAATATAAAAATATATCATATTTTTTTCACATATAAAATTTTTTTATTTTGCATATGTCATAAATATATTTATATCATTAAAAATTTATATATTTTAAATATATCAATTAGAACAAATATATTTTTCATGTACTTTATTAAATGTTTTAACTACAATAATATTGATTGACATGTATATATATTAGTATTATACATGTATTGTAAACAATATAAAATCTTTGCTTCATTTTTTTTCATACATACTTCTAGTTAAGTGCTCCCCTGGTACGTATACTTTACCCAAGTGTTTCTATAATAAATATTAAGAAATCTTATATTATTTAAAAATATTATTTATATATTATATATATTATATTATTTAATACATATAACATAATTACTTAAAGTAAAGTTGATAAAAATAATTTTAAACAATAAAAATTCTAATTTATTTCTTTTTTTTAATAATCAATTAATAATTCCAAATAGAATAATTTTTTTTAAATTATTTTCTGATTTAATTCTAAAAAATAAATGAACAAAAATATGAAATTAATCACAATTAGAGTATAATTAAAAAACAATAATATTAAATGTTATAGTACAATTAAAAAACAATGATAATTAAAATTAAAAATAATGATTAAAATTACGATAAAACATCTCAATAATTTAAATTTAGATTAAATGTCAAAATAGATTAAATTTAAATCAAAATTTGAGTTAAAGTACAGTAAAATTTTGATATAAATTATATAAATTATAAATTATTGTTAAATTTAAGTGTTTTCTAAATTTAAAAATAATTAAAAAATTTTTGGAATATTTATCGAAAGTTATTAGAAAATATAGAAATCATTAAAAAATATTTGATCTTTTAAAATGAAATTTAATTACAAATGTATTTCAATGCAAATTAATATTAATATATTTCTTAAATAAAAAACATTAATTATAAAATATATTAATTATATAAGAATATTTTATATTACCAATTCTATCTCACGAGCATAAGATAACTGAGGATTCGACCATAAGTTGTACAAACGATATCGTCGAGGCTCAAAATATATTGAGTATATCCAAAAAACAAATATAGATGTTATTAATAAATTTCCTGGTGTAAATTTTTCAATCATTTTGAATATTTAAATTCTGAAAATAAATTCAAATTTAATAATAAACTTTTCTTTGCGATTACGTTGAATATAACCTTTACACAATAAAGCTTTACTAGTGCTGCCACACCAATGAGTTACATAAGATAAATATAGACATTTTTAATTGGTTAAATTATTATCATATTTAAGGCTTATTTTCATATAAAAAATAAAATTATTTCAAAGAAATAGTATATACATATACAATTAATTGAATACATTAATTTAAATATTTAATAAATATATGATTTTTTAAAATATCATTTTTCTTATTTAGTAATATTAACTATTACTAACAATAACAAAAAAGAATAAATAAAAATATGTATATAACAAAAATAGTTTCCAAAGATAAATTCAAATCAAAATAAATACATTAGTATAATAACAAAATAAAAAGAAAAAAAAATTATTTTATTTTCTTTTTTTATTTTTTGAATATATGATTTATAAATATAACATAACTGAATATATATGAAGTATAAAAAATTCTATTAAGCATTAAATTACATGTATTAAAATTAATTTATTTTATCCCTTTACAAAATTGTATATGTAGAATTATAAACTGAAAGTAGATGGCAGCAGCAGTATCCAAAGAATCAGGCGATGCAAGTGAAGGTTGTCAGTCGATCGTTGGCTGCGACCGTAGGAGGACAGTAGAATCGACAATCGCATGCTATTTGAGTGTAAATCGGGATTGGTTGACGGTTCTCCCGTAAGCCCCACCTACCAGGTGGTCGTTCGAAAGTGTAGTTGTGTAGTTCCTTACGGCGAAACGACGGGCGCTGCTCTCTCTTGAACGTATCCAATCGCGAGAAAATCTGAAATGAGACGTATCGGTACGCTAATATGTGACGGTTGAGAGAAAACGAGGACCAGGAACGTGTGAGAGGGTGGTCTACGCGCGGGTGTTACCACTTTCGAAGCGTGACGAAGAAAACGAACCGCGTAAAGAAGTGGCAAAGGTGGAGATCGTGAAAAAGATCCGCGTCGAAAAACAAAAGAAAACGCGTGTGTGCCAGAGCTTCGTGTAAGAAGAATCCTCTATTTCGGGGGGGGGTTGTATATCTTTTTCTCTCTTTTTTTGTGCCTCTCTACCTTCTTTTTTTCTTTCTATTTCTCTTCGTCTTTACTCGATTTGTTCCGAGTGAAAGTATCATTGCGGCAAGTGTTTTCTCACCGTGTAGTATGCGCCGTTTCGTATCGCGGGGTAACAAGTAGAGGTAAAAAAAAGTGTTTCGTTTAACCAACAAGGACGTCAGCTGTGTGCGCTTTTACGAGGGGGACGTGTGCGAGAGAGAACCCACTGTTGAGAGACAGAGAAATGGCGGCGCTGGTGGCAGGTGTCCAGTATGGTTTGTCGTCGCACAGTAATTTTCACGAAAACAAGTCCCTGATCTTCGTGAAACTCACCGACTCGGCGCAACGTGCCATCGAGGACTTTCTCAGAAATCGGGTAAGTAAATATTATTCTTTTTTCATGCCATTCTTAGCAATATCTTTTCCTTACGTATAGGCTAGAGTTGCAAACTTGTATCGTATATATACATATAGATGTATGTATATGTACGCGCCTCTGCACGCGTCACGAAGCAGTCATGTGTGCGTACATGTGTCGTAATGTCGTGCCAAGAAAAGAGACACCCGATCGTCAGTCGCTTGCCATATTTCGTATAAAATTTCTTTACTATACGATCAAAGAATTATCATATTTGTTCACAGAAATTAATATAAACGTTATTATTTGAATCTACAATTATTATAGCATCGATAGAAACAATAGAAAGAAATATCAGAACTAAGATATCAGGCCACGTTGGCTTGTTAGCAGCTGCTTAGTGCTCCACGTTTTTCCTTCTTAGCTTGTAACGGTTAGAAAAAAAATCGAATACAATTCAATTTAAAACAATTAAAAGTGTCTTTTTCATCAAATTACGCTCGACTACATCATTACAGTATATCCGTATGGTTTGACAATGACATTACGTAATAAGGGGACTGACAAGGCAATTCACTTGCTTGATTCATTTTCAGATTGCGGAAATTTTAGAAAATTTATTTAAATCATTGATTTATTCGTTCATGTATACTAATTTTTAATAAAATTCATTAAAATCAGTGTTATTTGAAACATCTTTAAAAATTATTTGCTTTTAATATTGCAAAGCGTGATTTTTGTAAAACTTTCTTTTAATTCTCTTCATCATAGCTAATGTTCTAAAATATCTTTTTTTCGCTACAATAATAATTTTGTATTTTCATGAAGGTTATGTTTGACCATCATTTAGGTTTTTGATTTCATAAATATATTCACGTTTATCTGCTTATAGATTAGCTTAGAGAATATAAGAGAATATATATATAATAAAAAATAGACAGGGAAAAAATGATATAAGTATGTTGCTATTATTATGAAAAAATCGTCTCAATTTAAACGAGTTTTATATTTCCTGACAAATTCTAACCTCTTAGACGAGATTCGAAAGTAAAGTCGTCAAAGGGGCGTATGCCCTTTGTCAAAATATATCTATATTAAAGCCAGTCATATAGAAAGCTTCTATATACTTTTGTTCTTAATATGCATATATATATATGTAAAGAAAAATCAAATTAAAGTGAAAAAGAAAAAAATTGAAAACATAAAAATATCTATATGAATTTTATGTGGATTATCGTTTTTTTTTTTTTATTTTTTTTTAATTTGTGATCGTATGTCATTTGAACATATTTATGAATCGATTTGATTAATGCAATTTCAAAACTTTATATATACTTTGAAATTTTAGTTTATGTGAATTTTATGATAACTTTTTCAACTTGGTAAATTAAAATGTGAATCTTCTGTTTCCATATGTTACTCTTGTCGCTTGTCAGTTCAATGATTTATCACTTATACGTTGGTTGAATAAAAAATTATTTTTGAGTTTTCCTTATCTTTGATTAGGAATATTTCAACGTTTTATTATTTTAATATGTATAATCACGTTTTTTTTAGCCACATTATTTAGTTGAATCACATATGTATATATGCATATTATATTTGATTTTATAAATAAATTTTTTATACATAAAAATCAATATTTTAATATTTAAATATTTTTATTTTATTATCCTACAAATTTTAAATTAAAACAATTTCTTAATCAATAATTTGCAAATTTTTCACGATTATTTGTTGATCAACTTTGCATAACATTGAAATGTAAAATATTTTACAATTTTCTTGTTTTTATTTTTATTTATTATGAATGCTACATAATCTAGTGATTATATATAAAAATTAAAATTAAATTAAGATAAAAATAGAAATAAATAATTCATTTATATTTTAAATATATATAATAATATATAATAAAATATATAATAAAAATTTTGCTTAGTAAGTACAAACTATCTACAAATCGATAAACGATGTACATAAAGAATTCACGAAATTGCAATTGGAATTGGAATGCGACAAAGCATTTATTTGTTCCACATCAGGAAGCAGTTACATTATGCACGTAGCATGATTTTTCGTGTGGATAAATATATGCTTTTACGACGTTCAATATTATAATTTGTAATATTTTATGTTTTAAATAATTGATTTGTTTTCTTTTAAATATTCTGATTCATTTAGTGAATTCATAGAGAATTTTTTCTTAAAGTTTGAGATATGTCTTAACAATTTCTTGCTTAAATTTCTTTGCTTAAATTCATACATTTTTATATTTGTATAGTACGAAAAAAAAATAATAAAAAATAATCTATAATATAATAATTTTACATTAAAAGTAGTATGTAATCGTTTATTTAGTTCAAATATTTCAGTTAATTCCGTTACTGCTCATTAGTGGCTACCGCAACGCCACTGGTGGTCAGTATGATAATTAACGCGTTAAATAAAACTATGAATGTTCTAATTTGTGGAAAATGCAATGTTTTTTACAATGAAATCAGTTCATATTATTTGAGTAAATAATTCGAAAGATATAATAAATAGCGAAAAAAATAAGAAAAGCCTACGATATTACTTTGAAATACAGCACGTGTATTAGATTCGAATCTCTTTTTTTTTCGGGTACAGTTGCATAATACTGCGGTCAAGTGTCATGTATCTATGGTTATACGTATGGCTGTTGAACGACAAAAGAGAATTGCAATGTAGTTTTATGGCCATCAAATAATTCAGGCCAAAGACGCCTTATATATTGACAATGGTATTAATTTTGAATATTAAAATAAATTTTATATAAACGAGTATAATAAATATAAATGTTTTTGACCATTTAAACAAAGAATATCCAATTCATTTTAATTATTTGATTTTTTCATTAATATTTTTTTGCATAATTTTTTATAATCACAGTAGATACTTGAAGATGAAATTAATTCATTTAAATAAAATTTATTTGACGATGAATTATAAATTAACAATTAATATTTTAACATTATTCGAAATTTCTTTAGACATCCATTTTCTTTTCAAATAAAGTAATATTTTTTATTTCAAGCTTGATTATTAAATATTTAAATCACGCGTTTGTAAACAATGATACAATAATTTTTGTTTTTTTCTAATGATTGTATAAAGTAAAGATTGTATAAATTTTTTTGAGGAAAAAAAAAGCATAGATTAAACATGAACGTGGTGCAGAGTTCTTTAAAAAGTAACGCAAGATTCACAGGCCTTCCGGGCTCCCAGAGGCCAGTTCGACCTGGGTACGTGGCACATAACCCCATAAGAAAAGAGGCGTGGGGCCCCCTTTGAGTAGCACAGCTGTTCTTCGAAACTTGAATAACGATCCAGGGGAACAGGCCGCGCCGACGGCTGGAAATTTTACAAACCAAGAATAAGTATTGCCTCGTGATTCGAATCAAGACGTCGTGAAATAGTCCCTGTCGTGCGCATTAACCGGTTGCCGAGCGTATTTGATCAATGGTTTCGCTATAATTTTAGAACTATAAAACTAGATTCATTCGAAATAATTAGAAAGTCGTAGATGCGAATATTTTTGAAGAAAAATAATTCTATTAGATGAAGAAAACGAAATATATATATTAAATATCTTATAAAAATCTTAAAAAACAGTTTTTTTTTTCTCTGAAAAGAAATCTTTTTTTTTTTTTTTTAAATATATATATTAAACACACATTAATTTTCAAGCATTGAATACCAAATTATTTCAATAAACAATCACACGTACTCAATTATTATATATAAGAACAAAAATAAATCAATTTTTCATAGCCGCATTGAATGATACATATGAATTCGATGTGAGAAATAACGCTCGCGTATTTTTAACGAGCGAAACATTTAGAAAGCGTTGGGGTTTAGACGATTATAGACAGTTTCTTCGCGGAATACAAGCAAACGTTGGCTTTTGCCAACGATGGACGTGAGGATATTTTTCTTTTTTTGATTGAAGTTTTTTTGAATGGATCCCTATTTTCATCGCGATTATTATGATTCCGCATTCACCACATCGAAGATTTTCTCATCTCGTTCGTATTTCTCGTTATGCTTTGAAGCGCTGCTCGCTTGAAATAGAAATCGGCCTTTCTCGACGTTATTTGAATTAAGTTTCTCTGTTCCGGAAGACATGATTCTTCTGCACGTTGGTTTTCAAGTAGCAATACGTATGATCGAGGTAGCTTTGCCAATGGTTAGGAAACAGATGTGTCTCGTAGAAACACATCTTTCCTTGTGGCGACATCTTTATTTTGTCGATAACAATAAAACTTATTTCATTTCAACCCTTCCTTTCTTACTGTCTGATTTCCTTACTATTACCATTCTTGTTGCTATTTCATTATTGGATTCCCCCTCTGTTTATTTCATTTGTTATTATTTTTTTCATTTAAAATTTTATAAATTTCATTTTGTATTTTCATAATTTTAAATTTTTATTCGTTCTTTTTTTTCTTTTTATAACTTGATATAAAAAGCAAAATATTCTATTGTTTCAAGACCTTACCTATCTTGTTAAATCTATAAAAGGTTTAGCGTGAAGATTACATAAGCTTGAAATTGTTTAGCATTTTCTTTATTCAAATATTCAAATACTACGTATATTTTATTCAAAGATATATCTACTGCTTACCAAACAAAACGTTACATAAATTGTTATGCTACCATAGATTGTTGTATCAAACTCGTTTGTTTGTTCAATATTATTTTAAATTGGAAAAAGATTAGATTTTAGTGTTATCATTTTATTTTATTTTTATACACATTATTGATATCTTCAAAGTAATAAAAGAATGTCTTCATTAATCTTTTATTTCTACTGTTAGTTCTCTTTGAAAATATTAATTTTTCCAGAAAAAAATTCAAGATATTATTGGTAAACATGTTAAAACATTAATTTGTTAATTTAATTTATCAACTAGTATAAAAATATATTTTGTGATTATTGATCTAAGAATTTTCTTTCTTGTGATAATTTAAAAAACATGTTCTTCAAGTTTTTCTAACAAAAATATCGTATCTTCTATGATTCTTCCTTTAACATTTGCTCAACTATTGACCTTATCAACTCAAACAATCAAAGATTTAAATTTCTTTCATTATTTTTTTTCTTTCATTATTTTTTTTCTTTAATTTAAATAACAGAAATATCTTGTTATTCCAACACTTTATCTGTCACAATGATTTTTATCTGTTACAATGATTCTAAATTTATATTTAATTGATATTTTGTTAATTAAATTATCAACTGAAGATATGTATCAAGAATTCGTACGAATTGAAAAGTTTAATGAGTGCAAAAAAAAGAAAATAAAAAAATTTTTTAAAAATTACATTTCATAATATTTTAAAACTTTTTTCTTCATACCTTGATTTCTCTCGTTTCGAAATTTATTCGTATATAATCGTCTTCGTCATCTTGATCATTCGACGAGCACACTTATCAGACCTGATTAGGTAACGCGATCTGTAAAGTATCACACGCATGCGCCGCGCGAAGTTTAACAACGCCGTGGCGCTCGAACGCGTTCCGGAAATGTAATTACACGCGCGTCAGTGTCATTACTGCAAGGCGGTGAAATAGCACGCGTGTACGCACCATCGCACTGCGTTCTATAGCATTGGAATCGACGAATCGCGTTGGCAAATCTAGAGTTTAGCGTGCGGTCTGCGATAAATTGCGCGAAGTGAAAGTGAATGGTCAAGATGAATCTCTCTCTCTCTTTCTTTCTCCCCCCTTTCTTTCTTTTTTTCTTTCTTCCTTCCTTTCTTCCTTTCTCTGTCCGGAAAAGCAAATAATTTAAGAAATAATGTCAACGATTAAAAAGTTGATCTTGTGGTTTTTTTTTAAATTCTTATTTTTTATCTATTTCTTTCCTTTCAATATATTTTCTAAATACAGATGATAGAAATGGCAATGGTAAATCTTGAAATTTAATTACTTTTTACGCGTATTCATTAAAAATAAAAGGGAAATAAAATTATATTGAAAAACATGATAAGAAAAATTTGAACGTCGAACAAAATTTTCGGATTTTGATCAACTGAATTGTTTATCGTTTGTAAAAATCGATTGTGATCATTGATGATGGTATGGTTAATTGTTAACTTCGATCGAATATTCAAAGAAAGGATAGGGTCGCAAATTATATCGTTCTTCGAGAATAATCGATCGACAAGAGTGAAGAAAGTTAGATAGATATACGTTCTAGAGTTAGAGAAAGAGAGAGATGCGAGATACGCCATGCAATTTATGTGCAATAGAGGTGAAATTACACGCGAAGAATCAGCGTTGCGTGTGCTCGTTACGTAATTAAATAAAACTGATGCATAAAGTTCAAGCGATATACATATATTAAGTCACACTTTGAGATTCAAGCCTAAATGTTGGTGTTGCGTCGTTGATGATACCGTGTAAAAGTACCGTTCTCGTTGAAAGAGAAAAATGTTGATAAGAAAATCGTTGAGAATACAATAGACGTTCGAACATGAGGTTCAATTATATGCAGATTTTATTCTTTTAAAATTTCAGCGTTGGTACAGCTCTTATTGCAGCATCTAAAACAGTACCTCGCTAAATGCCGCGTTTTCTACCTCGTCAAGTATCGCGTAATTGATGGATTCTTATGAATTCTGGAATTAGCCATAAAATTTAATCGTAAAAAAATCAGAAATAGAATAAAAAGAATAGAATTTTTATATTTTTTTATTTTATTTTCTAATTAATCCTTAAGTTTTAATCCTTAAGTTAGACTTTCAAAAATTTTAAGGAAAAATTCAGAATTAGTTAATTAAATGCATTTTAATTTTATTTTTGAAGCGATGTATTTTATGTGATTTTTTTAATGAAAATCACTAAAATCACTTCTTATAGGTTTTAAAACCTGGTAGTGTATTATTGTCTATAATCTGGTTATAAGATCGTTGCTATTATATAACCTTGAAAGGACATACACTAATCTATTATTACGCCATATATAGTGCATAAAGAGAGATAAAAGGATAAAAGTAAGTGGATATATCTGTATCATATAATTTAACGACTTACATCATTACTTGCTAAACAACGAAGCTATGCAATCTATAATCTTTAATTATATTTTATATAATAAAAAGTAAAAAAATTCTTCTCTTACTACTTACTATATATAAATAAATTGTACGTAAGAATTATTAAAAAAAAAAAAAAAAAATCTTTCAATTGATTGAAAAACTGACGGTAAATTCGTGATTAAAAAAATCACGTTTCGAATATTCTAAAAGGTGAAACGAACTGCTTAAGCTGTATCGAATGACGACAGAAAGTGAACTTGCTCGTCAAGTTCGTTTGTCCGACCTGAATCACCTAAAACGATACTTTGGAAACGAACCTTTCCTTCCACCTGCCCATTTCACGTGCATACGACGAGATTCACATAGAAATAAGGGCCACTCTCTTTTCTGAAGACCTCGCGGCCCTCCTTTCCCTTCTCTCGACCTTCATTTTATTTAGTTCTACGCAGTTCCTTTGATCGTTCTTTTCATTCGGTTTCCTCGAATGGAAGATTTCGTCCACCTGCTTTGAACCAAGCATGAACTGAGAATTACAAAAGGCTTAGAAAGAAGTCAGAATTAGTGCCGTACAAAAATATATATATATATATATATATATTGATCTCTTTAAGGATTAATTTTTGAAATGAAATTGTTCTTCATTTTTCAAATTATTGCAAAAACAAATTTATAATGTATCGCGAGAGATAAATGATATTTAAAAAAAATATATCTTAAAATTATTATATACGTTTTTGTACTTGTATATATCTAGTTTTATTTAAAGATAGAACGGTGAAAAGATACGATAATAATAATATAAGAAAATTTTTAATTGCCTAATCATTTTATATGGACATTAATACAAGTGTATTATGAAATATTTTATTGTGTCGAGATTATTATTATTAATTACTATATACACAACAAGGAAATTAAACGAATCGAATTAAACTTAGCAGACACACATTTTATATTCAAAAAAAAAAAAAAAAAAAAGAAACCTAGAAGAAGATAATATAAATAGAACAAGAATTGGAAACAACAAATTCGTCGTTCATTCATCTCTCGCATGATCATTGAAGAAAAACATCCCTAATCTGGTTGGTTCCGAGTAAATTGTTGCTCGTCGTTTGCAATAATCGCTCGATTCGAATTCGCACGGATTCCGACAAATTGCATTTTCAGTGGTGCTATATTCGACCGATAGCAAGCGTTTTCACCAAATTTTGTGCGGAGCCAGAGAAATCGAGGAGAGAGGGGAGGGGGAGGGAGAGTTGCTGCCACGAGAGTAGAATTCATGCGACGATTCCGTGTTCCATCGTCCGATCGTTCAGCTCAAATTATTCTCTGGACTCGCGTATATATTCAACGCGGAATCAATTCGTATGCGAAATGGAACAATAACAAACGCGTATCGCACATGGGATATTTCCGAAAGAGCTGGTAATTGGATCTCTACGCGAATATTTATTGGTTAGATTGTTATAGAGGTGAATTAATTACGTTTGGAATATTTAATTACGTTATGATCGCATTCATCGAATAATACATTTAATACAAGAATTATTTATCGGTATTATAACATTATCCTTTATTATCCATTATCTATTATATTGTTTTTATCTTGATGGAAAATGAATATTTTTTTAATATTAATTTTATCTCTTATGGAATTAATACAAATTGTTTACACACCTTTTTTTTTTAAATATCGTAGAAATTTCTAACATTTTCGATAGAATCAGCAAGATAAATGATAAAATTAATATAGTGTCCACAATGATAGCAATTCGAAAGATTTATTTATCGATGTTCATCGATAGATGAATATCTTTGCCCACGCGTTCTTTCAACGCGACGATTTTTTATTTCGCACGCAAGTCAAGCGTGAAAAGGAACATCAATTTTCATCGAACCATCTACCATTCGATGCGTTTTCTCTGTTTGCTTGTCGAACTATTCCAGTATATAGATTCAAAAAATTTTATTTATTTTACGCTGATTTACTCTTTTTTCTTTCTTTTGAAAAAAGTTTTTGAAAAATTTAATCGAAGTATAATATATATATATATATATATATATATATGAGCCCGTTTATGAAATTTGAAAAAAAAAAGTTTTCTCATTTCAATTTCTCATTTCAATTCTTTATTTTTCCTGTCTATTGTAACAACTTGAACTTCGATCTTTCTAGGGTTAAAACAACAAAATGAATTAACTAAAAACACATTAACTCCGACTAATAAAATTCAGCGAATAGATAATTATCTTTCGCGGCCAAACGAGTTTTCTTCGCGCGATCACGTGTCAAAACCCTATCGGTGAAAAAGACGAAAGGGACTCGCCCGATAAATTTTAACGAATATCGAGTAGAGATTCACGATCGCCGCGCGCGAAATAATCCGTGGAATGCCATGGTCCGCCTCGCATATATACTATTTAACACGCGTCAAGACGTCATTGCATTGTATCGGCCTTTGTAACTATAAATTCCGCGTAAAGTCGGCGCGTAAAAGCGCGGTAAAAAAGGTGCAAGTGGCGCGGCATGGAATGCAGTTGCAAAGCTTGAACAGCGCGATGAAAAAGGCCCGCGACTTCTTTATTCCACGGCTGCACACGTCTCAAACTCCGAATCCCCTCCTCGAGAGAATGTTTTCATCCGGCTCCCTTCTTCCTCGTGCTCGAAAATTCACCCCCTTCCCTCCGATATTCCTTTTCTTTTTCTTTTTTTTTTTTTTTTTTTTTACGAATACGAATTTTCCTCCTCGATCGAAGCCGATCGTTCTTTCCTGATCCGAAAAGATCGGGAAATATCGTGGAGGAAAACTGTTCTCGAAGAGGATAAATAGAGGATAAATCTGGGAAAGATGAATTACGACATGTTCGAGGTGTTTTTGTTCGAGGTTGGGATTGAAGGTATCTCGAGGATTTAATTGACTGTGATTTCCTTGGTAGGAAAAATCTTGTTCCAACAACGAGGAAGTGATTTACCGGTATATCCCGCATTTACGTTCTAATTGGTTCTAAAATAGCGGGCCGTAAGTCGAAAAAGACGTAAATCAAAGTGAGCTCGCGCTCACTTTGTCTATATGGCAGAAGTAGGTTTTGGTTAATTAATAAAACGTAGCTTTTTTCTTTACAAATAATGTTCGCATTATTAAGATATAATCAACAAAATGAAATATAAAGTAACATATACGGAATCCACATCGATCGTGCTAAAATATAAATTCTGCAAATCATAATGTTCTATTTTATAAGACGCAATAATTTATTTAATAAAGACTTCTCCGTTTTATTTCATAACGCGAGAATTTAAAATTCATACGTAATTATTGCGCGATGGATGGTTTTATATAATAAAATTCGATGGATAGAATTAAAATACTAGCATAAAAAAAAGTGCTAAATATTTATTTGCTAATAAAAACTATGTAAGTAAAATGTCAGTACAATTTGAGAAGATTGTAATAAGATGTAGATGATACGAATTCTTGGACCTTTTTATGCAATTGAACCTACAAGTTGTTGATCTTGATAATAAAATATATATATATCATTAATTTTCAATGAAAAAGAAAATATTCAAGTCCAAAATATATACTGCACATACTTCGGATCATATCTCCCATATTAGGAAACATTGTTTTACGTAATCCGTTTCCTCTTTATACCGAGATCTCATATTCTCTCTATAGTTTCCTCTCGAAGAAAATTCGAAACGGAGGGTGCGCCTTCCTTCCTTTCGTTTCCATTATCGGCGTTTCTCACATATTTTTCATCGTTCGCCTCCATCTGGCGCGGTTTGATGGGGCTGTAACGCGATTGAAACTTCATCGAGAAAGCAACGTCCTTGCAGCTGCACCGAGGGAAAACGCGAGATTGCATCGTCCTCGAGGCCATGGCCAATTTCGACGTGATGGAAATCGATACGTCTGGCTTCTGGAATCGATTAACAACCCTTTACAATCTACGAAAAAAAAAAAAAAATGCGAGAAAAACGAGTCTCCCTAGAAATTTTTAAATAAACGACGATGAAAAGTCGAGCAAATATATTCAGTCACGTTTCCAGGATATTTCCAGATAAAACTCGTAATCAAGAAATCGTGAATCTCATTTCGATGCGCTAATGACTTCGCGACTTTTCAAGAAAAGTCGCTAATGCCGAGAAAAATTCTTTTCTCTGACGCTGATTCGAGGAGAACTTCAGCAATGTATTTCGAAATAGTTTGAAAACTACTGGAAATCGTTCAAACAATATTTTTCAATATTACAAATTATTCTCAAAGAAAAGAACGATTTCTCCAAAAAGGAATCAAACACGGTGCATAGTCTAGAAGTTTAATTTAAAAAAAAAAAAAAAAAGAAATGATCACACAGATCATCACACACGGAGAAAACGATGTTCGGTGATTATAATTCGAGTAAACAAAATTCCAAATCGACACTTTGGAATCAACAAACCATACCGTCCGCACTTTCACCGTTCTCTCCAAATTAATTGGGCTCGAAAAAATAGAATCGAATTGAGCTGGTAATTTTCGATCGAAAAAAATATAATCCGATGATAATTGAACCGGTAAGGGAAAGCGGAGGAGCTACGGAAATCGAATAATCGAGTAGTGAGTAAGAGGTGACATCGAGGGCGAAAGAAGGCGAAAGATCGAAAGCTGGTGATGATCCACCACCACAGCTCGTGGCGGATATTCCGGAACGCGTTAAAAAGATCGGCGAAGGGAAATTGTCATTAATTTCGATGCGATAGACCGAGTGAGTGTGAGCGTATATTCGACGAGGCAAATGCTTTCTCCGAGGAAGGCCTCCGGGACGTCCTTTCTCTCTAAGGACGTCGGGGTGGTGTGAGAGTTCGTCTCAAGGCCGTTGCACTTGCAACAGGAAATCGTTGATTGCTCGCGCTCCGAGAATCGAAGAAAATTGTAAAGGAAATTTATTCCGAGGTGGCGGATAGAAAGATTTTCGATCACGTTTCAGTTTTTAATCCAAATTATTTGGAAACTGTTTGGAAGCTTGTATTGTCGATATTGTATTATTTATCGTAAATTTTATATTGCAGGAATATATTTGCTCGATTTCCTATTGATAAACTTTTAAAATTTCGGTGAAAATTAGTTCAGATTTTTTTCTTCCTTTTTTTATTTTTTTTTCTAAATTTTAAGACCAATCATTTGATTTTCAATTATTACGTGTTTCATTATTTATACGTTTGTAATCTTTATCGTTTTTTAAATTTTTTAAAGAAATTTTTTTGAATATATATATAAATATCAAATATTTGAATTTCAAATCTGAAAAGAATACAATAATGAAATTCGTATTTTAAAAATTCGTAATATTAACAACATGTTTCTTATATTCCACGATCGAAAGATTACAATTTTTTCTGAAGCAAACTCATCCTGATAGAAATTTCATATTTTTTTTTTTTTTGTTTGATAAAGATATTTATTGAAAGAATTTTCTTGATTGTTTAACATTTTTGTTTTTTCCAATCGGCTTTTATCAATAAAGGATGTTGTATGAAAATTTTTTATTTGAAATTCTAAGATAAGATATTAATTTGTATAGAGATATACAATAAATTAATAAGAAATGATACTAATCTTAAACGAAACTTAATAATTTAGCAATGAAAATTTTGTTATCTAATCTGTCTTTGTTTCTCGGATAAATGAGTATTAATTAAATGAGTTTTAAAAACAAATTGTGAAATAGCTAAGATTTCCACTCTTCGTTTCAATTATTATTCTTTCCACGTTTAAAAACTGAAAAATATCTTATCAATAATCGTATATATTTTTTAAATAATCTTCGGGATTTTATTGGAAAATATATATTTTTTAAATAAAAAAATTCTTTTTATCCTTTGCATCGATTTGAAAAAAAGAAAAAGATAAAAGATACATGGTGTTACATGTATTTATATGTTGTCAACGAGTGACAACGATAATTGAAACGTTTAATTAACGCGTTTTAGATTGTATTTATCGAGCTACGATTATCTACTGAAACGATGCTCGTTACATTGTACGACCTTTCTCTGCCCGGATTACGTATATTTATCGTTTTATACACCGTTCATTTTCCGATGAAACGTAATTAACCGGTCGTTTTCATGGAACTTCATCTAGCATAGAGTTACGTCGCGTCGGATAATCAGCGAATTTGTCGAACAGAGGAAGAAGCTGTTTAAAAATGAAAAAAGAGGAAGATTCCATGGTTTATCGTCGATTAACCCTTTTGCATGCAACGATCAGATTTATTTAGCGGCGCAATTTACTTCGAACGATCGCTATAAATACAAATAGTTGCCTCCTCTCGGTATTTACGTTTTATTTAAAAAAAAAAAGAATGAATAATAAAAAAATTGGATCAGTTCTATCAATAATAGATATACTAATAGATTTATAATTAAGTATGAGAATCTAGGTTAATGTGTGTTTATAAAAATTCCTTGTTAAATTGACAAAGATAAAAGAATCAGGAATAAAAAGAACATTCGAAGAATAAAAATTATTTTTTTATTCTTTAAATTGTAATATCTGATCATTTTGCAGTGGATGCACTCTATCAGAATTGGTTCTGTTGTTTAGCAATATATTGATATATCGTGAAACTTATGAAAATTTTTATTTTAATTCTTGATCCTCCCGGCCATTCTTTACTATGTTTGTTAAAATTCTATGTTAGAATTAAATTTCGATGGCTTTATCTTCCATAAATGTTCAGTTTAGATATCGATTTTCGAACGAGTTATCCAACCTCTATTATATTGTAATGATAGTCCTCTTAAACTCGACATTAGACGGATTCACATGGAATACATTTTCTAACTATCTTTTTCTATAAATAAATCCTCTGACCTAACATTAATTAGTCAGAAAAGCTTAACTGAAAGCATAGATTTTCCAGCTAACATTACTCAGTAATTAATAGGATTAAGACAAAACTTTCTTTTCTTTTATCTTGTATTTCAATGACATGAAACGATATTTAGTATAATAGGATTTTTTAGAATCCCATTATATTGCCGAGTTTGATTCTCAATTTTCCTGGATGTTTATTCAAATTTTATTAACATTGGAGTCTTGCAATTCTTTCGAAAGAAAATTTTAATTCAATGTTAATGATTTTTCTTTTTTTTATTTCTTTGTAAATTAATATTTCAAGCTTCGATTCCATAAATATTTAATTTAATTTTTTTTAAAGATATTAAATTTTTTGTATCTCTTTCGAGATATTGATAATCCATTGAATTTTTCTTGACTATGGAAAAACATAATGGCAGAACATATCGGTTAATTCTTAATAAAAGTGTGCAATAAAGATTATTAAAATAATCCATCTCATTTCGGGTATTAAAACATCAATATTGGCGAGAAAATGGCCATATCCAGACGATCAATTTTCGAAAAATTAATCAAAGAGGCGATTAGGGTTACAACCCTTGAGGGCACCCTAGGCGTGGTAATAAAATTTTCCGTGCAACCCCTCCTAGGATATAGTATATAGGCTTTGCAATATCTTTGATAATTCATTTATGAAACATACGATGCACAGATGTATACCTTATCCAGATTATCGAATTACAGAGAACTACTTTTAATTACCGAGTCGACCTACATTTTTTTTTTTTTTTTTTTTTTTTTTTTTTTATACAAAACTATCTATTTTTACTTTGTCGAGATGAAAGACAGAAACGATTGATTATTTAAAAAAAAGAATCATTCGTTCTTTTATCTTATTTCATTTATATACAAATTGTGATAAGACAAGGATGGTAGGATATTCCCGATAAAAAAGAAAAAAATTTTTTTTTTAATAAATACAAATTGAAAATGCAATGTACATTTATTAAAGTTCTGTATTTGCTGGTTTAATGATTCAACGAGTCTTAATTGGTAAGATTCGTATAACAAATTTAGCATTAACAGTAATAACCGTAAAAAAGGATCGTGCCATTAAAACGCGCCAACATTGACAAAAGATGGAAAGAAAGAAAGAGCGATTCTCAAGATTTAGAATTATATATAATTAATTCTCGTTTCCCGCCATTTTTCTCAGCCGCATTCACTGAAGCCGCGATTCCCAGGAAATTCTTCGAAATCCTCGCGCGATTACGTAAAAATGGCTCATGGTAGCCGGCCGAATTAAGCGATTAAACGAAAGAGGAGGAGGAGGAGAAGAAGGGGGAAAGAGATATTTCGCGGAGAAACTTTTTAATTGCCGTGCTCCCTTACAGCTACTCTCCGAGTGTGCCTGATAGAACTCTGAGAGAATTTCCCCCGATAAATCCGTGAAGAACGCGAATTCTTTCTTCTCTTTCACGGATTATTGTTCTCGGATTGTGATCACCGGTGGCACGCGCGCACTCCCCAGGATCGATTCCTTCGACTTCCGGCTTTCGATGAAAACAGGTCGGGGAGAAGAGACACTCGGCGCTCGAAGAAATTTCTTTCGGATGATTTACACGTGGAGGCTAACGATCGAAAGTCACGGTTTATGTCGTTCACTTTAATGCTCACTCTCTGACCGCTCACTTACCATTTTTTCGCCATCGATGAAAGTTACGGTGCGCTATACCGCACGGCGTGCATGACGCGGCGACGATACGATTAATCGTGAGAACTCGTTCGATCGACGAAAATCGTCTTATCATTGGCCAGCCCAAGAAAGAAAGCTGTCCCCGAGGAATCGAGTTTTTCTACTTCTCGAATAAAATTCGAAAGTTTATCGATTTAATTTCGATTTAATCTTCAGCTTTGGAAGAATTTTAATTTGGATATTGATTCGGAATATGAATGGAAATTGATTTTTCGTTAAATTTGGATATTTATGCAAATTTGTATATTTTTTTTTCTGTAACAATTGCGTATTTATATCGTGGAAATTATAATTTTCATTTAAAAAATGAATTAAAGTTGGGATTTCGATGTTGAAGAATTTTTTAATTCTTAGTTTTTTCTCTTTTAATCAAAAGAATTCGTTATAAATAAATTTTTTACAAATATTTAGATTTTCTGAAAGATTTTTTATCGTCTTACCTTTTCTTTTTACGTTACGTACTTTTTATAAATTTTTACAAATTTGTAAATTTTCTATAAATTAGTGAATATTTATAATATGAGTAAAAAAAAAAATATTGTAAATAGAATAAATTTATAGGACTTTTACTTTCTTACTTGATTTTTACGATTTCTCGCAGCGGGAAATTTCTAATTTGACTTTTAAAAATATTTTCACGATATAATGGCAATATTTTTCTTTCGGTAAACTTCTATCTAGTTTGCGTGATTTACAGCTTGTTCAAGGGCTGTAAAAGGTATATCTTCATTATATATTCTATATTTTGTCTTGAAAGTTACTACTTTAGAGACTGCTTTACCCTAACACATTTTGTTTCACAGTAAGTGCAGGCTGGCAAACATATGTTCTTTGTCTGAAACATGTTTACCCAAAGACAATCGAAACTCGAACGAGATTAGAGAACAATACAAATTATAGTCGCAATATTGACTGTAAACTTCCATTTACAAGATATTTTTTCCAATGTTTATTATTACTCATTTACTTCGTGATGAAAGTATATTTTAAACATCACTAGGATTCAAAAATTATCTGCCTATGAAATAATACATGTACATTTCCAATTTCGTTAATAACAAAAATTACTTAAAAAAAAATATTTTATATATCCAAAATAAATATGTTCAAAACAAAAAGATGAAATTTCAATTTCTTATTTAAATTCATTCATTTTTAATATATCCTTCCAATCTTATTAAACTCAATTTCCATATATTCAAAGATAAAATTAAATGAAGAAAACTCTCTTCACTTACGAATATATCCTATCCTAAATATGTTCATATCTTACGTTCGTATTTCCATATTTTTCACACACTTTTTTTTTACACAAAAAAAAAAAAATTACTCCGCTCAAATTAAAAAAGAACAACGCGTTTCAATTTCCTTCATCCTTTGTACGCAAATCGAACACGCGTTAGGAAGATAATCGATAGATGTATCGATACCAATAATACATCATCAGTGACAGGAATCGCGTCGTCCTCGAACGCCGATATCCGGTAATAAATATTTTTTCTTTTTTTTTTTTTCTTCTCGAACAGACAACGCATCGGTCGTTGGAAGACTCGAGTGTTATCCAATAATTTCCTAAGAGGGATTTACGAGCGAATTATAAATCGGTCGTAAACGAGGTAGAGGTGATTTTAACGCGAAGTAACGAAAAGTTTGGAAACGAAAAGTATTCGAAGAATAATAAGAAGAAGAGGCGTCTATCGTTGATGCACTTTGCGGCCGCGCATTGCGACCCATGCGAATAACGATCGTGCCCGATCCGAAGTTGCCATTTCACGAAGAAATACAATGTTGGATCGAAGATCGGCTTGCGCGTATCGAGAGCTATTATCCTTGATGAAAACGTAAAAAAGGGGAAAAAAAAAAGGCAATTGACTATTGTTCGAACGATGATTCTTGTTGCGTCGTGTTCTCTTCGTTTAGTTAAGCAATTTTTAATGCTATGATATATATATAGTAAAATAATTGAATCGTTCGAAGTTTATTGCGAATCAATTTTTTTTTTCTTTTTCTAACGTCATCACTATAAGCAAAAAATAATAATAAACTTTTTCATTCTTGATTAGATTAATTCTTCGAGATAATTGAATTTGAAAAAGTGTACATATACATGATTTAACCGATAAAAGTATTCTTTCATATTTCAAGAAAGTTGGAATTTTTTTTATTCCATTTCTATTTTAACTTCACCTTTTATTTATATATAGTTTTAATTCGAGGATTGTATTGAAATTTTGAGAAGAAAAAAAGAAAAATTCTCAAATAGCAATTTGCTATTGATACAATTTCGAAGAGAAAAACCCGATTTGCCCGCGCTACATAACTATATCAAAGAGCGTGCATTCATTTAAGAAGGGTTTTCATCATCAGCGAAAATCTGTGCTCGTGAATTCCATCGAGTCGAGAGATCGACTCGAGGTGGTCGTTGAAAATTACGAGAATGCCAGGAATTTCCACGTCTATTTCCACGAGCATTTCCGCTTTCGTTGTCACATTAATGCAAACATTCCAGACTACGCGTGACGCGATGTTCTTGATCGTTTAACCCTTTGCAGGGGTTTGTATTCTCTGCGATCCCGATTCTCGAGGATATTTTCTGGATTATGGACACGAGTATAACAAATTAATTTAATTGATTACATTATAGATATAAAGGGAATACGTGTAAAGAGGAATATTGTATCGTTTTAGAAAAACGATTTATTAGTAAGTATTTATTAGTAAGTAGTGATTTTGGTAGTGATGGGTAGATTTTACCACTGTAACGATTTTGCGATTGTATTCGTGTAAAAAAGAAGCTTTATCATGGTAAAAGATGATTCGTCATAGAGGCAACGAACGTCAATGACTGATTCATAATTGCTTTGTAAAGAAATGAAACGAGTGTTTAAATAGATATTTACATAGTAAGAGGATGGAGGGATTAATAGTTGGAATAATTGAAGTGAAAATATAAATGTAATACGTTATTCCTTTCATATGTTCTTTTGACAATGAGGGGGGAAGGGAGAGCATGTTTGTACAAAAGGTGTGCTTGAAGACAAGTAGGTATAATTTGTTCAGATGAAATTACGTCAAATATGGTGTACATAGGAAAGAATCTTCATTGTGAATAATGGCTGGACTATAGTAGGCTATTAATGAAGGTAGAAAGCATAGATTTCATTGAACTAGAGGAGAAATAGTCAAAAGTGGAAAAATAATAAAGCGATTAATGTAAAATTGTAATTGTATGTTGTTTCTCTCTTTTCTTTTCTTTTCTTTTCTTTTTTTTTTTTTTAATAGATTAGTATCTCTAATAATAATTCAACGTAGCAATTTTTAGAAATTTTTTTATAGGGATATATCAAACAAAGAGAAAACATAGATTGAAGATTATTAGAATTATTTCTAATTTTGATGTCTTCTAGTCTTCTTAATAATTTGTTTGATTGTATTGAATTTTGCAATAACGTCAATAATTATATACTTTTTTTTATGTTTATCTGAGTAGTATCTTTATCTAACAAGTTTTTAATTACCTTAATTAAATATTGTTGTTAATTTATCATGAGATAAAAACTAGATAGTATAAATGGATGACAAGCAAAAAGAAGATATCGATATTGGAATATTTCAACTTATATTTTTTTTTTTTTTTAAGTTTATTATATAATCTTTTTCAAATATGTTGCGAAATTAAAAAAATTCAACTATACGCACGAGTATTGTATATAATAATTATAAAAATATTGAATTAAAAAAAGAAACATAATCGTATTGACTTGTAAAAATATCAACCTAATTGAATTACTGAAAATTAAACTTTATTGACGTATTCTACTTGCAAAATTAAAACCAATCTTAATTTATAATTATTTATTTTACTTACTTTCTACTCACATTTTTCACTAGTTATTTGATTATTTGATATTCGTCATTAATTTACGTTTAATTCAAATTTAAAACGTTACCACATGCAAATTGTAGTGGAATCAAATTTTGAGCTATTGTAGTGCAAAGTAAACTCGCAAACTTTTTTACGATTCAATGACACATGCTGATAACAGTATGTACATATCGAAAAGAGGTTGAAATATACGCCATATTGGCGATATATTGACAATAAAAATCAAACACCGAAAAGTGAATAATTTATCGCGCTCTTTTCCCCATGACCCTTCATTTATCATCGGCATCCAACCGTTATCTTCACACGTTCGCTCGCCGTACCTTTTTTTTTTAACCCAATAACCCAAATTCTTTCGAAACCGTTCGTAATCTCCACCAATAACTTGGCCGAGATCGCTCGTTGGCGAGGTATTCTGCGATAAAATCATATTCTTGCCGATGAGGGATGATAATGGCGCGAGATAACGCGAGAACGTTGCCGTTACATAACAAGAAGGAACGAAACGTATTGATGAAGAAAGAAACGAAGTTGGACGAAGCGCGCAAATTGTAATATATTGCAAATATATGATGATAACATGCCTGTTATCGAATGTGTTTGAATCGAACAGGTTGTTTGAACGCGTTGCGAGATGTTATCATTCAGATGTTTTGATCTTTTGGAGATAAATTTTTTTTCATAATGGATACGGTAATGTAACGATGGTATTATGATGCATTCGAATTGGAAATGAAAAATACGTACAAGGTACGTGTCTAATATTCGTGGAAAACAATTTGGATCGATTCCAAAGATAGAATAAAATATATAAAAGTTTATCAAGTAATAATTTGTGACGAAAATATCAATTTCCTTCATTTACAATACTAATAAAATAAATTTAAATCGATTAATTGAATAAATAAGTCTCAATCCTTTGCAATTACAATTTTCTTCGTTTGTTTCGATCTTCAGAATCAATGAAAGATGTTCCACGGGTGAATATATATTAATAATTTTTAACTCTCTCTCTCTTTCTCTCTCTCAAAGTCATATTACTTCGATTAATTTTTATTATACAAATTATCAATGTTTGTATCGATACATGTATAAGGATGAATATCTTGCGTTGTAATCCTTCCAAAATTATCAATTGAAGTGGAACACGATCGTAAATGGAGGAGGAAAAGGTCATCTTGCGATTCAGGAAGTGATTAGGAAAGACGTGTGGAGTCGCGCGATTTCTGCTCGTTAGAAAATACGAGGTCAATCTTTGGAGAGGATTAGATAAGATACAGAGAGGGGGGAAGAGGGTGGGAGGAGGGAGAGGGAGAGACTATCGACACTAGACGCTTTTGTATTGTGTAACATGGCGTCTGCGTATAATCTCGCGGTGTAGGCGACTCCTCTGATCGATAAAAGTATAAAGGAGATAGGTGCCAGAGGGAAAAGATTTGAACATCGGTTTGGTTTATTGGTTTTTTTTTTTTTTGGAAATTAATTCGGATAACTCGCTCAAAATTTGTCGCCTCTTTACAGAGGATTTTCTATCTTTTATATAATAATTCTTGCTCTGATATCATTTTCTGGAAGTTTTAGATTTGAGAGTAATTAAGAATGTTTGACACTTGACATTTATCAAATATCGTATTGGAGATTAAATTTTAATTAGATTTAAATCTTTAAGAAACTTTAAATCAGTTGTAAAATAAGTTTTAGTCAATGAAACTTTTAACGTTTGTTTAATATAATTTCATCGTAATCCTCTTGCTGCCTCATTCTATGGCTATAAAATCGTGTCACTTTTTTTCAAATTTTTCCTTATCTTGTATTTAGCAAGTTGTTCGAAAAAATTGCGGAAGGAGGTGTGCGTAACTTGAAGAAGAGTTACCTTAAAATAATTCCTAAATTCTTCAAAATTGACGTAGATCGAACAAATAAATTCGTGCAAAGTGTTTTGTCTCCTCGTTGCACATCTAATTTGCAGATTTCCTTTCACTCTGCTCTCTCGAACGGCTCTTAGGTATCGCGATACCGATCATGAGTGCATGTATACGGCCATGTAAATCGTTAAAATGTTAAATACGATGCCTGTATTGTGAAACGTGGCGGCATGGCATGATAGATTGCAAGGTGCTCGTTGTGGGGTGACATTTCTGCTCTCTCGCCCACGCATCTTCGATCTTTCTCGATCCTCGCCCTTCTCTCGCAAACATTCTTCACTTTTCGATCGGTCAAATTGACAATCGTTGCAAATCGTTTAATGTGTGAAATGAATAATAAAGAAGAAGAGATTTTTAATTACTGCGAAAAAATAAAACAAAAGTTATAAGGGAAGAAAATATATATTTTTTATTCGAATATAATTGTAATAAAGATCAAGTAAAAATAAAATATAATTGTTCTCTAACTTTTTTTTTTTTTTTAGGTAATTGTATGGTAATTTTATATTTCATTATTTTACAAATCATATATTTTACAATCATAAAAATATAGAAAGATATAAAAATATAATTTTATATTTTATGGCTGTCATTATGTCGAGATAAACGAGCCATAATTGCATCAATAATTATTAGAGCAAGAACATACCGAGCAGGTGATGGTATAAATGGTATAGTTAATCAAAAAAAAAAAAAAAAAAAAGAAACCAATTAAAACAACATAGATCACGTATATCGTGACCTGCTCGCTATGTTTTTATCTTCAGATAATTATATCACTGTCATATATATGTTAATAATATGTATTTATTATTTATAAATAAATCTATAAATTGTATTTGATGTATGAACGCAAAAAAGGATATTTCTATTCGATGATTTAATTTGAAAAAAAAACAATACATATATTTATTATAATTGATGATATTGTAAGAATTTATAATATAAATTCGACATTATAAAGTCTAGTATCTGCGATTAAAAATAAATTTCTTACGTTTATGAATTAATAAATTCTCTCATCTGTTTATATTTTTTTTCTATAATAATCGATTTTTATTAAACAATGATCGATAGTTTATTTTTTATTTGGCATATAATTTTGAATAAAATTAAACGAGATAATGAAAATTAACAATTTGTCATATATCGTTTTCGCGATAAATTTATAATTGATATATAAATACACAACAAACAGATAAATAATATACAAATGATTAATTCGATGATATCTGCACTGATGAATTGAAAATAATAACGCGTCATTATTCTTGAGAAAATATCCTTAGTTTTTCATGAAATAGTGATGAAATTGAAATATCATGTATATGTTCGTTAGATTTATTATACTTATTCATACGTTTGAGATTAAAAGAAATTAAATTTTTACAAAAAATTATAATTTTATTAATGAACATGTTATTTAAAAAAGAAAAAAAAATCATTAAGATACTTCGTGTGAAATACAATTTCCAATTGTAATGATAAATAAACAATAAATAGAAAAGAAACAGGAAAATCCAAACAGATTTGTTGATCATTAATTAAATCGCATTAATGTTTAGCTAATTAATTATACATATAGGAAAATAACTTGAGTCATAAAGCGATATTTCGGAATAAACATCGAGGATAAAACATTGTAAATATTATATTCGATACGTATTATTGTATCATATTGTTGCACAGAATGAACTTTTAAACGATATGATTGATGATAGATTGATGATAACGTGACATAATTTTTTTTTTTTTTATCAACAAACAATTATTTTCCGCATAAATCATAGATTGTATTATTAATTCATCTCTCTTTTTCTTAATTCAACAAAATCGCAAAATACAAAATTTTAACACAGTAACAAGTTGCACAGATCTCACGTTTTCCAGATCTGATTGATAAAATTATTATTACCGTTTCATAAGCAGTCAAATCAAAAGGTTAAAAATAGCACACAGGTGGATATATATATATATATATATAATATATATTTAAAAATTGTTTATGAGAGAAATTAATACGATATCGTCGTAAATAATTTTAAATAATCTTAGAGAGAGAGAACCCTTCTCTCTCTCTCTCTCTCTCTCTCTCTCTCTCTCTCTCTCTCTTCCTCCCTACGACCGGAAGAGTTTACATTTTATCTTCGACCGGCGAATGATCGGCGAAACGATCGAACTCGGTTCGTTTAATGCTAATCTAATCGCCGATTCCCACTTATTTCCCGTCATATCGTAATAATAAATTAATATCATTTCCCCTCGTAAACATATCGAGAAGTTTTTAAGAAAGCGAAACAGAGTTACTTATCTTCACACACCATCGTAGCTAAACGTTGTCCATTACTATTCGCGTTATACTACTAGTGCTAGAGTTCACGATAACCGGATATCTGAGAGAGACAGATAAGGAAGTCTTGGCGATCGTCGATGCCCGTATATATATATTCCCGAGATTTACTCGTTGCTTGACCTCGTATCTCCCTCCTCCCCCAGATATTCTAACATTAGGATTAATTTTTAAACGAAGCGTGCGCTATATCGATTTCTCGAACGCGAACATCTTGGTATTCTCGCGCGATAGTTTTGCCGTGGTTGGCAAAATAGATTTTGAGATGAAAAAGAAAAAAAAGAAAAAAATGAGACGCGAATCGATAACGCATTCCTCGATAAATGATGATGGCTCACTCTATAATTTTCAGTGTTTCTTAAGATTAATGTGACGTAATCAAATTTTATGTACACATATAAAATATTCTCCTGATGATATGGAAGAAGATTAATGGCACTTTTTTTTTCTTTCTCTCTTGATTGTGGCAAAATGATAGCAATGATAAAAACGCGATTAATAACGAATCTAATAAAAATTGGTCATCGTGTTAGGTTCGAGACACAAATAATACAGATTTTTGCATTCGTTTCATTGAATAATAATTTTTTTTTTTTTACTACTGATCTTGTGTGATCACAAGATTTTTTTTCATTTATAGCAGCTTCGAATTTATTCAAGAGAAGAAAATCATAGGGTACGTGTTCATAAACGCGTTTAAATTCTTCGATTCAATTTGGACGCCTCTTTTATTAATTGAGGATAAATCAATCCGGTTTAGACTCGGTTTAAACTGGTTCTATATAACGTAACATCATAAATAATAACATCGAACCTACGATTAAATTCGAATCCATTAATCTCTTCGCGGATACAACGTAATCATAAATTATTCTATCGAATCATTAGGGAAAGAAAAAAAAAACACTTTTACGTCATCAACGTTCAATAATCAAAACATTCTTCGACAATCCTCCTCCTGGACAAATATATTTCCTTATCATCGATTAATCCACACCTCGAATACATCAATCTCAAAGAAACGCTGGATACCGGATAAACCCACCCAGATTCCATCGATCTTTTCCTAGAAATATCACACAAACAAATGAACCCGTGAGTGGCCGCCAAAACAGTGTCGGTTCTTCGTTCAACGGCAAAAGTACAGTTCCGGTGGAATACGACTGAGACCGTTGTCCAATGTCTGTCAGCGACTGGTCTACCGGCGTCGACATTAACTGATCCTCCACGTCGTCGTCGTCGTCGTCGTCGTCGCCGCCGCCGCCGCCGCGTGGAAACCGCAGCAACCGGCGCGAGTCTCCTTCACGAATCGATAATGCGCTCCTAGGCTCTCTGCCATCGTCGTCTCAACATCGTCTCATCCTCGTAACACCAACGGACGTTACAACGGAGCGTTACGATGCTAAGTTGCCCCGGCATCGGGGGAATCCGGAGATAACGCACACGATTGCACACGACCTTGTTTACTCCTGCCAGACGAGAGATATCGCGATTTTTCTCTCGAACGTGCTCCCCGCGTGTAAACGAGAGAACGATTAGAACGATCCGAATCGAAATTATTCGCACGTATCCGTTGATTTCTTCTTTTTTCGAGACGAGAGTTCTGAAATCTGATCCATGAATTTTTGAAAATTCGAGAGAGCGACGGATAGATGAAAAATAGTTCGTGTTCCTCGTGTTTGAAATAATATGTATTTTTCGATTTCGAATATTGATCGATTGATAATCACGATTTGAATTTATACGAATTTCATTTTCATAATCAATCGTAAGTAAAAACGTGTTGATCTGTGAATCATTCGGATTGAACTTATTTCAACGGGTCGAATAATTGGACAAGCTGTCCAAGTTGTCCCAAATATCTTAGCATTTGGCTCGTTTCCATATCCAAAACGATTTCTTCTCCAATAGGGTTTGAAGAAAGTTTAAGTCTATCCTAATATACTTCCACACTATATTAACATGTTCGGCATAGCGTAATATATATTTAGAAACTACATTAGGTATAAAAATAGTAAAACAACAAGCTTAAAATAATCATTTGATTCATCATCTAAATACTATTTTTATCTTAGTAGTGATATAAATAGATTTCTTTATACTTTCAAACAAATCATTTTTCAAATATATAATACCAGATATTTATTTTCATATAGACTTTCTAAAAAATAAAAAAAAAAGAGAATTATATAAATTTTTGCAGATTTTTTTTCAAAAATTTTCGCTCAATGAATAATTTATAATATACTTAATATGAAATATATAATATTTTAAATTTTTATCTCAAGAAAAAAAAACAGAAATACCACACATCTAATTCTAACCTAACAAATAACGGACACACCGATGTTAAGAAATTCTGTCAAATTTCATCAAACTTTCTCTCCCGGTTGATTTCACTTAAAAGTAAGTAGTGGAATTGCAGTATCCGAACAACCGTCGAAAATTGAAGTGTACCTCGGTTAATTCGATTTGAAGTCGATGGATTTGCGTAACTTGCAACTCCGTGTAATGTTGAGCGAGGTTCGCGGAGAGGCAGAGTCGATTACGCTCGAGGTTCGATTAAACCGCGAAAGTTGAAACCCCTGTTTCTACAGGCAATTTCTTTTGTAACGAGTCGATGATTTTTGTTCCGCGAATCGTTCCTCGATGCGATTCTATACCAATTCATTTCTATTCTCCTTTTGTTTGTTATAAAGCAAAATTTAGTTGTTACGAAATCGTATTTTTAATCGTAGAAATAATTTACTTAGAGGGAATAAGAGAATTAAAATTGATTAATTATAAAAATATTTATCGATTAAACGCACGTTTTTATCGAAGAGAATCGTGGAAAATTCCGTGTTATTTTCATACTTTCGTAAAATAACAAAGTCATTATCTATCATCTAGTATTTTTTACATCGGTCAGAGATCGATTACTTTATCTAAAAAAAATATATATTTTGCATATGATAAGAATGATTATATCAAGATACAAAAAAAAAAGTAAATGAAAATCGAAATCGAGCAATTTTATTAAATGTTCAAACAATATCAAAATAGAGGATCAAAATCATCCGATCCCCGAAAGATTGAGAGATTTCAGGGAACATAACCAACAATAAACGGCGTAAATCGATGTCACCTCGATTCCAATCGTTTATGATACGATAATTTACGGCCTGACTATATCTTCAAACCAACAATACGATCTTCTATTTTCTCCGATCTAAGACGAGTCACAAATATTGGCTCGGATGGAGAGGAATTTCATTAGACGCAATCATTACGAAACAGGACATAAGGGGACGTGTTATGCGAAATTACAGTTATTCGGTTTCGTGTACAATACAAGGGATCATCGATGTTCTTATCAGAGATGGGCAAGAACCCAAACACATTGCGCCGAGAATTTTTTTCTCGACAGAAATATCGAAAATTTCCAAGATTTCGAGTTTCTTGATATTACGGCCGTGAATTGGAAATGTTTACAAATAGTAAATGTTCGACGAATACACGATTTTCTCGAAATACCAAGAATTCCGATATTTCGTGTATATAGACGAGTGACGAAAATATTTGAATACTAAAATGTATGCTTAATTTTGGAAAGAAATGAAATCGAGCTCGTTTATAATATGTAATAAGCAAATAAAAATAAGAATTAAAAAAATTATATACCGTCGAAACAAACAACTTCATTTCTTTCGTAATTGACGTAATACATCATACGTATTCGAATATTTTTTGATTTCAATTCGAGTATCGGATATTCAAAATTTCAGATTCTCGAATCAATGAGAATGCATAAAAGATATTTCATGGTGTCTCCACGAAACGGTCTCGAATACAATGGCGTTTAAGCGTTTTAAATAATTCCGCTGGGAACTCGTGTGAGCGAAACTAGTTGAAGCAACGTTCCCGCGTATAATGTCTTTTATTCCTTATGCAAACCACGCACAACCCTTTCCCCTAATTTCTGCCTAACTTTCCAGACGCTCGTCTCTCTCTCTCTCTGTTTCTATTTCTCCCTATCTTTATCTCCAATTGTACTGGTTTCTTCTTTCGTGTAATATTTTATGCAAGTATGTATGCGGATAATATGTAGTTGGATTTCAAATATATTTGAGTGTAAAAACTTTTGAGGGTTGGCTCTCCAGTCGATGGAGCGATACTCTTCAGAATGACTACCTGAGAGGAATAACTTTCACTCGCGAAAAATAATTCTTAAGATTACTTGAGAGGTTTATTTGTTGTGAAAAGTTTTCTTTTTTTCTTTTTTTTTTTTCTTTTTTTTTTCTTTTTTTTTTTTTTTTTGTAAAGGTATAAACACGTTTGAAAGTAAAACTCTCAAGGGTTGCTCTCCAGAGATGATTTTTCGCTAATAAGGAAACAGGTAACTGTGCTCGGAGCGACCATCCGAGAATAACTTTCATTCTCGACGCGAATGTTCATTTTAAGAGATTAACATTAGAGAAAGAAATTGAGGCTGAAGAGTAGAAGAAGAGTAGAAGAAATGTAATCTAATTATTTCCATCTGAAATTAAATACAACAATTTTTTTTCCTCCCTTTCAAATTTTCTTTCTGTCGTTAAACTCTCTAAGTAAAATTTTACTTGTTCCCTAATATAAACACTTCAAAGTGAAAATAACAATTTTCACTTGTTCCAAATTAAAATTAAACTAATTGAACTCTCATACTTTTATCATAAAGATAAAATTTCCTCTATAACAATCGTCGCGATTAATCAGAGCATCGAAGAGAAGGAATCTCTATTCGAAATTGAATGATTTAAATATATACATCTATATTTTTTATGCCTGAACAGGACAGAAATTGAGAATCGCGCGGCCAAAATGGCAAAATTTCGTTTCTGCCGTGATGAGATTATCGAACGTGAGAATATCGAGAAGAATCGAAACTAACTCGACATTAATATACATCTGTATATTCGCGTCGATCTTTTATGCGTGAATGGAACAGAAATCGAGAATCGTGTGGCGTTGGGCGCGATTATACCCGGCCAACTGGAACGAGGCACTTTCGTCGCTCGGCTCGGGTTAAACTATCGTGACGGATGCGCGGCTTGGAAGATTCTGTCGCGTTCAATAGACCATCGAGAACTTGTCTGAGCGGTCTCTATTGTTCCCTCGCTCTCTCCCTGTTCAACGCACCGGAGGAACATTCTTTTCCATTCTGGACCAAATTCTCTCCCGGTAAGTTGGTTCAACTCTTAATTGGACGCAGTTTCGACGCCTAAAGGCACTAATTGGAAAGGTGATTTCCAAGCACGACGTTAAGTGTGACGTTCGAAGGGAGACGGATTAAAAAAAAAAAAAATTATGATGGGATGAAGAGTTTGATGGATGCCAAGAGGTGTAGATATTTTTGAAACGATGAAATTTAGAATTAGGAAAATAGTATACGAGTTATAATTGAATTTTATCCGAAGTGGAATATTTCAAATTTTATTGATATATTTTTAGAGAAATCCAGGGAGGGAGATCTTTGGGATAAATTTCTTGGGATCTCGACATAGGGATATTTGTAATCTTCTATACGGATGATTTTTTTTATCTATATTTCTGGATATTAATTATTGGAAAATATTGGTCTACGATTCTCTTCTCTTTTTTTTCTATATCCGTTTTATTACCAGTCAACAACCCTCGTCATCTTTTCAGAATTTTTATCGTTCGTAAAAGGGTGGTAAACTTCTGATATTATATTTTATAGCATTCGTATAAAGTCCTTTGCATGATTTACTAAACAATGAAATTATTTGATGGCATCTACATATATCCGAACACGTTGTATCACACAATCACGATTTTTGAATAATTCATGGAACGGGAATATAAAAGTGAGAATATTATCCATTTAAAATAATAAAAATTTTATTAAACGTTTGATTTAAATTAATATTCATATTTGAACATTTCTAAAACGTTGAATGCATATTTATTCCTATTTAAATATAATAAACTCAATATTAATATCCAATTTATATATAATATATATATAATATATATAATATATATATATAAATAGAATTATAGAATTCATTGTAGAATTAGAAAAGATTGTTATCGATTATTATTATTATAAATGATAATACGATTAATTTTCAAATCATTGATGTCAAAAATTTCTACGTTTTGTCTATAACATATAAAAAATTATTGTAAGAAAAAAATATGTATCTCATAATTTTTATTTATATAGTCCAATATATTTATATTAATATATTCATAATTTATGAAAAAACTATAATTTTTCTTTCAAAAGCAATTATTTTACATTTGAAAAATCAATGATTGTAAAAAATAATATCATTGAATTAATTATATGTAAGTATAAATGATATTATCAAGATACACACATATATGATCGAATTGACATTAGCATTAATACTAACTCACGTCAAGTTTTTTTAAATTTATAAATAATTTAAGTGTCAAAATACAATGTGAGCCACTTAAGACATAAATAATTTTCTTAGAAATATTTCAGAACAAATTGAAAACGAACTAAAATAAAACGGATAGAATAAAAAGACGCTTAGAAATAATCAAATCTTGTTTTTTTCCACCAAAAAGAAAAAAATTGCAAAATTAAATTTTCCCTATTACATTCCATTTTGCTTTCCCTTAATAAAAAAAATTTATTCAATATAGCATTAGACGCTAAAAATCATAAAACACTTTACATCTGTTCCTTTGTACGCTTTCTCCACAATGGAGGAAACATCGGAAAAAATAGAATCGACGATCATACCGATTCAATGCTGCCAACATTCCAACAACGGCACAAATTCCTAAATATTTCACGGCGGAACTTCCGAATTAAAATATTCGGAGACGAAAAATGCCGGTCGACCGTTACGAATCCGCGTTCCACAGTGACGTTAATAACATTATTATTATTATTATTATTATTATTATGAACTTCCATCCCGATAGATAATAAAAGGAGGAGAATAAAACGATTCGAGTTTTTTCGTGTAATACGTATTACGCTCTATCTACACGAAGGCAGATGCTACAAAATGGTTGGTGTGTACGGTGTTTATTTGTCGGTTCTTCGTCGATTACACTTATCTGGTGAATTAATATTACGGTTTATCGGTCGGTCTTCCTTTCTTTCTGCGTTTCTTGTCGGCCGACGAGCGAACGTGTTTCCAAGGAGAACTGTGTTTTTCACGGTGACGATTCTTCTTATCTCGTTAAGCCGCGTTCTCGTGAAGAGAACGAAACCGGCAAGAAATTTTGTTGATGTTTCGTATTTCTTCTTGAAGAAGGCTGTTTGTTGTCAAACATTTTTTTTCCCTCATCTATTTTCGCGTTTCTTTCTTTCGCGAAAAAGAAACATTCTTTCAGTGTGTATTTGTATTGTTTGAAACACACTTCTTAAACCATTTATACAATATAATATAATTATATAATAAGTTATAAAGTGCACTGTTTTAACTTCTTGAAGACGAAATTATTTTATTTAACATAAATTTTACGTATAACCACGTTAACATTATAATTGTTAAAGCGAAAGACAAAATATTTCTGAAATTTGATATTTGTTAAATATTTCTCCGAACATGAAACCGAAAACAAGAACTTTATTGCTTCTATGAATGCAGTAACTTTACACTAGCTACACAAACAAAATTAATCTTGAAACAAAATCCAAATATTCGTCGTAATTATATTATAATTCAAATGTAAAATATATATTTCTACAATATCCTAATATTATTTATCAGATATTTACAAAACATATGTAGTTACAACAAGGAATTTCCATGCTTAAACGAGGAGGCAATTTTACTCGGTTCTTACCCGCAAGTGTGCAGAGTCTTTATTATTTATAAATATTTCCCGATTATCATGCGAATTATTTAACGCTGTGCTGTTAGATCCAAGCTAACGGGGCAATTATTTCCATTATCGATTATTTATCGGCGAATACGTAATGCGTACTGTTGATAAGAAGACAGCTGCCTCGTCAATTACAATTAAATCTGTGTATAGTAATTAAAACAAAAAAAAAAAAAAAAGAGAGAGAGAGAGAGAGGAAGGAAATGGAGGAAGGAAAAAAAATCGTTGTGCGCGTAGTTGATCGGAATTTGTCGGTCGGAAATTCAAGCTTGATGAATTCGCGTGGGTCAGAGGAACGAGATGCATTATTATGTGTCCACGTGTGTGATTCATCGATTAGACGTGGGCGAAATATGACCTAGACTATGTCTGTTCTCGACCCACGACCAACCGCGAAAATATCCCGATGTTTCTGGAATCCCAAAGATCCACGCTTGTTCGAGACCTTGAAAAAGATCTTAGTGCAATGCCGATGTGTTAATTAACTGTTTAGCAAGTCTGATTTTGAAAGTCATTCATCATGGAAGTAAACTATATGCAAATGTTCTATGTGTTATGCGTATATACGAGGTATTTAAAACGTCATTTCATATGATTGTATTTTTAGTATTACGAACAATCATGATATTATATAGTTCTATATACTATCGTTCTCAGATTTAATTATTTTATAGATATATTCGAATGATGTTTTTTGAGTGAGTTATTTTTTTTACTTCATATTCGTTAAACACTAATTCGCTAATGAGAAATAAAATTAATGGTGGTGTTAAGTTAACATGTGCGCATCATTTCCATTTCTGAATTCGATACATAAATAATTAACATAACGTAATTATAATTCGTATTATTAATTCATTAATTATTTCTTCTATCTGTAATATTTCGTTTATATAAGAGAAGAATAATGATTCTGGAAAAATTTATTTGAAGGATAGAATAATAAAAATCCTTTCGATTAATCTGAAAGGAAAAAGAGACTGGTGACAATTACGTGCGTACATATCACAAAATTTTCTGAGAATTTGACGTTATTTTATATAATGCTTCGCAATAAAATAAATTCCAAATTCGAAATTCTAGCCGGATTTCTAAGCTTATTAACACTCGCACGTCCTTCACCAAAATAGTTACACGTGAACGTGGATTGCACGCTTATTGTGCGTATAAATCAATCCTGTTTGCTAACCCTGCAACACGCCTTTTGAAACGTGCACAAGAAGAGAAACATCAGAGAAATCTTACGAAATTTTATGAGAAATCAATATATTCGAATTTTGAATTTCGAAAAAAATTCTCGTTCACAGTATCGACGACAAATCACAAACCAACGATCAATCCACGTAATCGTTCGAATAACAACCGGAATCATTGGTCGACGAATTATTAAACGAACGCAGATCGAAGAGAGACGAGCGACTCTCTGTGATGATTTTCCTCTCAAAGGGGATTTCTTGATCCATCGCTCGAGATAGGGCGTCGTCCCTTGAAGAAAGAGGGACAAAGCGCGAGCGAGAGCTGCACATGACGTCTGTAAAGAGGTTCACTACCAAGTACCACCCTGCGTGAATTGTCGGAGCCAAGGTGGAATAATACACCCGTGTAAGGTAGATGATGCCGCTCCACGTAAACAGACACGCGCAAACATCGATCCAGACCTTTGGGAATACGAACGATCGCGTTGAACCCGCGTTGTTGATAGAGACCCTTCATCCGGCTTATGGTTTAACAGAGTCGAGACGAGGGGGGCATCCAAGAGATACTCGACTTGGAAAAACGAGACGCTCTTGTATAGAAAATATATAGAAAATGTTAATATATTCGTAAGGGTCGGCTCGTTAACATATTTTCAAGGATAGATTTTAGGCATGAAAATGCAGATGCAGAAGTTGTTGGTATATACCGAGAATGTCGGTCGATGATATTTATTAAATTGTTTAAGCGATTTAAGTCAAAGATGAAACGATACAGGAATGAAGTGAGAAAGAGACGAAGCTCTCTTTCCATCTCGTTTTCGTAAACTATTCTGGAGACTATTCGTCGACTATTCTGGAGATGGTAATGCAAGAATAATGGATTCATGGTTGTTCGGTTTTCGTTTTTTTTTTTCTCTCCTATCCTTTTTAAGATGAATCTAGAAAAGAAAGATTTGAATAGATTGAAAAAAAAATTCTGAAGATTTTCGTGCTGTGATTAAAAATATTTAACTCGTTTTAACTCGTAATTGGTTGCTGAAAATATTGGGAAAATTGGTAAAGAATCTTGGAGAGCGTTCAATTTTAAAGAGCTTGGAATCGTAAGAGGCGTAATTTCGAAGAATTTTGAAATCATAAATTAATATTTCCAAATCTTGAAAACATTAAATTCCAATTATCTTTTCTCGGATTTGTATTTCGATATTCGAATATTCTTAATAGTTTTGATTCTACGACTTTTCTTTTCTTTTTTCACTTTTTTTTTTTAATGAATATATTTTTCCTTCTTGTCTGTATATTAATTATCTGTATAACATGATAAATAGGATTTAATACTAGGCAAATTGTATTATGCAAATTAGAGAGAATATTTCGGTTAATTTATTCGTAAATGTGCATCGATAATAAATCAAACAAGCATCATAAACAAATAAATCTCAGGATATTATGTGTAATGAATAAAATTGCAAACGATCATAGATCACCGTTTATAAACATGAAATTTCATGAAAATTCTATATTATGAAATAAACAGAACAAATTTCAAATTACATTATACAATCGTAATGTCAACTTCGATTTATAGATTACAAAATTGTGGAGAGGATCTTTACAACGTAATATTATTATTATAATCAATATTATAATTTTATTATATTTTATTATATTTATATTATAATCAATTTGAATTACAAATTCAATATGATTATAATCGCACAACAAGTGAATCTAAAACTGAAAACTGAATAAGAAATATGTATAATTTAATCAAGATCTATTCCAATATAATAATAACCGAATTTGTCAGACATTAAATACTTATTTTCGTGAATAAAATCTATCTATAAACACCGAACATACTTGGTTTCTTGGATTTTTTCCAATTCTTTTGAAATTCATTTCAACTGTGCAAAGTATTCTAAAATTCGTAAGAATTCAAGAATCTCGTAAAAACCTTGGAACGAGACAAAGAAAGACTCGCATTGTTCTCGAGACTTCACCGGTAGGTCTTTTGGGCTGTTCAAGTGAAGTCGGAAGTTTGCATGGAAAGCTTGCATGGAGGTTCGCATGGAGGCTTGCCAAGTAGATACTGCCCATTACACGTATTAACAGTTTCATAAGGTAACCTAGGTAGGCCAATTCAAGCATGCTAACTTGAAAGATTTACGAGGTCCAGGCTATTTTTACTAAGTTTGTAAGGTTTCACGATTCTTTGCTTCAATTGCTTTTATATTAACTCGATGGATTTTCATGAAACAATTTTATTATTTACTTGTGTAGTAATTTTTTTTTATGAAATATTACAATATCAAATTTGAAAATTAAACTTTTGATCATCTTTTTTGAAAAAATAATAATGCGTTTAATTATTAATTTCTAAAATATCTTTTCCTTTTTTTTTTTTTAATGGTCAATAGATAGAGTTTGAAATCAATGATTAAGTAGTAAGACATGTGAGAGAAGCATTACGGATTTCACCGAAGGTCGAGAACAATGAGCTTCGTTAAGGTAGATGTACTTCCACTTTCCAGTTTCGATGCTTTCGTTTTCCCTTTCCTCTTCACTTTGTTCTGCGGCAGGTTTCTGCAAGTATACGTGTATCTACTAAAAGCACAAATGTGTGTGAAAAACAATTTACATTTAAAAAGAAAGTGGAAAATAGAATTAGTCAAGTTCATAAAACAACCTGTCCAATTAATGTAATATATTTGTTATTTTATTTTATTTATTTATTTATTTTTCTTTCTTTTTTTTTTAACATTATATCCTAAAATCGAATTTAACGAAACTAAATTATAACACAGCATTTACGAAATTATTCTTGAGACGTGTAATTTAATTTAACAGTCGGCAGTCTTAATAACATTTCGTATTCCTCGAACGAAAATATACCTCGTTGCATACTGATGGTCGCAATGCGCCTAGAGCCAGAAGGAGGGACAATCCTTTCGCTCGTGCATTTCGTTTGACCTGGAAATCGATCGAAGCCGATTAATCGAACTGTGCTGGCGCAATTTTTTTTTTTTTATTTCCCCCGGAAAATCGAACGAGGCCGTTTGACATTTAGTTTCATGCGTGGTCGTTAATTGAATTTTAAGATTGCTTCATGGTTTATTACGAATGGGAGAGTTTATCGGAACGCGGCATGTTTGTCAACTATCATATAGTGCCATTTAAATTGCAAAAAACCTATTATTTTATAATTTATGTAAAATTTTATGTATTGAAAAATATACGAAAGGACTCATTAAAATACGATTTAAAAATGTCGATTCTGGAAAGTAATAAAAAAAATTCATTAAAATATCAAATGATTTCAATTGTTATGTACATTCCATGAAAGAGTTTCAAATATAACAAATTTTCGAAATACGATTTATTTTTTATTCCATCCATAATTATTAGAAATCACTCAAATATGTAAAATTTCCAATGTATTCAAATTTCTTTATCTTCTCCTCTCTTTTACACTTGATTGAGCGAATTGAGCGTTGAAAGTGAATGATAAATGATAATCAGCTTCTTTAATTTTCCTATCTCTATATCTCTACCTATATATTTGTATATATCCTTTAGAGAATCTATTCGAATCTATTCGAGATTCGTTATAAGAAAACCATTAAAACTATTGTGATCGATCCAAATTTCAAAGAATATAATAGTGATCAACTTTCGCCTGATCAAATATAAAAATAATTTATCGTAGATTGAAGCAACGACCGCAGAACATTTGTACGCTTATCGTAGCCACACCTAATCGCTCTGATTGCGGCACCGCTGGCATCCCGGATCTTGTAAGTTCACATCAAATTCACGTTAAATGTACTATTCAATGAACTTCATACGACGATTCAAGGAACAAGAGCTTCTACCAGCGGGAGAAAAAACGCTGAACCATGTATGAAAATAAACGTGTTCACTCGGGTTTGATACGATGCGGATTAAAATTCTCCCGGGAGCTTCAACGTGGATACACATGCATGAGTAAAAGTAGTTTCCTCGATACATGCTTTGCATATTCCTCGTTCCTCAAAATGCTACGCTGATTTCATACATCTTGAAATTAACAAATAGCATTATCGAGTTTTTATAAAATTGGAATGTACTTTTAAGTTATTGGAAAAATCAATTTAAATATTAACTTTATCAATGTTCGAAAATAATGCTTAAATAAGTAACTGAATTTATAAAAATTTTTTATTCATTCGTATATATATTTCGTTCTTTGAAAAAAATATCATGATAATAACGGATCGTTAAAAAGATCACGAAGATAAATATATCGGTTTATCTAAAATATGCAGTGTTATCTAGTTAAGATAAACGGTGTATTAATAACTATGCTACCATATATTTCAACTTCGTGCGTTATTCAGAAATTCTCGGGAAAGCGTGTGAATCGATATCATCATATAGATATAATTCATTTAAAAGCATAACCATTAATAGTATCTCTCTTATCAAAATCATTATCTCCATAATAGACAGTGACATAGACGGTGACTAGCTTGAAGTAGTCCGGTTGTTCGTTGAAAGATTGATCGCTTTTCGTTATCGAATAGAGTAAATATTTACTGTGGATCATCAACGTTTTGTTTGCCAAATACGGTACTGAACATGAGCAACGTTAGATGGCGTTGTCGTCACAAGAAAATTTAGTGCATTTTACACTAGTAAGTTTCTAAATTATTTTCAATGCAAATGATTTGTTGCTCGATTTATTCGGTAAAATATTACAGAATTTTCATCAATTAAAAATGATAATATCGAATATATCGTTATATCGTCCGTGTCGATAGCTATATTAACATAAATTTAAATTATATACATGTAGTGATTCGTCACAGATCAAGTGACGATTTGACGCGCAGCCAATTAATGCAAAGTATTGAAACGCGCATGCGCGTACATATCTAACCTGACGATCGTAAAATCGAGATTTCATGGTAGCAACGTACGTTGTAAAGTGACGTTTTGTTGGAATTATTTACTTCTACTAAGAATTATCTGCTCGACCTATCGTTATCCATTTGAAAAGGACGAAAGAGAATTTGGAAGACGAAGGAGAATGAAAATGAAAGAAGAAATAATCGTGTCTCGAAAAGTCAGAGTATTCAACAACGCTGATACAGGTTCGTAAATTATGCTTCTTATAAAAATTCAAGAAAATCAATCGGAATATATTTGATCGCCATTTCGAACTGCTAATTTTTTAAATCCGCTGTTTCTCACCCGGATCTTTATAGATCGGTTTGTCACGATCTAACTTAAATGTGTTGAGTCGACGGGCATGCACGTATACGCCCACACATTGAAATGTGTGAGAGAACGTGGACGCTCGCGCCTGCTGGACACATATTCGTGTTTGGATTATGTTTGTGTGCGTGTGCAAGAGAACACACACGTCATAAGAAGGGAGCCAGAATGGTCTGCGTGAGTTCGCCGGCCGAGAGAAAGTGAACCAGTTGGCAACGTTGCCGAATTTCACGGCGTGGTCTGTCTAGTAACTTTATCGTGACGTTGTCTACCTGTTGTGAACCGGCAACCATGCTCTTGTCGACCGATTAATTGAGCCAAATGGCGATTTTTGGCGAATCGTTTTTTTTTATGGCTATCACTGACCAGTTTTATCATTTCAAAGTTTAACACTACACAAATTTTTTGTCTTGATAACATATGCGAAGGTTTTGGTTCTGAACTGATAAATATTATCAAGTAGAATAGAAAATAAATGCACCATTACAAAGAGAAACTTGTAAAAAATTGATGGATGGCGCGTCTATAACACGCGCGACCCAATTTGCGTATTATATACATAGTATGGTTCATAAAGATGTCATGAAAACAGGATAATTCGAAATCGAAAAAACATATTTTTTCTTGTTTCTCGGAGAAATGGATTTGATAAATATTGCACTTTGTTTGATATATGGCACACATATTTTTTTTGAATGAAAAAACAATTTTGTCGAAGAACAATTCTGTTTGTTCAATCTGCATTTCATAGCATCATTTTTCTTCTTCATTAAAACATGTCTTGAAATAAATTATATATAATACATATAATGATATATAATATATAAATATATATAGGATAATACACGTGCTCGTTATCAATATCTCTTTCTCTTTTATCTTATTATTAAATTATTAAAATTATTAAAATATTAATAAAAAACAAATATGCCAATTATTTTCTTTCTATCAGAATTTTAATTAATATATTTTTTCTATTATATTGACTTCGAGAAAAAAAATCTACGTTTTTTAAATTTAAATGTTAATTAATTAAGTGAATGCAATTTCTTTATTTCTCAATATATAACTATTCTTTTGTTGCTATCTATGGTTTTCTATCTATTTTTTTTTATATAAAGAAGAATTCCAAAAACTTTCTATCATTGTTGGCAACTAAAATTATTGGAATTGCGAGATTCATTACGAGATGATCCACGTAACATAATCTTCCATCAGTAAGATATTCTATCCATTCTTTAATAAATGACAGTTACGCTTCGACGAACTTTTTATCCAACTGACGCATATGTAGCCCTGGTATGTTTAATTACTCAATTATTGTAGCGATTTCTTATTGTCGACATCGCCACATTGGTGACATTATAAATTCCGCATTCCTTTTCCAAGAATTAGACACCGGCTGGAAACAGCAAATCCGTTACGTGCCCACGACGCAAACGGAGTTAACAAGGCGAACTCGCGCGCTGGTTTTCTTTTCTCCGCTCCCCTCCATGGGTGGGTTGGTTTCCGCGTCGCAAGGCAATTGCAAAATGCATCGTTATATTTCGTTGTCCCTGCCTGCGCGCGCACACACAACGCACGAGCGCGTTCTCGGTCGGTAAGAACGATTAGAATTTCGTAGACGCGACGAACTGTGCGTTACGAGATAGGGATGCGATGCAAAATGCATGAACATAACCGTTCGCGTGCTTATGCAACCGAACACACATCGAACACGCTGACGCGTCAACACCAGGTTTCTTTTACGATTTCGCGTTCACGAAACGAGCCACCCATAAATTACGGTAGGCTTTCCCCTCCACGATATATTTTCGTTTCGTTTCGACAATTATTCATTGTCTCCTTGGTCGAATGTTTTTTAAGAATTTCCAAAAAGAAATTCTTACATTCTGCCTCGTGTATACTTGGAGAAAAAAACTTGGATAAATTAAGCACAGAAAGTTATTAATTTTTTGAGTTAATAAATTGCTTGTTCATATAAATGTACGGTATGAATATATGTGTTTTTGTTCGGTACTAGAAATAGAGGTTAGGTTTATGAACTTTTAATTAGAATAGAATACTTATGAATTTTATTAGCATGACAATATGTATTCTACATATGTAGTTCACAATTTCAAATATTTTTAACTATACTAATAATAACTGTCACGATTATTAAATATATATTATAGTTAGTTATATCTCTTAAAATCTTTTCAAATATTTTCCAACATCTAGAGCTTCTCTAGAATTTCATAAATAATATTTCGAATTAAACGTATATATTTTTCAATCTTCACAGATAGCTACTCTCGAACGCACAACGCTCCAATTATTATATGGCGCGTATTTAATAAAAAAAAAAAAAAATTACATTTCTTTATAGAGCGATAAGGCAGAATAATAGAACGGCGATTTCGCGCCAGTCTAGGTCCATAAATATGAAATATCGGAAAAACCGTTCACCATTTAACCGATTAACCTTCCACGCGTTATATCCGCCTTATCGGGCGAACCTGGTGAAGTGTCCGCTCGATGGACGCCGCTCGATCCATCGGATAAATTATGCGCGCGTCTCTCCTCTTTTCACGGCGAATAATTTATCAATCGTTCCAAGAGTGGGATATCCCGATTTACCGCTAAAAAACGAAATTCAACAGGTGTGAAATTCTTCATTCACCATCTTTCCTTCCGATAGCAAATTATTCTTTCGATTCCTCTTTTACTCGATTCCTCCGTATCTATTTCGTCTAATTGCGCTCCCCATTTCCTCGATAACGTGATTCCGGAATCCGTGAATAATCTATCCAGAGTGGTGAATCGAAATCAATTAGTCGAATACGTTCCCGTCGAACGATTTCAGATGCGGGATTACGATCGTTCGATAAGTTGATGGTGGACGTCTCTGAAGAAGTTGGTAATTTATTGCCAATACCCGTGGCCATTGAGATTCGATTTCGATGAGGGTGGTTTACATGGCATAAAAGAAGATCATTGACGATCGTCAAGAGAGGAAGAGGGTTGTTTATGTAGTTCGAAAGGAGAAGATTGGCGACGGACGATAATCTAAAGAGAGCAAGAAAGTGGTTTTATACGGTATATATCTATAAGCAGATGGTTGATCGGAGACGATGATCGAATAAGTAAAAGAGAACTTGACCAGAGACTTGCTAGTTGGAAGGAGAAGGGATGGTTTATGTATGCGGATCAAAAACAGATGATTGGTAAGAGACGATTAAAAAAGAGAAATAGGATCAAAAAAAAAGACGAAGAAAGAGGGAAAAAAAAGACGAGTGATCAAGATTGAAAGAAAGAATAAGGGTAATTTATATGCATACTCGAAAAACAAGCGGTTAACCAAACTTCGTTGATCAAAGGAAAGAAAAAAGAATGATTTATGCGGTCCAAAAAGAGGCGGTTAAGAAAAGACGATAATTGAAAAGAATATGGAAAATGATTTGTATGATTCGAAGGAAGCAGTTGATGAGATGATCGAAGGAAAGAAAAAAAGGGTGGTTGACGAGAGACCGTAACTTGAAGAGAAAAAGGAAGGGATTCTTGTGGTTTACATCCAAAAGTAGGCGGTTGATGAGAAACGATGATGAAAAGGAAAGAAATAATGATTGGAAGGAAAATAGTGGATAGGGGAAGGGAGAAAAGAAAGAAGGAGGAAGAGTTATTGACCAGTCTAGCAATGATAGCCTTGGTGGATAGGGAAAAGGATGGATGAGTGAGGCACCGCTTTGAGAACGTTTAATGTGACACGCAATGCTTCCTTCCACCATCGTGAAAATAGAATGACCGGCATTGTTACATCTCTCTTTGTACGTTAGGGACGGGTAAAGTGAATTTAGTCAGCGAATGGGCGAACCTTCCAGCGTCCCTTCGCCTTTTCTCCCTCGGTCGGGAAATAAAGGCAACAAGGCGGATCTCGTTCGTCCGTTTGGTGAGAATGAAATTTTGCCTAATGGAACTTTTGTTTCGACCACTCTTTCGACGAGCGAAAATAAATTATTGGGCAAACGTGGAACGATGCAGCGCGGGACGATTGAGAGTTGATTCCTTTGAAGTGACGTATTCAAAGGACGATTGTGTCTGAAAGAATTAATTTGATGAGATAAATCGTCCTCGTGAGTCTATAGATGTTGATCGTTATCGGTAAAATATTTACAGTAAACGAATGTAACGAATAATCGGATAAAATGAAACAAATAATTTTTTTCAATCTTATCGAGTTTTAAAGTATAATAGGCAAAGGTGTTATATTCAAAGAAATTTGAATAAGTTCATAGCACACCTACTAGCGATCTTAGTTGTCGCAATAGCAGTTTCATCACAATTCCATAGGCAAAAAAGGAACCTCTCTGAGTCACGAGTCACTGAATCACAACATAGTCCTATTGCATTCTCCTAAATGATGAATAGGCTTGATTCTGGCTTTATTTTTGCCAGCTGAAGCATAAATGAAAAAAGCCAGTGCTCCTATCAGAACGAGATTGAGAATAGAGCAATCAAATTGCATATAAAATGATATTTCTGTAATAATTTACTTAAATGTTAATCTTCTAAATAGTAAATTATTAATATGTAATCTTTTTGGCAAAATCTGCATTATCGAAACATGAAAGTATTTTATTAATTTGGGTCGCATCAAAATTTGCCTAATTGAATTGCATAGAATTGAAATTAACATTCAATTTTTAATGATTTTATTTTTAAAAATTCTAAGAAAAAAATAAATAAATACAAAAAATAAAATGAAAAGAAGATTTCTTTAAATAAAATAGTTTTCCATTTCTTTTAATCATATTGCTCCATTTTCACATTTGACGATTTCGGTTCAGAATGTACTTAATTTAGCACAAAGTGCTACTAATTTATATTCAAGCATTTAACGGTCAGACCACGAGTCGCCTTTTGCGTCATTAATTTATTTCGTTGCGTCCAGTCTCTCCTTTTCTTCGCTTGTATTCGTCGCCTGATCGCTTTTCTGCCCGAGACGTGTAGTCTACCGTCCGGTGCCCGCTTTTAAATCTCGTTAAATCGCGACAACCGTTCAAACGCAACTCAGCTCGAACGTCAATGCATGTGCATGTATCTTAAGACGGCGTCAAATCGCTCGTAAAATCTAATAACGACACGTCGGTATCGGTTTCGAAGGACAACTAACAAGAACTCGAGAGTCTCATTCGTGAAAGCGGATGTTTACGTGTACAATCATGAATATTCGCTTATTTTTAATGAGAATCGATAAATGAAACGCGTAAAAAGATTTAACATAATAACTTGTAATAAAAACAGTTGGATTGAAATGAATGAGACTGGTATTCAAATGAACGACAAATGCAGATATAATTCTTGATATTTGATCTTTCTATTCTAAACATCTTGATATTTGATCTTTATATATTTTTATCTTTATATTTGATCTATTTTTAATAAAATTTTCATTTTTATTCTAAAAATTGTGAATTTTTATTCGCTTAATATAAATTTTATTACGAGAAATTATGATGGGTCATAAAAAATCATTTTATGAGAAAATTACGTATAAAATGCAGAATTTAATAATTAAATGTTTCATTCAATGATATATATCAATTAAAATTTTTTATTATCGAAAAAACTCGAAAATTTTTTATTATCAAAATATTATTTGTGCGTAAAATATATTAAATTAAAAATTTTTTTTGTACTACAGATTTTATAAAATATATATTGATTTAATATTTTATGTAATTTATATATCTTACTTTTTAAAAACATAAGATATGTTAAAATTTTTGATGTTATTTTATTATTTTATCGAATGATTGTTCGATAGAGCAAAAATCAGAATTCAAGTTTTAACCTGATAAAATATCATTCATCAGAACATGAAAACTTTTTTTATTAATATATTACAAAATTCATGTTCATATTGCAAAGTATCTACATATTTGCTAAAATCTATATTTTTCCTAAATACGATTGTAAACATACATTTTTATAAAAGAGATTCTCTTGAAAATGGATAAAATATAATAATTATTATATATTAAAACTAAAATAGTTTTTTCATATAATTTCATAAAAGTTGTAAAATAATTAATAGTGGATATCAAAATTAAAATATTATGATTGTTATTTATTCGTATATAATATAATATAATACAGGTATTCGGTTTTATAAACAAAAACTTATTATTTTCATAGGAATTCAAGTTTTATTGAAATTTAATTATCAAGATAATTTGATTATTAATCAATGATATATTTGTGTATATTATTTATACATTTTTCATGTTACTATTAACAAATATGTTACTATTAACATATTTACTATAATTATAATTTATTTACTATAATATGTTACTATCAACAAATATTGTCAATCACTAATGATAATATTAGCAATCTGAGCGCTTCTTGCTTTTACAAACGTCTTCGTCTTGTTCAGTGATCAAAAGAGCTCTTACTTAGCGACAACTTTCCCTTTTCAAACGATCGCAAAGGCGTCTGCGCATGCGCGCTGCACACAAAATTGTCGTGTATGCGCGCGCCGCTAATGTAACGTGACAAATATATTACGTTATAAGATCATACCGCAGTTCGATTTCACGAACCGCAGAAATGCAGCATAGAAAGCTGCGTTGAGCATATAATCAAATAAATTCTTTTTCTATCGAATTATAAATTACATATAAATGTATTTAACATCTACGATATATTTTTCTCCAGATTTTTCTCCTTTTTTATCATATCATGAATAAGAATTTTGTGAACTTTGAAATATATATATATATAATAATCGATGGCTTGAAATAAGTAAACTCTTATCTTCATATTTATGAATTTATCGAATTATGTGCACGTATCAATACTTGTGTCGATAAAATGTAGAAGACGTATAAAGCGTATAAAATCAGGTACAGAGAAATATTATGATTTTGCATTACGATATTTATTATACAATTCGATAATTTTTGATCCGATATAATAAAACGATACAATATAGATTGTAATTTGACTTAATAAAATTAAATAGAAAGATCAAAATTAAAATGTTTTATTTTCTAGTCACACTTTAAATGACATTTAATAATAATTCATATTATTTGTATTTAAGTTACATAGCAAATTGTGTTTAATTAAATATAATTATTTTTTCTTGTAAAATTATTCAACTTTACATTATTGGGATATAATAATGACTATATATAACTTGAAAAAACATATGTGACATATGTGTGTTACATACAAATATTTAGTTCCGGTTTTTAATATCATTATTTATTACTACAGACATTTTTATATTTCATAAGACATCCTATATATTTAAATTTAATTACTTAAACAAAAGTTATAATGCAAAATTATTTATTTTTGAAAACATAATTAATAATTAATTAAATTATTAATTTTTTTTTCTGTTTGTAGAACAAGACCAGCCAGAACCCTACTATACAGTTCCTAGGAAACGAAGGGGTAAGTGAATATTCGATACAATTATGCGACACATAGAAGTTTTCGATTTTTCTGTTCGTTTGATTGTAATCACAATCGATACTGTATGAAAGATTACAAAATCTATCGGTTATCCGCGACCAATCATATAAATCAACCGTGAATATTGTTTTTTTTACACGATTTTTTACATGATTTGTTACCTAAACGAAACACAAACGATATTTATCAAATATGTATTAAGCGATAATATAAATATTTTTAATTCGCTTTTAGGAAGGTTATCTTAGTCATTTATGTTTCAGTTTATCGTGTTTAATGTCGTAAATTGGACAGATAAATAATTTTGAACAAATTTCGCAACTAGTTTAAAAACATCTGTATAAACGTTGTTATCTTTTATAGATTTAAAAAGAGAAATATTTTTTTTCTTTTATAATAAATATCTAATATGATATTTTGCAATACGTTTGATTCATTTTTTAAACACGAATTTAATATTATAAATATATACAATTTCCTTTCTTGTAAAAAGATAAAAATTTTAATATATTTCTAATCTTAAAATGATTATATTATATATTTTTTCGAAATTTTATCGAAATTCTATTAAAAATCATTATCATCCTGATTTTTTTGAACATTTGAAACATCAATAGATTCACTTCTATTTAGAATTACAAAAAATTTAAAGTAGCTATCAAAATTTTTTAAAATTTCTAATAGAAAATCATAGATAAATGGAAGAATTTTTAGCTTATAAAATTCATGAGAGAGAAGATCGTATAATCGTAATCCTTCCGAGAAATTACAGAGATTTAAAAAAAGCCGCGTTCATGTAATCACATTTGCAAGACTAGAAAAAAAATTTGTCCTCAAGCGCATGCGCCAGCTGCGCAGCACATGAATTCCTCATAGTTTCCGCGCGTTTTCTGCGAACCATCGTTAGCGATCGTTAAACTTTTCTCGGAAATTTTTCTGCCTCTGTGTATTGGATCGTGAGAATGTCTTCGAAATTCATTATAAATGTTTTGAAATTCATCACGCGTAGCATATTGAAAAACTGCAAGATATTAGAGTAGGCAAGAAAAAACTACGAGTGAGGTTATGTTCGTAAGACAGATTGATATGCGTGTCTGAATATACGTTAATTATAAAGTTTGAAGATTATCGAGAAGTTTGAAAGTATATATATAGATAAATAAGGCTTCGGAATAAAAATTATTTTATGATTTATAATAAATCATAGATAAGACTTTGACATATTGGTATTATATATCACATATATATAAAATATTCTAAAGAAAGATCTGGAAGTATTAAGATTTTAATATCTAATGAATATAGGTAAAATGAATTCCAATGATTTTATTGGATATGGAATATATAATAATTTAAAAAAATAAAACGAAGAAACACGTAAATAAAATATATTCATAATCTTAAAAATAGAAAATAAATCTTATAAATAATCTTCTATTTAGGAATATCAGTCAACAATGACGAATCAAAATGTAAATATAGAAGAAAAAAAAATCTAACATGATGCGAGAAAAATCCAAAGAGCTTAGACATTCAGAAACGAATAATAAATAAGAAAATTTTTTGCGTCTCTTTTTTTCATCAATATTATAAGAAAGATAATGGATAAGGGAAATGTAGAAGGCGAAAGGTAGTCAGGTGGTTCCTTACGAGAGATCCCTTTGTAAAAAGCAGCGAGAGTGAGAGGCGTGACACATCATCGATCGCGTGCACGATCTCCTGTTACAAGATACACATATACGCACATGCGTGTGAAAATATTTCGACACGGGATCGGAGGATCGGCGGCGATACTGCGCGTGTCCGTAGGCGTGGCCAGGCACAGCGTCGAAGGTTTCTACTACGGTGAAGGCGATCGAGGTCGTTCGAGCAAGGTTATACACCATTTTCTCCCGTGCCGTTCGTTGATTCGTTCATTCGTTGATCATTTCGCTCGTTTCTCGAATAATCGCCAAACGTGGCGGTGAAGTCGACAGCCTGATTCTTCGGTCCTTCGTGATTCTTGTGATTTTCGAAGGCTAAAAGAGATCGTGTTTCGAGGTTGCATCGATTCTTGATGTCTTGGTTCCGGGATTCTGTGAAACTCGATGATCTTGGAATGGATTATCACTTAGCTTGAGACGGATTGCTTCTAGCATATATTTTTTTCTAGCATTTCTTTGCGATTTTATATGCAACTGGGATTGTGTAAAATGTTTTTTTGACATTTTAAATCTTGATTCAATGTAGAATATTAAATCGAAATATTATTTTTTATCAGAATTAGAAATCTATTAAATATACGATTGTTAAATCAAATTAAATCAATTGGGTTAATATAGAAATCTAATATTTGATATATAATTTAATATATAAATATATTAACATATGAATGGAAATATTGAAGAAGTTAAGTTAATAAATATTTAATATAAATTGTATAAATCATTTAATATATCGATCATATATGCTTACAATGAAAAAATCTGAAACATGATCAGTAATGAAATTCTCAGTTTAGAGAAAACGTGTAATTCGATATTTTTCTAAAATGATACCGGTTATCTCATAATGCTATTTACCTATATCGTAATTTCAATACTGGAAATCGATTCATCAGACTTAGAAAATTTGAGCATATTGTAGGATATTGATTTTTTAGACAGAAATAAAATATGATTAATATTTTTAATTATCTTATGTTTATTCCTTCGTGAATTGAAGAATTATCCAGGATGATTTTCTTGTTAATTGTAAACGGTGAATTTTAAGATATGCATTATGCAGCATATTCTTTATCGATGTTATGAATTTTTTTAATCTATCAGTAGGTATATGCATAAATATAAATGAATTTTATGCATGCGTTTATAAATAATAATTTATTGATGAATGAACATTGCATTTATTCATTTAGATGAATATTATTTTACATTTCCTGTTAGAATGAATACATTTATTCATATATTTTCTTTATAGTCAATGATACAATATTCACTTTCTCAAAAATTTAAAAATATTAAATTTGTTTGTTATAAATGAAATTAATTTTCTATGTAACTTTTAACCAATTTCTAAGGAAGCCCTTTTCTTCGGGTTTCTACGAATCCAAAAAGGAACATAAAGATGCAAAGATTTAGGAGTTAAGCCTAAAAAAGTCAAAGAGATATAAATATACAAATGTCCAGTCCAATGTTCCAACATTTACAAGTCTGCCGTGTTGTTTTATGAACATAGACGCCGATTATAATATATGCAGAGCCGAAAAAAAGTAACCTTGCCACCACTCGTAAAAGCTGTTGCACGCTCTTGGCCACGTCGTATCCTTTCACGAAGCCGTTGTTAATCACAGATTCGAAATCGCTTCTCCTTATGGAAGGAAGGGAAGGTGACCGACCTGATCGCATCTTCGTCCGGCCGCGCTCGACTTTTCGGGCGTGGCAGACTGTCTCATCGATTAAGCGCCGTTTCGTGACGTTGCTTCAAGGGAACAACGAGCAAAGAAAGCTCTTATGATGAGAAAAAATTTTTTGATGTTGATTTATTGTTGATTATTGATATGCGATTGAATAACAATGTTTTATTTTGATGTAGAGTGATTTTTATGGAATTAATCTTTTCTTTTTAGATAGATATTTATTTGTTGAATTGGTTTAATATTTAGTTGAACTGGTTGATTCAAAAATAAAAATATTGAGGAAATTCAAGATTAAATTTTTGATAAATAAATATCAAGAATATGAATATTTCAAATAATAATATTATTCTTTTTTTTTTAAATACATTAAATTGTATAAAAATATACAAGATTATCAATTTTAGGCAAAAAGAAATAATCTTCAAGTGGAAATTTAAATAATAAACATCTTTCTGAAACATTCTTCATTGTTAAAACCAATACTTAAACTTGCAATATAAAAAGACTTCTTCAATTTTTATTACACCATCAGCAAATAACTGAAGATGATAATAGAAGCGAAACTTCCAGTTTTCAGCATCATGCATACAAAGTTCTTTCTTTCTTTCCATTTCATCTTTTATGTACCCTATAATTTAAGATAGTAATAGGATAATATTTCTAGGAATCAAAGCAGGCGAAGCTCGGAACTAATGGATCTTGTGGATGAACACAATGAAATAGTAATAATAATCACCTGTTGCGAGGATTGAAAAGAATACCGTTTTCTCTTTATAATGGATGCAGAAATAAAAGCATCCGTAGCCTTGTTTTATTAAGGCTTCATTCACATAACTGATTCTGTTTAGCCGCATTTACTCTGGTTGCTTTATCCTGACCTTTGACTGGCTTCCACTCTGGAAGATCCCCAAAGATCGATGCGCCTATGTTGACCTTTTCGCCATGCTGCTGCAATGAAACAAGCACACCTTAGGGCCATTCTCGTCTCAAGCTTCTAGAAAATTATTTTCTAATAAATCATTTCCAGTTTTAGACATATCATATTAAAATACTTTCTTTCAATATCTAAATATCTTTAAAATGAAAAAGAATAAATAAAAATTGAATTTATATATTTTTTTTTCGCGTATTGAGATAAAGTTGGGAGAAAAATTTTAATTTAATTCGTCTTGGTTAATTCGTGCTATGCTAATTTACACAATATCTGCTATAGAATCTTTGGAACCTGGATAGAAAGTAGTAATGTAGTTATCCGTCGCCAAGAAAAATCACATCGAATATTTATTCATTGGAAGGATTTTCACTAGTCACGTGTAAATCTTGTTTTTCTTCTTTTATATAAAATGGTATATACATTTGAATTGGATTTACTTCTGAGAAAATAGATATAAATAACTTTTACATCGTTAAATAAATATTATTTATTTTATTTTGAATATTCTATTAATTTATTACAGTATCACTTGATCAGTATCACCACAGAAATTGTGTCAACTTGCTATTAAACGAACAGAAGTGCTCAATGCGATGCCCCAAAGCTTTTTATTTGTACGTTGAAACGAATTCGCACGGTTATCACGAAACCCCAAACGCGCTACCTAGGGGCACAATTTAAAAATCAACAAACTCGCAGGATATCGGGTGTTATTACACGGTCGAAGGGATTTCCAGTTGCACGGCTTCTCTCGATGCTTGTGTGCCAGGAAGCTGCTGTTAAACGCAGCCACTCTCTCGCATCCGGGTATTTTCCTCGCGCCAGAGCAGATTCCAGTTAAATCTTTCTTCCTTTTTCTCTCTCTAACACGTATGTACACATCCGTCAAGTTTAATCCGTTGTCATCTCGGGCCAACGGAGACCATTCGTGGATTAACCACATCTATATTTTCTCGATCCACGACAAACGACAGCCGAGTCACACAGACCTTCTCTGTTTTCTTTCATTCCGTACATCGTCAACTCTATCTCTTTTCCACACTTTTTCACTCGTTTCCTCTTTCTGCACGATGGTTTATCACATGGCTATTTTCGACAACGATCCTCGTCTTTGGAAATCCCGTTTTCTTTTTCTATCCACATTTTTCTTTTTTTTTCGCAATATTTTCCCATTTGAACGCCTCGTTTCGTAAAAAAATTTTTGCTCAAGTCAGTACAGATATATAATCAAACAGACGTTGGAATGAACCATCGACCGTGACATCTTGATATTTTCGAGCTTGTGATTTTTACTTATTTATAGGCCGTTATATCGTCAGTGCTGCTCGTTAATACGACCGTTACGAAGACGTGGCGTTGCAGCGTCCGTAATAGAGGCCAAGTACACGCCATCCACGTGCATTCGTCAGCACGCTCTAGCGTCCTCATGGATCGCGTGTGGCGTTGGTTTCTCTATTTTGCTTTGTCCATGGCTTTGTTTCTTTGCGTATACGCGAATTAACATTTCACCATTCAAATCATGTATTTATATATATATGTTTTACATTTTAATAAAAGTTGTTTAACCATATCTTCATATTCTTACAAATTTTTATGTTTTTTAATAAAGTGTTTTAATAATTTAGGTTAGATTTTTAAATTTTTTAATACGATGTTAAGGTCCTATGATAATTTATGACAAATTAAGTGTTTTATTCGAAAACATAACTGATTCAAAATAGAAAATATATTAATAAAATCGCTTTTAAGAGAATACCTGAACTTATCTCTTCTTGATATTTTTTATCGATTGAATTTATATTTTATCGGATGAGACTGTATGTTTTTCTTGTTGAAAATTATAAATGTTATATAAATTCAAATTACTTTTAAATAAAATGTATTAATTTACTGTCAAATAATAAAAAAATAATTAATTATGTCAATATTTTATTTTATCTATCTAAATTGATAATAAGAAACTTAATAATCATAAAATAAAATAGATTTATTCATTATTCAATAATTCAATAGTCAAATTATCAAAGATATACGAAGTTGATAGTTGTGTAAGTAGTTTGTACGTGTCGGAATTCGGGAGTATAGAAAGTATTAGATTGAATGGCCGAAGAAAAATCTAAAAGCGAAATTTTATCTATATTATGCGATGTAAAAAACTTACTATACAAACTTTCACACGACACGCACACAATTATTACATATATGAAAGTAAAGTAATCACAATTTTAATTATACTATCAAGATATAAGAAGAAAAAAAAATGATGTACATAGAAAATCAGATTAAATTTTTTTTCATTTCATTAAACAAAAAAATGCCATTTCCTTTTATCACGTTATCTATGATACGTTAAACGTAAAGTTATATCTATGAACAAAGAAATCATCATGCACACAGTTCAATATATATATATGATCTGAATGTTTTTTTCTTTTTTCACCGTTTCTTTCTTCGTTTCTATTTTTTTCATTATGGATTTTACTATGAGTAATTATATCAGTATAATTCACTCATTTAGTAAATGTCCTTGTCACGGTTGACGTATTCAGGAAGAATCGATTTGTGTTTTGACCGATCTGTATTCGCTTATTTTCTATTTATGTAACGAATATATACACGGTATATATCCACAGCAATTTCATATATAACAATATGATCGCGTAGTCTATGTGTGCAATAATCTTTTTTGCTCGTTCGTTGGAATACATTCCCTTTCCTCTTGCTCTTTCGTTCAAACTACTCTCTCCTTCTTCATCTCTCTTTCAGTCCGGTCAGAATTTATCTTCGTCCCAATACACGTCGTTCTTTTTTCTATTTTGACGTTCCTTGTCGAAGTATAATTTCACGTGCTCGCGGCCTCTGTGCTCGTATAAAAATACTTACGTATTTCAACGATCGCAACGGCCTTTCGTATATACGTGTATGGTTAGCATACGTAGAACCTGTGCACGCTTACCTTCACATTGTTGCCTTTCACTCGGTTTCTTACTGTCCGCTATGTATGTATATTTTATCCAAGAACAGCGCGTTATTGGCTCCGCTCGACAAACGTCAAGACACAAGACGTTGGCTTTTGGCTTTTTTTCGAAAGTGCCGCAGGTTGCTACCTAGAACATGTTGTACCAGGAAATCATGATGTTCTCAGACGTGACTTAAATTTGATTGGAAACGCGTTCCTATAATCGATCGTCGCACATCTTGTGGCGACATTTCATGTAACTATATGTATTTAAATCTTCCTGGAAATGTTGAATTATCGTGTATATCTTGATTAGATGATGTTTTCCTGGATAATCAATCATATCTTATTATTATTTTGTTTATCATATTTGATTAATCTATCAGATCTATTCAACGATATGAAATTTTCAACATTTAATTCGCATTTATTAAAGAATTCATTGATTTCGTTATGACATACAGTAACAGTATTCCAGTTTTCTTTACATGGGAATACTTCGTTCGAATCTTGTGAATCGCGGCGATTAAAGAGTAAAATGAGAAGCGGGAATCACCTTTGTATCCGGTAGCAACCGGAAACTCCACTCCATGCGTTTTATTGTCTTTTTTTCTCGGCGATTGCTTCCTCCTCGCATGTTTGCGCGTGCACATACATTGAGTGCTACTCTATACGCAGTACGAAACGCACGTTTCTTTTGCTTAAGGCGATATTTCATGACACGCTGTTGTAACAGTTACTTTTACGCATGACCCACTTGCTATTCCAACAGTCGAATCTAAGTACTACAATAAAAAGTAGGTCAGTTTGAAGTAATTGGCGGTTTTGTGTATTAACACTAAACTAGCCCAGACGAATGGATCTTTGATAGTCATTTTTCAGCCAATGAAACAAATATTGAAAAAATTATTAGTTATATTAAACTTCTGCCGTAACGACTTCTTCTTCGGTTATTTTGCTCTTTTACGATTATGAGAAATGATTTGCAATATCTCAAACTTTCTTATCTACAATGTAGCAAATTATCAGAAATGTACGAAAAGAGGAATGACATAAACATGAAAAATAAAGATCATGTATCAATCAACAAAAAGTTTCCAAAAAGAATTGATATTTACAAAATTCTTGGAATTGATAATATTTACTATATATTCTATATACAACATTGAGATTATTATTATCGCATGAAAAATAATTCCAAGATTAAAATTAAGAAAAACCCCAAAAGAAAAACATTTTAATTATCATTATTATATTCATCATAACTTAAAGCAATTATCCTTTTTAAACACCTACAAATTAATCTTTAAATTTAAAAAAAGATAAATTAAATTCTTGAAACGAATCTCCATCAAAAGGATATTAAATCAATGAAAGATCTTTATTTGATTCCTCTCGTAGTATCCTTTCATGTGATAAAATTTAGTCTGAAAACTGCCCTATCCCAGCATCGTTCCAGTTGCTTTTATGAGTGCATGGAAACGCGGCGTAACGAATTACTATGGTCGCTCGGCATCGACAGGATCGGCGTCGAATGCGGGACATTTTATATAGGAGTATCTTTATCGTATGCGGCCTTGCACGTATGTGAAGATATGCGGGTGTTGCGCTCTTCGCCATTAATTTTCTCTCCCTTTTTCGTTCATCGTTCATTCACGCGGTGTGTTACATGCCTATGACGTGCCCGATAATATTCCGTGTTACACATGTACATTCACATGTATTATCTTGGCTCTCGCTCTTCTGAGAAATTACCGGGATTTTTCTAATTCTTTTATTTTTTTATTTTTTTTTACAGTTCGTTGAAATACAGGTTGAGTCGTTTGTATAGGGATGATCTAAAGGACATTATTTATTTTTATTTGAATATATCACCATTTTGATGTATGTACAAAATTTGATGTACGTACAAAATTCTGTAATTAACATAATTTAATTTAAATAATTTTAAAGTAAACATGAAATAAAAATCGATACATTTGAAAGAGTGAATTTTTAAGTTATTGATTATATTATGTTTAAATTACACATGATAAATAATTTTAAATTTATTATCTATATAAATAAATAATAGAAATTTGAAGCATTTTTTTCGTCGTACCTGACAATTTTAAAAACATGTCAATAATATTTTCATATAATAATAATAAGTTCTTATATTTAAATTATAGATATAAATTGACTAATTTTCAAACTTGAAAACACAAACTTGTCTACAAAAAAGGATTAAAGAAAAAAAATTTATTAGTTTCTTTTATCATACCTGATAGTTTTCCAAATGCATCATTAATATTTTCGTATCGTAGTAATAATAATATATCTAATCTAATGTCCTATTCACGAAATGATAACATATATATATATATGTTTTAGTGTCGTAAAATAAAATCGACGCAATATACAGTGCACGAACAATTTGCTTTCTCTGACCGTTTCGAATTGTTGCTTTCGCCTTTGATTTAAAGACAAAACTGAACAGGTTCGCCGACGATAGAAAGGAAGCAAATCTTCAATACACATACACACACCTGTTTTATATCCCGTTCTCGAGTTTTATAACTCGTCTTTTGAACTCTTCGAGAATGCTGGAATATGCATTAATTAGGGAACTCATAATCGACAAGCCTCTTGCAAAATACTTAATATGCGCCATAAAAATTCAGATAATATATATTACATGGATCTTTGCAGACGAAATGGCCGAAATTCTTAATGAAATTTCCGATGCTCATAACTTTATAGCAAATAATATTTAATTTTAATCAAACGTTCCAGATTCGTCAGATTTCATATATGCATATTGACCATCATAAGACGAGATTATGAATATTAATTTCTCATTAATTTTGCCTCTTAGAATTTTTTTCGAAAAAAGAAAAAGAAAACACATTATTGCTTCTGTTGTAAAGAATCGCTGACCTAAGACAACGAAGAACTGATAGCCATATTATTTTGAGAATTAATAAAAGATTTTTTTTTAATTTATTATAAGGATATAATAATAACATATTTAATATAAAAAAAGAAAAAAGAAAAAAAGAAAGTACACTTTCAATTTTCGGTTAACGATGATTTATTTAAATTCTATCTGAATTCTTAAATATTATATATAAGTCGATGACTTCTTAAATTCCGCCTTTTCCAAAGGTCATCCTTTATATAATCAAGTTACATTTTTTGTAAGTGACTCGATGAAATAAAATGCTAAAATATCGAATGTGAGGAATGAGAATATCCAGAATAAAAAGGAAGATGATACGGGATTTTACGACAATCTTTTTTATTTATCCATCAACTTTATCTTTTTCATTTACTCTTGCGGTGATACATTGTGATCTTGTTGTTGGCCAATCGTCGATCGGTTTTCTCACCGCGTCGACTTTTATTATTACGTTAAATGAAACAACATAATGGCGAAAAAGAAGGGGAGGAAGGGGGAGGGAGGGAAAGGCGAGCACCGTCTCAATTGGTCAACAGGCGAATAAAATTCAACTGGCAAACCGCGATGTCTGGCAAAACTGGTTCCAAAGACCTTTGCCAGGCTACGTTCCCTCTTACCAGTTCGCCAAGCCGCATGAGAAATGTGTCCCTGCTTCAAGACCGAGTGTAATATCGCGAACTGTTCGGAAATAAAGGTAGATAAAGGTGTGTAAAAATTTCCATGAAAATGGAAACGCGAATTGACGCGCGGAAATGGAAAGCGATTTCTTTTGCACGAATTTTTTCGATTCTTCTGCCTTTTGCTTGATAATTTTTTATATTTTCTAGATATTTTTTTTTTTTATTCTGGAACATTTTTATATATGTTGTGTTTAAATACATTATTAGATAACGGTTTTAGATATTGTTTTTCGAGTAATTATATTTTTTTGTTTTATTTCGTATTTGCATAATGATATTTGCATGACAATATTACAAGTGCATCAATTTCTTCTCTCAATGTCTGACTTATGCAAAATCCGAATTGGAATAATAAATTTGTCAATTTTATTTCAATTAATCTAAATAGAAAAATACTTCAAATTAACTTAATTTAATTATTTTAAATTATTGTTTATCTTTATTTCATACATAGTATAAAAATCGTTATTGATATATAATTTTGCAATTTGTCCGTGCGTCATGATAATGAGTAGGTATCCGATAAGGTATTCGAAAGGAACATTGTTTCGAGATTCTAAGAATCGATTGTCATTGGAATGAATAAATTGGAAATTAATTACGTAAATTCTATTAGTCATTTTGATATGATTCATTGCACATGTTATATTATTATTCGAGTAGAGAAATTTTTATGTTAAAAATAAAATTTATACGTGTTGATATGAAAGTTCGATAAAAACTTCATGATACATTAACATAACTCGTGATTCAAATAAAAACTTTGTACCTTATATCTTATATATTATATCTTGCTTAATTTTTTAATAGGTCGTAGATTCGATCACGTTGGCTTTATTAGATTATTGGAATTATTCTGAATATAAGGCAAGATCTATTATTAAGAGTAATTAATCGTTTAACACAAACATTCGTAAAACTTATCTTACGAATTAATTTCCCCTCACTTTCAAATTTTTTCTATACGAAATTTTTTTTTTTTTCGAAAGTTCGCCAACAATTCTATCACCGTTCTCTCGTCGAAATCAGGTTTAAAACCTTCCTTATCGGAACACCATTCATCCTTTACCTTCGATCAATAATTCAACGAGTCAAATTTCCTACACAAAAAATTTTTCTTCTACAAACAAAATTCCCTCTCGTCGAAATCTATGAAAAATTACTTTTAGAAACGGTCCCCCTTATCGACAAAAAACCTAACGATAATTTCCAACTCCACAAACTTCGTATCTCTACGCTACGATTCGTCGATTTTCAATTTACCGATGGGAAAAAAATTGCCATTCCCAATGGCCATTCCCTTAGGAACATAACGCGGCAAGATAACGCCCCTAATGGAAAAGCCACGACCATCTACGACGCCATACCATCGAACTCTCATCGACTCGGTTGTTTGATCGGCTTATCTAACTACTCTCCCCTGTTTTTGGCTCGTGCGTAGATAATCCTCTTGCGATTCACTCGAGAAACGGAATAAATTCTATTCGAGCGAGAGAACCACTTAACTTAACCCCGTTCCGCGGCCGCCTCGTCCTTGTAAATCATGCATAGGACGCGAATCTGCAAGTTGCAATTTGGAACGCCTAGCCCCTTTATCTTTATGTGGTGGCGCTCGTATGTATACAGGTATACAGGTCTCGTGACGAGGGAACGGTTCCACCGAACGATCCGAAACCTGTAAAACTGGATTCCCCCTTGTTCGTGTGCGATATACACATCGAAATTAGCCTCTCTCGTCGACCGGCTGATATCATCGTCGAGCTCCTTCGAGCTGTGTCCCGCTTCGGTTTTCAGCCTCGTTCGATTTCATTCTCGATCGTGATCCTCTTTCGATGAATTTTCAGGTGAAAATCCGTCTTACGTCTAGCATACGTTTGCCGTACGAGTAAGATCGCTTTCATCTCTCTGTGTCGTGAGAATTGTGAATGTAAAGTTTCTACAATATTTTTGTTTTCGAATATTTAAATACATGAAGGGAGGGAGTGTCAACGTATTGGTGGGAAAGTTTTAAAAGATTCGATCGAAAACAAGCGCAAAAGTATACAAAGCCATTTGAGGCTTGTTTGTAATATATTAAATATTTATATGCGAGTTTGTATTAGTGGAAGGAAGTTAATGATACGATGGGGACAGAGACGTCTCGCTTCATCTAATTAAATTAGTAAATAAATTATAATCCATATATTATTTGTATACCAATATATTTTTGTTGTGTTTGTTTCGACAGACTTCTTCTATATTTGAATCCTTCAAAGGTATTTCCATATGTTAATATCCTGTATAAAAGTAGTACAGTAAATAAATATAATAAAGATATTGTATATTTAAAAGAAAACCTGAACTGAGCATAGAACTACTTATGAAATAGTGAAATCAAAATTGAATTTCGACAAGGTTTCATCAGAGTTTAAAATTCTCTTTTATATTTTGCTGAATAAAAATCAATGACAAAAGAAAAAAATAAAATTCAAATGGACGTATCGTTTCATTGCATATAATTATCCATAATTTTTACATGTATTCAAACATGTCATGCTATTACAAATTTAATCGTTGTTAAACTCTTATTGTTGCTTGCATTTGTAGATACTCGAACTTGGAGTATCAGGATATCCATTCGAGTATCCATTCAATTCAGATCCAAGTATTCGAATTGGAATGAGATTTGACTGTTGAATACCTTTAGCCAGTAGTCGATAAATTATCGTTTAAGTGATTCCTCGTGAATTTTACGGTCTCGTAATGTTATGAATGAATACTGAAATACGAGAAACGTATAATATAGAATATGAGAATACAAGATGCACGTTCTAAAAAAAATAATAACATAAGTTTGTTTGAGTTGTGTAGCTCGATAAGCGAACTATAAGATATCTTGACTAAGGATTTACGGGCGTGTTAACTCGAGTTGTCTTAAAATCACAAAATTATATATACTGCTTCATATTTTTTAAATTGATTTATATTCACCCGTGTTATCACTAGCGCATATTTCTTGCGAGTATGCACGTACTACATATGCGATGATGTAGTTAGTCTTTTGTTGCTCATAGAGCTACTGTTTAAATAAGGATGAAGAATGAATTTCATTCTTTTACTGTTTATCTAATGATTTGTGCGTATATATACGCTTTGTTGGAAAAAAAATATATGTGTAAACATTGCAAGAAGTACAAGTGAAAGTTATTTGAACTTCAGAAGTAGTGTGTGTACGATGAAGAATTTCATGAAAACGAAGTTGGAAAAGCAGAAGTGAATACCAGATAAAATAAAATGAAAAAGAATGTTCTACGAAAATGAGAATTATTTGGAACATCTCATTAGAAATTTCAATTAAAAGAAGAAGAAAAAAAATAAATTATAAAAATTGTTTATTAATCTTCTAAAATTCTAATCGATAAAAATTAATGAGAAAATGGAAGAAAAGTGAATCGTATAATCTTGATTATTACTAAAAATAAAGGATCACAAGTAAAATTTCGAAAAAAAAATTCTTCCAAAGATATTCGCGTTGCGCGTGATTCATGCCGGTCGATGCACCCCATCTGTTTAGCCTGTTGCGCTCATGTTGGGACAAACATAACCTCTATGCCACCGATCGTTCTCATAAATCGTAATCTGCAACTCACCGTGACAAGTGCGTAGCAGAGATCAGAAATATCCAAGGCTATCGAGGGGTGGATTCACAGGAAGGAGACACATAAAAGAGCACATTACAAACACGTTAACAGAGAAACAAGCATATTAGCATAACGTGAAAACACTTTATATACATCGTATTACGACATTACATAATTAGTCTCAACAAAAATAAATAATAAAGTTTATCTCGTGTCTTGTGTTATTACACCTTGAGCGTAAGGATAACAACATAATTTTGGTTAACGCGAAACTTGGAATTTTCAAATTTTTAAATCATCCTCCAGAATTTAATTAATATCGAAAAATTAGAAATATAATAATATTGGAAGAGTTATTCAAGAAGAATTACAATAAACAAATGATGGAATAACGGTTCACGCGTTATTTGTTCCTCGGGAACTGTTTCGAAACGATTGTTTTAAGTATGCAAGACGCGACACAAGCCATGAATATTAAACCGTTCGATAGGGTTCGATGCGATCCTAATTGCCGGGCAAAGAATTCGAGAGAATCGACCAATCGCGTTCCCGGGGGTACACCTTGGATAGAAAATAAATGTTAACGAGTGTTCATGGACTAGTTAGCTTCCTGTTATCGGGTTTATTAATAAGTAATAATCGTACTTTCGTTCGTTGAATAGATTGCGGCAGTGTCTATCTTTAGAAAGGTTGGCACATGATAGTGCTTATTAATTAGGAATCTTAGGTGTCTTTTTAAGATGATAGGGTTGAAGCTATTACTTAAACCGGTTTTGTTGTATAAATATCCGAATATCGGGTGAACCGGTTGGGCCTGATTATTGTTAGATAATATAAACAAAAAGATTGAATTATTGTGTACAGCAGTGTTTCCCAATCTGGATCCTGGATCATTTTAATTATTTATTGTTAGGATATATTTATTGGGTTAAGAAATGTTCCACTCTGATATATTGGAATATTTTTCAATCCATTACGAAACTAATATAATTAATAATAAAAAAAATATAGAAATTACATTAAAAAGACCAAATATCTTACTTCATAATTAAACATCTGATTAATTAATTATTTTTTAATTTTGTTAATTATTAATGTAAAAGAGAATCTCTGAATACTATTAAAAAAAATGTATACAAAATTACATTCTCAAAGTTTGCTTACGTATTTCTTTTTATAATATCAATAATATAATTTATATCGATCGTGAATTCAATTAATCAAGAAGAAAATAAAATAAAACGAGAGAATATGTAATTTTATTCAAGCACTTAACAGCAACTCGTTCGATCTTATTTCCATTTGTTCTACAAAAAAAAAAAAAGAAGTTTCTTCATTTATTCAATCTCACCATCTCATCAACTTTTAATCTCGTCCAGCTACTTACTCGATCCACCAATCACATACCATGACATCTGAGTTTCACTCATAACCACGTTGGATCCACAGTATACGTGCAGACGAGAATACTAATCGTACCCTCGCCCATCCAACCACTCCAGATTCACTGGAAATCAGCCTGCTTCCCTATCCATACACACGCAACCACCATATAACTATCCATTGAAGAGTGTTCAGATCGTCGAAGTTTTTTCCATGCTCGAAAAACAATTTTTCCAAACCCTTCTAACGTACGTATAGTTAGATATACACATAGGAGTATAGCAGAGAACTCCACCCACGCGCTCTGGAAAGAACGACTCTCGTGAAGAGCCTCGTAAAGTTCTCTCTTCTCCTCTCACTCTTTGATGCACCGACTCTTGCTTACGCCTATACTAGATGGCTCTCTCCTTTTTCTCCTCTCCTCTCTTTCTCTCTCTTTCCCTTCTCTTTTTCCGTGTATGACACCGTATGGAAGGTTGGACGAAGGCGCACACGAGTGGTTTCCACGGTACGACGCCGACGGGAGCTATTGGCGAGGAGAGCACGTGCTGCACGCGAGTTTCCAACCGAACGTGAGGACGATTTTGCATGAAATATGCAGGCCCGTTTCTCTCCTCCGCGTCCACGGCTGCACTTCTTTACCCTTTTTCCCTCGTATCCGGCTCGGCCAAGACTCTATAATATAGACACTCAACTTCTATATATTCAGTTTGCACGGTTTCCTCGTTCCCTGCGGAACACTGGTTTCTCTCCAAGGGGGTTTTCCTGCTCTTCTCTCTATACACGCGTGGGGTATGGTATAGTGGTATATAACCACGGTTCCGGGTTCATCTGTGCTACGAGCCATCTGTCTTTGCCTCCATTTTTTTCTACTTTTCACGGTTTTTCTTTTCTCTCCTTCGAATCCCCGCCTCCTCGTGTACCTCTTTTATCGTTACTCGTACCTGGGATGGATTATTCTCGAAATATTCGTTTTCTTTTCAAGGTAATGAAGCAATATTTAGAGACGTTTATCGACAAACGATCTTTTCGTGTTTTATTATTAATTTTGATAAATAATATATGAGAAAATTAAGTTATAATTTGTTGTGTTGAAAAAAAAATTAAAAGTATTTTGATTATTATACAGAGATATTATGATTATTATAAAAGATAAAGATATAAATAAAATAAAAATAATAAAAGAACGATAATACAAATGAGAAAAGTATAATGATAAAATTTATCGAAAATATTAAAATCAAGATTGTTGGGATATTAATTAAGATAATTAAATTAGATAAAGCAACAAAATAATAGAAATAAAGATAATAATCTTTTCAATAAGAAAATCTTATCGTTGATTAAATTTATTAAAAATAAATAAATAATAATTTTAATAAAGAACATTATTAGAAATTATAATTATCTTTTCTCTTTGATATAAATATCAATCAATTAAATAAAATAAATCCTCTCGATGAGGAAACTATGAATGATCAAATATACTGATTTTCCTATTACTTCCAACTACCCTTTCAATAAGAATATTTTTATCCTCTTCCAAAAAAAATCTCTCCATTTCGACTATCAGTCCGGCAAAGATTCCTTTTCCCTCTTCTTTTTCTCCCCTCGACAAGTGGCAACGCGCGCCCTCGTTTCGCCATGTTTCTCTCTCCTCGCCGTATCGAGAACCCCTCCTGAACGAACGCATGAATATTTCAAGGGTCCGCTTCCAGCCAACGATTCACCTTCCCGCTCATCTTCTCCTTCTGCTGTGTTTTCCACCTTTGCCATCACGGTTCGATGCACCCTTGGAGGAAAAACGATACCGATAGGGAAACGGCGCGTTTACGATCGCGATTCCATGATTTTTCAAAGATGGGCAACGAGTATCGAATGATGCTTTTACCTCGGATGCAACGATTTATTATACGATGCAATTTAATGAATTATACTTTAAAGTAAAAGTAAATATTTTTTTTTTTTAAGTTTTATATCATAGAATAAATTATTATTAATTAAAATTTATAAAATAATGAATAATGGATAAATATATTAATTATTATGATCACTTTTCGTATTATTCAAAGTGATTTGCGATATTTATTGAATTTATTAATATAAGAGTTACGTAAAGTTAGAATAATTTAGATGTTAAATATCAGTTTTGTGAAGGAATTGGAGAAAATGATCGGATCGTATTTCGATCCGAAATCAATCGAACAACTGTGTTTGATTGCGCGCCACGTCATGGCGGAAGACCTTTAAAAAAAGATGGTTTGTGTCAGCCCGATATCGTTAAACAGATTTTCGGATAAAGATCATTAGTTGATGGTGCCGTTAGAATCATCAAATAGATTGCACAAAGGTAGCGGTATCCATTGAGTGAAAGAAACGAAAAGTTCTAAAAGAAATTGTATTATTCCAATCGTCGGGTGATAACGCTTTTTTTCCTCCCTCACATCGATTCGTTTGTACATAAAAAAAAGAAATCGTTTCGCTTCATCTATTCAGATATCGATCGTATAATGTAAAATTAAAATATATTTACAGTAACTCTTGTTGAGATTAACTTTTATTTTCAAGACTAGAAATTACTACATAATTATCTACGTTATCTTATGCACTCCATAACTCTCGCTAACTCCTTCATAAAACTCTTTTCTTCTCTAAAAACCACTTTCGTTATCCATTAACCCATCCCCCTAGTACTCGCTATTCACACGAGTATATACCACGCTTCTCTAATATACCACTTCCTCCTACGCTAAGCAACCCCTGCGTCAACTTTATTATTTAAAATCCTCACTCTCGCCGCCTCAATTCCCCTAACCACCTTGCATTTGAAGCATTTTAATCGACATCCATCACCCCCTTATAAACATCCCTTTTTTTTTTCGAGCAACATACGACCTCTCCCACTCGACAACGACCGTCTTCCACTGCCATAACCTCGAAACGATGATCACGAATGACAAGCGTGTTCAGTGAAGCATCGATGAAAATCGGTATAATTAATCGCGAGGTAAACTCGCGGGTTGCTGTCTCGCTGCGTGATTGGTTCTCGAGAAATTCATCAACCGTGTCCAGATTGAAAATTGCGTCGCGCGCCCTCCTCGTCGTTAAGGGAAAAGGTTGAATACGAAGGGAGAATAAAGTACGGTTATTGATCGTTTAATCCATAGAGACGCACGTCTTTCCGTCGTGATTATCTTTTTCCATAAGCTGTTGCCCTTCGTTTTATCCGACGTTCGACTAATCGATCGTGTAACGTCTCCAGTCGCCTCGTAGACGCCGACACCGACTCCTAGGGTGGCACTCTTTTCCGGTGAGAAGTGCTTCGCGTTTATCGCAACATGAAGGTACGTATATACGTGTATATATTTGTGACGAAAATTTGATTTTTTTTTTTTAAGATTTATTGAATTTTCGACTTGAGGAATTTGAGATTGTATTTATTTTTAACATCATTGTAAAAATGATTATTGGAAAATTTCTTATTACGGAATGTATGTATTTTCCAATGATTTTATTTGCAAAAATTGTACAAATATAAATATATGTTAAATATATGTAATTTCAATCAATCAATTTAATTGCTATTCGAGCATTATAATTATTTAATAATGTGTATTGTAAATAGTGCCACATTAAATAAACACATTTTATTTTTTCTTTTAAAAGAATTATAAAATTCAATTATAACAATAATTAGCATTTTAATACGTAATTTCTGAAGAAAAAAATATAAATTTAAAAAAGATTAAGAAATCAATAAAGTGAACATAATTTATAAAAAAAGTTAAATGAGTTAATACATTATTTGCCAAGCACTTATATCTATAGTGTTCATGTATAGGTCGTATACCTGTACTCATAAAAAGAGAATACAATGACACTTGCTTCTACATCATTTTTCACCATAAGATATTTTTATTTCTCTCCTACGTAAAAAAAAATTGATTCTTAAGAAAAATCTTTTCATTATTTTTTACATTTTTTAATTCAAATCTTTCAATTGTCGAAATTTTCAATCTATCGATATTCGATATGAATACAGTTATTGAAAAGTAGGCATGTTTAAATCGTATGCGATTATCATCGGAATAGCTTTCTTTCTAATTCTGAATCTTGATCGATAGAAACAGATCAAGCAACGGGTCATTCCAACGCGAACGATCGTGAGAGGAATTATTCTTAGGAATAATCATCGTGTCTTGAACTGTACAAGCGTGTAAAGATAAAATTTTTTATAATTATATTATATAAAAAAATACATATAACACACTAAACTCGAGCATATTCGTTCAACATTTTTGTTTAAATATACTTCATAATAGAATTGCTACCATTAAATTTTTGAATCATTAAATACGTAAAATTTTCATGAAGTAATATAATGAGATATAAGAAGACTGTGAAATCAGTAGTTAAAGTAAATATGAATATGAAGACATGCAAATTGACAGAAATATGTATGAATAGGAAGATAAGAACATAAAATCTCTGTCAGAGTCAGAAAAAGAATTTTTTAAGACAGAGTCAATGTACCTTATGTGAGATAGTTTTTCATTTCTCTTCAAATAATGATTTATTAAATATAAAAAGTTAAAAGTTAATATATCTTACATATTATTTTATACATGTTAACTAATTATATCCATTATATTAAATTTTAAATGATGTAGTACGCAAATATTTAATACTATAAAAATGAAATATACAACGCGATAAATATATATTTTATTGAAAAATAAAAGTATGCAATATATATATATATAAACAATTGTGTCAATATCCTTGAAGAGGTTAATATACCATGACAATCATAAATTGAACAGTGGACGGTTGTCTCGCTTTCAGAGTCCTCTAGTAGTGAAATCCTCGCAAGGTCGTACGAGCTCGAACGATTTAGGCCGGAAATTCCGCGAGCGATCGTGCGAGTGCGACCAGTAGAAACGATCGTTCGCACGCGCGCGTGCTTCTGTATCCTACATACTGCGTTACATCCTTCTTACACTTTCGTTCTTTCTCCCTCCAATATACCGATTACTCTATCCATCTTTCTTTTCCCAGCCAAGCCTTTCCTTTTCTTCCATCCGTCTTCCTTCGTTCCGCATGCTTTCTCCTTTTCTCTGTCTCTCTTCCTCCGTTTCATTCTGCCTCTATATACGTCTATCTTTTTTGCTTTTAGTCTTTTTTTTCTTTATCTTGTTTTTCATGCTTCTTCTTCAGCTTTTTTTTCTTCATCTTAGTTCTCGTAGGATTAAATTTTGCATCTTCGTTCGAAACACGGATTTCGAACCTGTTCCTCGTGAGCTGAGATCCTGAATATACACGTAGTTGCTGAAATTCCGAATTCATTACCGGTGTGTATAACTTTCACTCGCCGCTATTGCCGCCAAAGACGTTGCGACGCATAGATTCTTCGCACGCATTGTGCGTCCAGGTTTCCCGCGAATCAATCACCATGCATTGGATTAACCCGATTTTTTTTTTTTTTTTACTATAAATGGTAATAGAATATTACAGGGATTGTGAGATTAAAAGGAAACTAAAGTTTTTATTATTTTGTTGCATAGGGTTCTTTAGTGAAATTCGTAAGTACATATTTTCTTTCATTTTTGATTCAATTTATTATTAAATTGTGGATTATATGATATTTATGCAATAAATTTAGAAAATGAAGAGAATTATTTTAACTAAATATTTTTTTTAAATGTATATATACATGTATATTTTCTATATTGAAAATTACTTATTGTTTCATAAAGATAACGAAATAAATAATGAGATTTCTCTTTCTTTATAATTTCATCTTGATGTGTGCGCCCAAAATCATAATCAATATCACATTTTCGCAACACGCAGGATTGTTCGGCATAATTAAAATTCTTTAATTAACTCGAATACGTCTGATTGGCTACTTTTAGCTGGGAATAGATCGACCATGACTCGATAATATTGTTGCTGGCTTCTGAACAATACGTCTCGCAATTTCAGTCATGGAAAGCTATGCGGTGAACGTAAAACGGTTTCGCCCTCGTCTCGAATTTCTTCATGTGAAACTCCGTTTCTTTTTTACTTTTTTATTTCTTTTTTTTTTCATTTAAGTATTTTTTGTCTTATTTAAGGGAAAGTGAACTATCGTTCCGGAAGAAGTGGTTCACTATAACATTGTATTGGTTTATTGTAGCGTTCACCACGTGGACGTTCTATTATAAGAATTTAATCGTTAATCGAGATACGAGATCACGAACAAACAATTTTATGCAAAAATATCTTCAAGATCTAACAGTTAAGAGATTTACTTAAACAAAAATTTCATAAGAATCATGAATCATCAATTTCTATATCTCAAATCAGTTTTATTTGAAATCTTTCAATTTGCAATTATATTTCGTTACAAAATCTTATGAATTCTTATATATATATATATATAATTCGAATTTTAAATAAATAAATAAACTTGAAAAAGAATGACATATGAAAATTACATATCTTCTATTTGTTAAAATTGAAAAACAAAAATGAGAATGATTTTACGTGTTTCCTGTTGCGAGATGAAAAGTTGAAAAACCGGAAGAAAACTAGAACTATTATAAAAACAGAGTCGCTTAAATAAGCGGCATTATGACATTTGCACACTGAACACCTGCGCATTCTTTGAATGCATCAAAAGGATTACATTCACACCTAGACGTAACATACTTTACAAATTGTCGTACATAATGTTTTCATTGTCATGTCATACTTCTTATAATTTGGCAATTATTCTTGTTGTCTTCTACTTGTATTCAAATAGTTATTCCTCGTTGTTACTCGTATTGTTACTCGTTGCATCTTTCCTTCTTCCTAAAATTATTTTATTTATCCAAAACAACATAAAATTATACAATTCTGTATCGATCAATTTAAAAAAAAAAAAAAAAGGGAGAAGGATTTTTAAGAACTTAAGAAAATTAAGAACATATAGTATGAACTATGCAAGATAGTTGCAAGAAAGATCCTTAACAATTCCTAACATATCTCCACAGAAAATCATACGATTGAAATAGGATCGATCGTCGCTAGTGAAAAGCATATGCGTCGTGTTTCTGCTTGAGGATCGCGAAAACTCGGGGTCACGTTACAAATTCCGTTCGTCGTTGAATATAAAGTACAGGCCAACGATACAACCAAGTTGTAAAATTAATCATATGTTGAGCAGTTTACGGATACTGAAACATGTTGTGATGCAAACATCGACTTAAGTGGTGTGTTTAAATTAATCGCTCGCAACATTGGAAATGGTAAGCTGATGTTTCAGCAATGATTGTGAGCCATTTACTTAACTCATCGCTTAAATCGATACCTGCAACATATTTTCAACATCTAGATAGATCGTTTAAAATAATTATCAGACTATCATTAGTTTAAAGAAAAGTTTGAAAAAGTTGAAAAGAAAAATATAGTGAGAAGTATCATGTTTGATATTAGTTGATATATCATCTCTTAATGATTTAATGTATTATCGATTATATATTCGTTTTACCACTATATATATATAAAATCGGTGAAAACAGACGTCACAGAATATAATCTTCATCCCCTTCGCGTTATCTTATCGCCTGTGTTTGTAGAGCGGGAAATTAGCTGCAGGGCGAGGTTGGTTTATGCAAAACAAAACTTCCCCGTTGCGTTATCTGTTTGTGTCATTTAAAATTCATCATAGCAAACCGGGAACGTGACGAAAACGATAATTTTCTTGTGCTTGTTTTATGGAAATGAGTATATTATTAGAAGATGAAAGGGAAAAAAAGAGGAAGAAAGAAACAAGCGATTAGATTCAATTTAATTGTCGTTATATGAGTAAATTATTTTTTTTTGACGTTTGACGAATGACTTTCGAATATTCATCCGGGATATTGATTGATGTACACAAAATAAAAAATTTATTATCGTGTTTGGATTTATTTTTATCGAGAGAATTTCATTCATTCATTTATTCGTCGATTCTATTTTTAGAAAGATAAGATGAAAATTTTAGAAATTTAAATTTTTTGTCATCGAATGTTTCCTTGTCGATAAGTTTAAGTTTCTGAACTTTGCCGAATGATTTGTTAAATAAATTTAAATAAGAAAATTTAATATAAAATTCGAATATATATATATATATATATATATAGACGTGACTCATGGAACAAATCATCTTACAAAACAACTTACCATTTAAATCTTCAAATGATAAGATTCAGATAAAGCTTTGAAATGAAGTTGTAAAGTGATATTAACATGTTTAATGATAACACTAATGAGTTTTATATCATGTTTAAAATTTTTTTGTTCACAACAGTATCGTGAACAATTTAAATTATTCTTGTTTCAAAACTTCATCGAACTATATCGATCATTTGATCAATCGAAATTATATATTACATGCAAATAAGATTTTAAAAGACCGGACTCGGCCGTGTGAATCACCGATTAACGATGTAACGCGAGGATAAATAGTATGTCAGTGGGTTAAACCGACGTCCTGTTATAAACTGAAGATTTTTCCGTGGAAAATGTTTCCACATCAAGGAACGGGAAACGATGGATAGATTAACCGTGTATTCTTATTTTGAGATCGCTCGAGACCGCTTCCGTCCTCTACTTATCGACTGAGCGTTTTCTTACGCCTCGTTGGGGATCAATTAACGTCCCCACGCAGTCGATCGTGCGATCGTAAAGGCACGTGGAAAGTTCTCGAGTGAATAACGAGTGACAGGGAAAAAGTGCATCGAGTTGAGAAAAAATTAACCTCCGGTTATATTTTGGAAGATATTACAGATATACGATACTTCTTGAATTGAAATTTAAGAGAATTAAGTCTTCAAAAAACGTTCTGAATTTTTTAAGATTTCTCATTTCGAGTTTAAAGCCAATAATTCGATTAATTTTCATTCGATTCACTTCGCAAATTCAGTTTAATATTAATATATGAAATTGAATGGTATACATTTTTTGTATGTCGTGTAAGCAACCCTGTATTATGGGATTCAAAATAATTATTGCACAATTGTATCTTGATTCTATCGAATATATAAATTAATATCATTAGGAATTTTATAATTTAATATTAACGAAAATTTTATAAGATGAATGAATAATGAAACTTTTTTTTAAACCATATATCATATATAAACATATATATTTGAAAATAACGTTAAATATTTATATCGTAAGTACATCATTATCATATGCCCGTTATCCAAACTAACCTGCACCCAACAGTTCCATTGCGTTATCACTTCCCATGAAGATAGCACATGGCAATCAACTTGAGAATACCTAATGCCTAGTCGTAATAACAGCGGAAGAGAAATTGTGATATCGTGTAACAAATATATCAGATTAACTCGTATTGTAGCGCAATCCCTATTTAATTCGTCATAAGTTGGAAAAACAAACTGGAGTATCCATTTATATCACATTTTTATTAAATAGTCAGGTTTCTAGATTTGAAACTTTGACACGTGCAATAAGTGAGAATAATATTTAATTTTTTTTCTTGATAAGATATCCATAGTATATCGTTGCAAAAATGATATAAGTATATCTATGATATCTAATTAAATCATCAAATCGTGATAAACAAGAATCGTTCTTGTTATGAATTTCAAATATTTAAGATTAATACATGTAATGAAATATTAAGACGATCTCACGATTTTAAATTTCATCCAGCATTCTTGTCGAAAATTTGGACAGACTTGGTCAGAGATAATTGATTTTAAAAATATTATATATATATATCGAACAGAATTTCGAAATTAGCAAAATTTTGCAATCGAAACATAAACAACGAAATGAATGATATTCGAATGATATAAACAATCGTGACTTCTGATAATATATTTATTAAATCAAAATCTTTATAATATATATTTCGTATAAATCGTTATTGAAACATGTGCAGTCTATAGTTCCATGGAATAATTTAATCTTTAATTTTACTACATAGTATTTAAGTAACACGATTTTGGGTGGAAGTAGTTATATAAAGTGAAAAGATTTCTTTTCAATTTATCAAGTCTTTTTAAAGAATGTTTTAACCAATGCAGTTACTTTCACTTACCTGAAGTGTAATTTATAAATGGGTAAAAACGATGTAAAGTTAAACCTTATTCGTAAATATTAATTAATTCTCGAAAATTGAATAATATAGATTACATTAAATCATTCGTCCTATTGTAGATAAAAAATAATACTATCTTAACTTAAGCTAAACTAATTCAATGTATAAATGAGGATTTAAATTTTTATAATATCCATAAACCTTAAAAATATTCAGGATTAAATACAGGATTAAATACAGGATTAATAAATAACTCATAATTAATCAATTTAAGTGATAATAAAAATTCAAATAATTCAATTGTTTTGTATGACCACATGTTTACTGTGACATTTTCGGTATATTTATAATAGCGAATTACATCTTATTTGTTGTCCAATCAGAATGTTTCTTTCTTTTTAATTTTAAAAAATCCACGGATGATCCGCGCTATAAATGACGGGTGAAAAAGACGATAAATAACCGTGATGAAACATATGTGCACGACCATCATCGTATCACGGTCACGGTGAAATGCATTAATCGTCACCATTTTTCTTCTATCTGTTAATAATGCAAAGTGGAGATAAAAAGATATTTATAGAATTATTAACAATGCATTTTCAAAGTAAAACAATTATTCAATCATACGCATCAAGATTTTTCTAGTTTTCTTAGAAATTAAAAACAATAGTAGTTTGATAGAAAGATCGAAATCGATCTTATTGTATGCAAATTAAAATTCTTAGAACTTGACATCGGTAAGTTTCGATCGAATTTTGAATATTGTAAGTATAATATTTCGAGAATTTTATCAGTAACAGCAACATAAAAAATAAAGAATTAAATAAATATTTTAAAGTTGTGTTGTGTGTAGAATGAAGTTTGATAAATTTTTCTCTTTTTATTTTAAATGAAGTTCAAAAATCATGAAATTTTATTTTCTTAAAAAAATTAATTTCAATTAAAATATTATTCCAGATTATTCTTTTCGGTCAAATATATGTTTTATTTGTGTAACATTATCTTAATTATTATTCATCACTTCGGCATGAAAATTATTTCGCGGATATACAAAAAAGTAACTACTTTTTATCATTGATGTTATGAAATAAATTTTGTTTCTCCGTTCGCAAATATTTGTCATACGCAAATCAGAAGCATGTGTACTATTAACAAGAATTTAAAAGAGAAAAAAAACTATACTAATGAATTCGTATCGAATAAAAAAAAAAAAAAATAAAAAAAAGGGTACAGATGTTACTAACTTAAATAAATGGTATGTTGGAATTTTCTATAGACTACTAATTCATATAGTTGCTGTTTTTTTTAATTATTTTCATCATTTAATTAAAATCATTCAATTGATTATAAGATTAGAATTATATTATATTGTTTATAAATAAATATAGATGGATACCTATAATATCCTATAGTAATTATTTACCTATAGTAATAGAATCTTGCACAAGAAATCTTATGCCAATATCTATGTAACATTGAATGTAGCAGTCCAAGATCCGGTCATGTTCCCCTTCCATTCACTTGAATGCTATCTTTAACTACTTACTTATCTCATTGGTTACATATCAAGGAGAAACGTTGTTCTTCTGTTTTCAATATTTGTAAAATTCAATTGGATTGGAGATTGCACTAAATTAGTAATTAAAATTCAAATAATTTATGATGATTTTTTGTAAATATTTCATTATTTTTATGAATATAATTTTTCATTTACATATAAAATATATTATCTACAAAATATGTTAAAAATGCTAATTTTTACATATTTTTAGATTACTATTTTTCAAAATTTAAAAAAAATGGTTTTTAAATTTACTTATTTTTATATTTTCTTCATTAAATAAGAAAAAATAAAATTTTCAAAGTTTAGTTTTACTTACTTCAGATATGGAAAGATATAGAAAGCTTATTGTTTGATATTAATTTAGAATTATTGATTTAATATATTCATAAAATAATGTTGAAAATACTATTTGTTTTTAACTTTTTCACATTTGAATTACTTTGGAAAATAACTTGAAAATATCCAACCATATATTCTCATGAGCATTTTGGATTCCCTAGAGTTTTTCAGCAGTTTTCTAGTACCTGGATTGAAAGGAACCATATATAATCCTCATTGTTTTCCTGAATTTACTGTAAAAGTTTTTATATGCTCGACATATATTTCACTTTTTTAACTATATTTTCAAACGCGTATTGGAAAAAATCTTTTAGTAAGATAATGCTTCAATATAATATATAAATTTCGTACAATGATATTTCATTTCAAAAAATACTAAAATTTTGAAATGCAAGCTCATTTAATTTCAATATAATTAAAACATATTTTTTGAGATTTTCGTATAAAAATAACTGATAATGTTTTAATATGGATTTTATAAATTTATCGCAATTATAATTTTATATCAATTTATTAAAGACAATTCGTTATCGTTATATTTAATTCACGTGGTTTTTCACATATATTTCATTCCATAAATCGTATTATTACATGTGACACAATATAGTATTTAGATCAGGTGAACAAAAAAATACGTTAAGTGTCTCGTCTATTTTATACTTTGTCCATGATTAAGATTGATAGACAAACGATGTCTCAGTCGGTAATATCGTTTCATTACATATTGAAGAATAGACAGGAGTATACATCATGGAAAAAAAACTTCCGACATGATGTTCGTTTATTTCTTTCAGTCAATTAAAATCGAACCGCTTTCGAACGGTTTACATAGGCCATGTATATCGTAATTGCTCTGTAGAGAAAGTAATCTCTCTTTCTATATACTCGTTTATATATATATATATATATATATATATATATATATATATATATACTGACTGGATGGCTATTGTGTCGCAATAGTGGCCAGCGAATAGCTCGTTTTCCTTCGTTCGGTTAACGGTTCGCGTCTCATTATATACTTCTTTCGTATATAGTCCGTTGTGAAACACTCGGTAGAAGAGAATGCGATTGGTGAAACATTGGTTTGTTAAGTATATTTACAATATGTTCATTTCAAGCGAGGAAACAGGAAGACTTTTGGTGTCATTTGTTCAGATAATCACATGATATCAAAAAGAATATTTGTAAATTTTTTCATAGTATCATATTATTGAATTACAAAAATATATTTTTACGAAAGTAAATAGAATGTGCTAAAAGAACATATATCAATCGTATATCAATTTTTTTTAAATTTATTTGCTAAAATAAATTATCCGCTAAAATTTTCATATTCTTTATGATCGATCATATTCTGTTGTCAAATTTAAATTTCTTTTAATATATTTTTTTAATATTTTCTGAATATCATGTTTAATTGTCAAAATGCTTGTCAAATATTAATTACATTTAATAATTATATAAAATTATCTCAAAATTTGTCTCACAATATTTAAAATTTACTTGCAATACTTCATACATCGTTGGCAATATAACCCCGAGACGTCATATTCCATAGCTGCCTGCAAAGACTTCCCACTAGATAGATGCACTTGTGCCAGCCAGTCTCGGGAAACCCCAGAGAATTGTTAGCGGGTCTTCAAACGATATGTAATAGAAATTCTTCGGTAGAGAACGAAGCTAATCATAGCGCGGCTGAGAAAAGACGGGGGCTTCGTCCAAGCTCCTTTATGTAAACCTTGAGACTAGATCCGGATTCTTGAGAAGCGATGAGTGAAGGGGAGGTAACAAGACGTGTAACGAGGACAGACCAAACGGCGAATCTGGCGAAGAAAGAGAGACGGATTGATATGGATCAGAGAAAGATGGTATAAAGAAGTGGGGAAAGATTCAAAGAGAAGGGATATATACTTCTATTCGGTTAAAGAACTGCGACCTGCCATTGCACAGAAGGAAAAAGAGAGGGGGAAAAGCGATTGGAGAGGGAGATCCACGCACTTTTAGATCGGCAGGAAAAAGCAAGCACGTCGGCGAAAGTGTTCTTGTGTATTGCGCTCGTCGGCCCTCACCTCCAGTAACGTACAAATTTAATGGCGACCGCGAAGGAAGAAACATAAAAAGAACGAATCTATCGCAATTGTATCGCTTGACTTGGATCTCTTTTTATGGTTCTGATTGAATCGAAATTCTATATTAATTCTTTTATATGAATTTTCTTTTGTTAATAAGCATGTTTTAATAGAATTAATTTTATTATCTAACCTATTGAAAAACCTAACCTATGAAAATGACTTGTCATGAATTAACCGGTCAGTTTTTAATAATCTTTAATAATTTTTAATAATAATAATAAATCGAATTGGATTATTTTTCAACAAAGAATATATGTGAAAAAATAAGTATAATAAATTAAAGATTTCATATAAATATCGTCGAATATCATAATACTTTGAACGAAATAGATAATCGCTAATAAATGCTTACACTTTGAAATTCGACTCGCGAAGATGAGTTTAATGCAATTTCGCGCGTAATTACGCGTAACATCACTCGTCGAGGAAAATAAAGTCGGTAAATAATGCGTTGTTGCTACCACTGTTCCGTTTGCAACCGAGAAATGATCGTGTGTTTGTAAGTTGTGTATATGTATATACGCGTTCCCAGCTCAGATCAGATTCGTTTTACGAGAACGCGCCACATTGGCGGCTGGCTCTCCAACGAGGGCCTCGATAAAAATGACCTCGTTTCTGTCAAACGGAGATTAAGTAACTATGTACCACAGCCGCGTTATACTTCCTTTCACTGCAGAACTTTACGTGCATAAGAAACGAGTCGGTCGCCTATCATTTTCTCTCTTCTCTTCCTTTCATGCGTTACCTTTTTTTTTTTTTATTAAACTTCAAGCAAAAGATACGAAAACTGATTTTATCGCAATAATAAATGTTTTGTTCCTCAATGAAGCATGATAAAATTAATACGTTAAATTTTGATTTTAAGATAGATTTTTGTTTCATAATTAAATCATAATTAAATTTGTTTGAAATATATTCTTTTTATGAATAGAATTTATGATATCCCCATTAGAAAATGTATAGACACACATTATATCATATTTATGAGCTTTAAATTATAATTATATTCAATATTCTATTAAATTAGCAATTGTATTAAAAGTATTAAGTTTACTTATTAATCATAAAATAAGAATATTTTGAACAAAAAAATAAAAAACGTGATATATACGTAATAATGTAGTGTAAACTAAAAATAATAATTATGATCATTATTATAATCAAAATTACTTTGAATAACTTCTATCACAAAAAATACGTAAATAATTACAAAGTAAAATCGAAAGAAACCAGATTATCCAACTTCTTGGATTTTACGTGACAATGAGAACAAAATTTAAGATAGTTGTTGATGATTTTAAAAACTGGATATAATTGCAAGTTTCGTGAAATTCGAATGATCGTCTCGATTCACAAAAAATAAACTGAAAGGGGGGAGGATGTCTCTCGCTTGGAAGCCAGTCGACCGTCTTTTTTTGTCTCTCTATTCTTTTCTTTCCTCTCCGCATATCTTTCTCGTCGGTTCGCCAGTGGCTGTTGGTCGGCTTTTTCCTTCTTTTTCTCCTTCTGCCTGTTCGTACTCGCTTCTTCCTCTCTTCCTATCCTCCTTCTGCTACATCGTGGCGAAGGTATGTAGGTTGTGCCACATCCTTGCCCGGAAACCGTTACCTTGCTGGCTTTACACTCAATGGAGCTCGCCATACCGTTGTTCCCCATACACGAATTTCCTTTAGCTTCGTTACTAGCTACGCACGGCGCCTTTTCTCCTTGCTGACTTCCTTAGAATCGTTTTTCTTTTTCCTTCCTGTTTTCTTATTTTTATTATTTGAATTCTGTAATTGTCATCTAAATTTATTTATCTTTACCTAGCATTCTTATCATTTTTTATTTTTTTCTTTTTCATCGTCTAAAAAAATTTACTATTTTTGTAATTTTTGTTGTTATTTAAAATTTAAATTTTAAAAAAATATTTGAAATTTTATCTTATTCTATATTTTTTTTTCGTTGAAATTGTATAATTATCTTTAAATATAAAAATATTTGTTTGATAGTATTAAATAAGAAAATATGAATAATAATAATAATAATAATACGATAATTAATTACGATGAATTGGAGAATTAGTTGATTGATGATTTTTTTTAAGAATAAGAAAATTTCCGATGTATTATTATATTATTTACTTGTTATTCTTAATATTCAATGCCATTTCAAATTTCATTTAAATATTTAATAATTGTAAATTGAGTCATCTTCATGTAAATGATGCGTGTATATACAATATGTACATAAATATTCGAAGGTAAGTAGCCAACTTTTTGAATTATGACTCAATTTCAAGACATGGATTTGAAAATATTTTCTTTATGAAATATAAGCAATTTTTGTTTACTGAAATGTGTCGTAAGAATTGCATTAAAGAATAATTGCCGAGATTATTTTTGAAGCAAGGTATTCAGTCGAAACGATATTTTCAAGGATCATCAAAGATATTAAAAAATTCCTAGAATAGTTAGAATATTACACTAAGTTAAAATGCAGAACAATCATAGAAATATCATAATTCGAATACTTAAAATATCTGCATAAATTAGAATCCAAGAAAATTCCTCTCATCAAACTATCAATATAATTAATAAATGTATTATAATAAAATAACTTCATTATAAATAAAACAGTTTAAAAGCAAGAATTTATGGATTGAAAAAATAAATCTTTTCAATTCACAAAACATATAATAAACATTATATAATTAATAATTAAATTAAATATTTTTAGTTTACAAATTAATTTATTCATCCTTAAGTATATTTAATGTATTTAAAAATTTTTAGAATGAAATCAAATCTTTAATTCTTTAATCCTATTCAATTCTTGAATCTATGGTTGAAAATAAAATTAAAAATGAAAATAGTAAAGAAATGTTCCAGCGAAACGTTTTAATAGAGATATACTTCAAAGTTTTCCGATTTCTAGTTGTCTGTCATGTTCTTTGGCTTGTTTACAAATGATACGTTGCTTCGTGTGACATCTGATCATGAGTGACATTCCACCGATTTCCGAATTCTCGATCGCATATACCTTGACTCTATCCTTATTTAGCCATGAGAAATCTCATTGCCACTTGGCTTTCTTTTCTCATGTTCTTTACTGTTAGTTTTTCTAATGATATTTTTGTTATTTATCGATTACTTTTATTTTATAGAAAAAAATAGAAAATTATTTTATTGTGAAAATAAATATATCATGATAATTTAATGTAAAATATATAATTACATATCTAAAATGAAAAATAATCATATTAATAAATCACTAAATCAATTTTAAAACGATAAATTAATTATTTATCGAACTTCTCACTATCGAATAAGAATTAAATCGAAGTAGAAATTAAGAATAAGAAATCATCATACAATATCTGATTCTTCAACATTTTTCTACTTGTTTACATGTGTGTAATTAGTATGCAATTATTATTTCATTCCAATCACAGTTCATAAGACTATTTCTGCTTATAAAATGTCGCCAACCACTTACACTTTTGTCATTTCTTCTTTCTCCCCTTCAGTCGTATACCATTTGCAATTATTCCGGTGTATCCATTAGTCCGCGAAAAAACTGAGGGATAAAAAAGAATGGTTAAAGGGATGAGGAGCGTTGAAATTACGCTTTGACAGAGCATTAAATAACGAGCATCATACGCGCGTTTCATGAAGTGTCTCGCTACATCGTTACAGGATGCCGACGTAAACGCCGTGGTTAACATAGCCTTTACGCTGCACTACGGTGTGTGGAAGTGGGCCGAGAAAATTATTTATACGTTGGTCGACACAGCTGATCCTCCACTGCGTGTGCACTCGCTCTCCTCTACCTCTTCTTTTTGCCTGTATTTTTGTGCAGCGAGCCGACGAAGAGAGAATCATTCTCGCACAAAGAAAGACAATAACGCGATCGTATTATGAAAGAAAAAGGGAGAACGAATTAGAAAGAAAAACAATATAAAGAGAAAGAGGAAGGGAAAGACGGTGTGTTCATGTGTATATATATATATACTCGGCACAGGCAGAACGAAAAAGCATATTCGATCTGGTGCCTGCTAGAAATAGCGACGAATAGACTGAAATAAACGCAATCTCGCAACGCGCGTCGACAAAGGATCTCTCTCGGTTTCGTGACGCTGTCACCGATCCCCCACTCCCTGCTTCGCTTTTTCTCTCTCCATGCTTCTCTCTGCGCAAGTCTCTGGCATCGTCGTAAAATTACCGGTAAATCGTTTGACAGGCTGTGCTACCATATTGTCTCTTAGAGTCAAGTATCTTCCTTTGTCTTTTTTTGAAGGGAGATTAATTAATTGGTACGCGAAAGTTCCTCTTTTTAACATTTTTCTTCTGAATGTGCTCGAAAAAGAAAATATTTTAGTGGTTATTCGCAAAGTTACAACGTCCATTTAATGGACGTACGGATTCCCGCGAAAGTACCGTACTTTCCAATCGTAACTCGTATTTCTCGAAAGGCGCAGAGAAGGATTGTTCAAGACAGAAACATGATTTTTACATAACGCCCTCGCGAACAAAATATATTTGTGATTTTTTTTTATTAACAAATTGATCCGTCGTAATTAACATTCACAAAAGAAATGAAATACGCTTTTCGACGCCTATGGTCATTATCATTGCTCTCGACCGGGATCGATTTCGCAACGGTGTCGGTTACGTGCCTGTTTCAAGAACGAAAAAATGCGAGATCCAGAGCGAATTCGGTGTCGCACGAACGCGATCAATTAATGTTAGTGTTATTAAATTATGATCTCCGAAAACGCGAAGTCATAAATGACAACAAATGATATTATTTTTCTACTATATTGTGTCGATTGATACGATATAAGAATCGAACGACTTGTTGCAGTTTTTTTGTGCGTAATGGAAAAACAGAAGTATCAGTGGCGACGAAACAAGGGTATAATATTGACGAGCGGTGACGTCACGCGGCGCCCCGTTGTCGGATTATATGCACAGCATCCCCTTCTCTTTTGGCACGTCCGGCCGAACACCCACGCGTGCTTTTAATGCTACCCGTGTCATGCTAAATATTACACTTACCCTCCAACGGGATGATTAAAGTTTATTTTTGCGCGGGGATTCATAATTGAGTTACGGAGGAGATAGAATAATTTCATGAGATTATTCTCGTAGATCCATTTATGCCAAAGTCCATTACGAATAAATTTACGCTTTGGTATGAGATCTATTTTTTAATAGATTATTATATTTCTTATATTTTTATTCTAATTAATAACATAAATTTTTGATATTACCATATTTTTAATTATTATATATATATATATATATATATATATATATATATATATATATCGAAGTTGAGTGAAAAAAAGTGAAAAATATAATAAATAAAAGAAAAAAATATTGATGAAACTTCATTATAAAAATGATTCATTTATTTTAATTATATTCTTTGATTGAAAGGGTTTTTAGACAGTAGTTTGAAAATTTTTATATTATTTTATATTATTTATTCATATTTGAAAATTTAAAGAAAAGTAAGATGATAAAATTTAAAATCAAATATTTATTTTTTATTAACAAAAAAATTATATAACAAAATCAAATAAAATTAAACTTTAATAATGAATTATCTAATGAAAGATATTAAATTCTTCTAAATTCATAATTTTACTTAAAGTAATGTAAAACTGATAGGTAGTTTTTGAAGTGCAAAGTAGTTTTATCTTTGAAAAAATTCTTGAACGATTTTTAGTAATCAGTGGAAGCAAATTTGAACTTAGTAGAGAGATAAATTGTGGTATTTATCGGTCGCTTACGATAAATGCACGTCATGATAAAACGAAAAAGAAAAAACCAATACTGAAAGAAACAGCTGTTACTATACTAACATTAATCGGTGAAATCGCGTGACAATGTGCAAAGTACAAGTTTCTGTTTATCGAAAGTTATGTCTGTATTCTCTTCTGTCGATAATATAGATTACTGTCTTTTTAATGTTTACGTTGTTTATTATCTTTAATGCAACAAGTTGTAATTGTACATTGTTAGTTTTTCAATCGTAAAATAATGTTCTTCAAATATGATTCTTTTAATTTAAAGTTACTTTGAAATAATAATCGTTTTTTTATTTTACTTTATATACTTATATATAATACTTTATATACTTTATATATAATATTTATGCGTAAATATATATATTATTTATATATATTTCATACAGTATATCATTACTTATTCTAAAGATATATAAATTTCTTATATACAAATTATTTATATATTAAAAATATTTAAAAGTAAACAGAATTAGAAGCTAAGAATGTAACCTTGAATAAAATATAATTCATAAGGTTATAGAGCGCAACATATGGCGTAAGCAGTTTGAAGTTTCTAACCTCACTTTGTTTTTCAATAGAAACTTTAATAGATTTTATATGACATTAAATACACTGGAGATCTCGTTTCTTAGTAAAAAAAAAAAGAAAGAATAGTTGGGATATTCTTAAGATTTCCTGTTTCCTCTTCATAACTGAAAGATACAACTAAAAACGTGATATTTTAATACGTCGTATTAAACAAGACATGTGTTTTTTTCGCAACGGTATTGCAATGTATATGATATCAAAATATAAATATATTTTAAATAAGACAAGAAAAAATTTATATAAAGTATTGCACAATTTGTAAATATATTTTACGCGTGTTTTATCAGATACTGTTATTATTGAAATTTTTATTTGATTTTGAATCAAAATGCGCATCATATAATTCAATGTATAAAATATTTATATCAATATTGATTTATATGTTGATTTATATTATTTTATTATCTATAAAAAATTTATTCTTCTCGAAATCGTTATAATTGTTGTATATATTTTTGCAATTATATAAAATTGTATATGTAAAATTAAACATTCGAAAAATGAGAACATAGCATAACAAAGTGGAAAGTGTTATTGTATTTTCATGTAAGTTTAATATGTAAAATAGAGTATCAATAACAGGCCATGTCAACTAGCATGAGTAGAGATGTTATACAAGTCACGCATAGATATGAGAATCAGAGCTCGGTAGATTCATAACCGTAACTTGACTCGTCTTCGGTACTATCGTCTCGTTGTAAACAAGTCTAAGCAGTCCAGTGTGCCTGCCGGCGCTATGTAGGTTACTATCGCAACGGTCTGCGCCTCCTCGACCCGCCTTTAAGGTCGTTTACAGCCAGTAACCCGAATCCACTTCTTCTCATCATGTTCCTTCTCTTTCTCACTTCTTTTTTCGCTCTTTTACCGTTTTTCATAATCCTTTTGAATGATTGCTTCGTGTCAAAAAATAGGCAAGTTTAGTTCGACATTATTGCAGTGATTTCTAAGTAAAACTATTACTCTGGCTTTTAAATTACTTGATTACATAGAGAAAGTTTAAACTTTGTGAAAATTTTAAAATAAAAATCAAGAATACATCCACAATTAAAATTTTTAATATATAATATAATTTATTATTATATTATTATAACTTTAATTATAATATATTCAATTAAATATTAAATATTGCAATGTTCCTACAACCATTTGCAATAATTTTGCAATATATATATATGCAAGAGGCATTACGCATAGTGACCGCATAACGCGTTTTTCGTACGATTCCTTTTTCCGTCGGTAGCGCACGCGCTGATTAACCTCGTGGCTGGTTCCGATGCGCTTAGCCAATGTTATAGCAGCGCCGTTAGCTACGCCATGATTTTTTGTAGTGGTAGTACGACGTATACATATGCGTGCACTGTTGCACACTATTCAATGCGCTCCAAGAATTACCAAGTAGTGGAGTGTCACGTGATACCGTCTTGTGGGTATATAAAGACAACCGATTGCTGGTGGAATCAGCCACTTGCGAACTGGCTCCGAGATTCGTGCTGTGGTTCGTTCCTTTGATACTGACTAAGGATTACAATATAAGATTGTTTATCTTGAAGTAGAGAAAGAGAATCATTAAAGAAATTATTTCTTATTATGATACTATTGAGAAAAAAGTGAAAAAAGAATCGTATATATACATACATAAACAAATAACGAATTATAGAAAAAGGCTCATGTGAAAATTATTTGAGGTAGGTCATTGATTTCAATGACGGATAGAAAAGTGACGTAGTCCGATTACCAACTGCTTGAGAAATGGAGAAATGGACAACACGCATGCGCGAAATGCCTCTATAGTAAGAAGTTCTAGATGTGTATATCGCAGATGCGCATGCCTACAGATCATAGAAATATAATTTAATATATATATATATACAAATGTGAATATAAATATATATATATGAATACACGAACACGATACATGTATATATATAATAATAACATATTCATATAAATACATATCATATATGATACGTGAATTTTGAAATTTTATAATTACATCAAGAATTGACTAAATTATCTATAAAAAAACGAAATCGAGTGAAGTATATATTTTATTAAAATATTAAAAGTGGAAATAGAGTTACCACGATACCATGATAAAGATCTCATTTTATGCGCATGTATTTGTTGCGTCTGGTAAAATATGTGAACGTCCTACACTGAAAGAGAGAGATAGAGAGAAAGACGTGACGCATGTGTCAGAGTCTGTGCATTGGTTCCAAGGCCCTCTCCGAGCACTGCCTCCCGAGGATTTCAACTTCTTTTTGTTCGACGTTCAAGGTGAACCCGTATAAGAAAAAAATTCCTACGTTCTCCAACTGATTGTCAGATAGCAATACGGGACAGAAAATATACTGACCTACTGACTCTTTCATAAGGGATTTCCGGCATTAGTTTTCAATTGCTATATGTTATAGTAACTACTGATTGTCATCATCCAATTACAAGGTTGTTAAAAGTCTTGTTAAGTTTGTAAATCGTTTGTTACACATGCATATAAGATTTTGAAATCATTACCTCAAAGATTAATTGAATATTAAAAACTACAAATTTCATTATTAAAATTTATATACAGTGCAATTTGAATATCAGAATATCCTATTGTATGTATATATATATATATATAGAAAAACAAAACAAAAAGAGACGAAACTTTGTTTTTGTAGAAATTTTCTGATATCGAATATAAAGTGTCACATCTATTAATCGCAATCTAAATCTCATCATGATTGTCATAAAATGATTAAATTTAATGAACGCATTAGATCTGCGTTTATGGATCGCTTTAACGTACAAACGAAGAAACGATCAGTTGATTTTGCGACCGCCCTAGCTGAGAGTCTGCTAATAAAAGACGTTGCGCAATCGTGGACGTTGGTGTTGCGCTGTAGATAATAATAAGAACGTAGACTGGCGAAGTGGAGAGATCGGATAGGGGACAAGAGAGAAAGAAAGAGAGATAGGACCTCTCTTTTTGCCTCCGTGTGTGTTCTTTCTTTCGATACTACCGATGAATAAATGTGTGCATACGCGAATGCACAAACATAATATTTTGTCGCGCATGAGTTGTTGCGAGTCGCAGCGGCCGCGCACTAGTGCACCGGTGCAATGAAATCGAAGAGAAACTCTCGACTGAACCCATATTGTATTTATGGCTTCTTTCGAAGTATGGATAAATTCTTTGAAATCTTAAGAAAATTATAGTTTTCTCGTTTTTTATTCTTAATTTTTAATCTTGTTTTTTCATTTTTTTATCTCATTTTATTAAGAAAATATTTTTTTTTATTTTTTTTATTTTTAATATTTTTTTATTTTTTATCTGATTTTTGCATTTTTGTTCACTTTCGATAAAGAAATGTTTGTAAATGGAATCATCTATATTGAGAATCAAAACACATTAATTAAAATGTAAAATTTCTATCATAATATTTATGATAGAGAATTGTCATGAAATTGTTTTATCGATAATACTCACTTATAAGAATATTGGCATATATCTCGGCCATATTGTCAACGTCGTCCATACTCTGCCTTTCTTATGATCTCTGTCTCTATTTTACCAGGAAGGAAAGATTGTTTGATTATAGACAGATGGGATGCAGACAACGTATAGAAGCACGTATCAAGGAACAATTTCTCGGCAATCATTATATGTGATAGATGTATATATGAACCAATATACATTTCAGTGCGACCACGAAGGTCTTTAGTTTATCTGGTAAAAGAGAGAAGCTACGAGAAATCTGATCGTAATTATTTCCGGCTTGCCAAGCCATCTAAAGAACACTGAGAAAACGGAAATTCACTTTCTTTACCTTGGCACTGTAATATCTCTATCTGTGCGTTTATCTTGTTTTTTTATTATCTTTTTCTCTCTATCTTCCTTTTTTTAATTGACGATATGATATGCATTCACGCTCATTTATATGTATACATATACAATACATCACGGCTCGTTTTATGAAATGTTCAGAGTCAGTAATAATGTTCAGATCAGTTAATAGATAAAATGATACCTGCATTAAATATAATTTTTCCTAGATTTTCCTAGCCGCGGGTATCTGTATAATTGTGTTAATAATTATTATTGATAATCAGTAATTTATCATCTTATCACGTGCAAACTCATGATAGAAGATAATTAATATACACAAAGATAATTATTATCGAGAGATACGCTTAAAAACATTGTCTTAAATTTAATGTTCAGTTAAATTAAAATTATACGAAATATTATTAATTTTTAATTGAATTTCTTTCTTTTTTTTTTTTTTAATTTCAGAATTTTAATTGTATACTTTTTTATCGTAAAATAATTTTTTATCATGGATGACATTTAGAATGAAATTTAAAATTTGAAAATAAAAATATGATTTAAAACAGACATTCAACGCCATCTGTTTGTAATTCACGGATTTACGATATTTTTTGACATCTTTTAAAATTAATATTTTCATAAATACTGATATAATTTACAAGTTTAAATATGAAACAAAATTTATTTTTCGATTTAAATATGCTGAAAGCATTAAAAATAATATTTATATTATCTATTTAAAATATGGCATACTATTGTGAACAAAACAATTAATTATATATAGTTTGTGACGTAAATAATCACAGTAAAAATGACGAAATAAATATGCATATTACAGTCAGAATGTATTCAAAGCTTTCGTTCGTTCTATTAAAATTTATAAATCGATTTCATGTAGCTATTGCGAATGTAATTTTATCTCATTTCTTTGTCGACAAGACTTTAAAGTCACATTCATTTGAAAGAAAGTTGATATCGTTTATTTCAAATGGTAAAACGTGTAAAACTGTACCGTTTGTTCATTAATATAGCAAAGTTTTGCAACAAAATCCAAAAGAAAAAATCGTGTGCTTCGTATTAAATAAATTCGTATTAAATAACTCTAATACTATTTCACATTAAACGACAGAAAATGCTCTTTTGAAACCAACTGGAACATAGGTACGTAAAACTTGTGTCCTATCCTTTTTCCTGTCTCATTTTCTCCCTTCATTTTCTTCCTTTCCCCTTCTTTCTTGTCAACATTACGCTCGGCTTGACAAACAGTGACAGGCACAAGCATACGAAGGACATGTATCTATATAAATTCAACATACATGCGCGGATTGGCACCAATACATCTATATCTACTTCAAAAGCCGTTGAACGTGCGGTTAGTTTTTTTTCTTTTTATCTCACTATCTTGTTTCCTTCGTCGTTTTGTTCACTCTCTTGTCCGCGCATACACTCTTTACTAGTAGAATAGAAGAAGACAGTAATAATCATGGCTCAGAACTCGAGGTGATCGTTTTCATCAAATGTTTCGAATCATAAACGTATATCATTTGGCTGTTTAAATTGTTTTCTATTTTTACTTGTGTTTTGGTGTATAACAACGCAAAAGAGAAACCAATTATATCTAATTCAAAGCTTGATTGCTTTTCTGACAATGGCATATAATGATAATTGATGGAATCGAATAACTTGTTGGTTGAAGGTTAGAGTTGAATTTAATCGTTCGTCAGTATTTCGATATCGTATTATGATCGTATAATTTTTTGATACAGATATATATTATATTTGAATATGAGATTAATAATTAAGTTTCTCTTTTTATTTTATTTTATTTTATATAAAATTTAAATCTAGTTTTTTATTTTTATTAGATTGATGAATGATATCTTAACCTTGAATTCTAAATTTATTTCATGATTTTTTGTAGTATTATCTTTATTTTTGCTATAAATAGTTTTTTATTCTTTTTATTCTTTTAATTCATCATAAATAATTGTATATTTTATATAATATATAAAATAATATTACATATATGAATATTAAGATTAATAATCATGAAATTTACAATATTCTTGATTTTATGGTTAACTTTCATTCAATTTTTTATTTATAAATAATTATGTGTTTTAACGAATATAAATTTTCTTTAAGTATTATAAAGAAATATTAAAAAAGATTATAAATAAGATTAAAAATAAATTGTTATATATTATAAAGAAAAGTTGTGTTTTAAGTAAACATTACATCGAAGTAAATGTAATTAAAATAGCAAGATAGTCTCAATTCGTCGATATCGAAATTAAAAAGTGAAAGAAATTACATCGAAAGACGAAGAATAAAAAAATTAACCTCATTCATTCTACGCAAAAATAAGTATGTCAGTTAAGTATTTTTTTAATACATATAAGTGTATATATTATTTGTACATTTATTAAATTTAAATTTTAATGTACATGATTTTTAATTTTCTTATAATACATAATTTAAGAATGCAAACACAATATCTAAATAAATCGTAAGGTAGAAATAATTCTGTCATGTCAAATACATTCATAACCTATATTTATAAATTTCATTTCACATAATACATTCGCATTCAAATAAAACGTGATATTCTCGCAATCTTTAAAATGCTGTTGTATAGAACTTTTTTTTATTCATCAAATGTATTTTCTTTATTGTATTCGAATGACGTCAATGCAATTACTAGTTGCACATTTAATAGTCTTGAGTTTCAATTCTTGAAAATTCCATTGTTATTACAAACAGAAGATTTTACTTAACTCGAATCGATATTAATATATAATTGAGAACAATATGATATTTTTGTAAAGAATTGAACATGTTATTGCAGATATTAGCAATAAACTTATATTCAAAACAAATGTAATTTTTTATATTATTTTGCATATGTCAAAAAAACTTTTGTTAACAATTCAAATGTCAAGAAAAAAGCCATATTAAATGAAAAATTATTTAAATATGTCGATATCATATATCAAAATATTCTTCTAATATATCTACGTAATTTATTCTAATCATATTTTATATTGAGCATTTTGTGACGTATATAACACATGTTTTGTAACGAATGTTAAATCAAAAATGAATTCTGTTAAAATATTCGCGTATAAAATTCTAAAGGGTTTATCCCCGGACGTGACCTCTTTCTTGAGATCCATGGGAAGGAGGTCTCATGAACTACGTCACAATCATGTGGTCGACGACGAAATATAAAAGGCGTACACCGGAGCCGTCACGAATTGAATTGCAAAGAGCCCCGGCAGACTGACGCGTTGAATCCTTTTAACCCTTCGTCGGGTCATCGATAATATCTTTTTTCTTATTATTTCCCACGCCGTTGTGCCTTCAGCCTCTTCTTTCTCGTTGGAATTTCACTTGTTAATTTACTTAATTTATATCATCATATGCATCTCGTTCGCAAAAGCATTGCCACCAATAATTTTCATTCTCTGGATTATTCCATTATATGCTTCTATCGACGGTTTTACTCGATTTATCGTGTAATAAAATAAAGGAAACTAGCCTATGATGCGCCACTAAATTGTAACATTTGGCGTTGTACGTGAAATCGATATAGAACTGATAATTAACGATGACATTTTATCATTATGAGAATTGGTCGATGACCGTTAAGCACTATTATCATGTATTATTCATTATACTTATCAATCGATTATTATTAGTGTTGCATCATTATTACTTTATATATATTATAAATGGTATTACTATTCATTTTGAAATTTATGAACTGGAGTGTGAAAAATAGAACGAAAAAAAAAATGTTAAAACGAAAATTTAAATTTTATGAGTGAAAAATGAAAAAGATAAAAAGATAGGACAACGTTTTTGGTTGAACAATTTTTTTCAATTATTTCTAGTTATTTTTTAATTATTTTTTATATATCTTATTATATTTAATTTTATTTTAAATTTAAAGATTTCCATATATTATTTCATTATTATTATAGACTATAATAAAATATAAAAAATATTTCATGACGTTAAACACTTACAATATTAAGAAACACATATTTGTATAGATAAAAAATTTTTTTAAAATAATTCAGAAAATGTGTTACTCGAAAGAAACATTGTCTTATAATGATACAAAATTATATAAAGAATTGTATATATTTATTGTATTTATATTTTGTAGTGTCTATTAATTATACTACATGTAAGTTATTAAATATAATTTTCAACATTTAACAAAAATCGTTAATTAGATTTTAATAGTCTAAGGACTTTTAAACTATTAACACATTACTGTAAAATATAACATTACTGATAAATAATTTGCGTTGAAATACGATATCGTACGATAACCTTATACGATTTCCAATTGCCAATATTCTATTAATTGATACATTAATCAATATCCGATATAATTTTTAGAATAAATAATAAATTGAAAACATAAAATGTTAAGATTAAATATTAAATTTTAATAATTTAATTTTATCAAATTGAAGTTTTTCATTTTTTTTTTCAAATAATCATTCTATAATTTATTCAATAATTTAACTTTATTTTCTAAGAATTTCTTAATTTTATTAATTTATGTTCATTAATTAATTTTTTAATCGACAGAATATTAGCACAATTAGATTATATAATTATTCATAATCAAAATTATGTTTCTTTAATTTCATTGTAAAACATAATTTGGAATATTTCTATTAATAGTAAATATTTTAAAAAATAAAAAGATCGAAGTGCAGTACCGTGATGTGAACACACGGAACCCCTGTCCTCGAAACAGCGCCAAATTTGGCTGTCTCACGATTGGAATTGGCAACCTACTGACACACTAATCGGTGCGCATCGACAAACTCTGTCATGAAATCGCATTTTCTCGAAGCCGAATTAGGCGGCTGTGCAAAATGACTTGTTCTCAGACTGAAATCGTTTCCCCAATGACGTAATCCCGATACTTCTTCATCGGTCTAATTGCATTTCGTGTTGTAATCCCTTGCACTGGAAGAAACAGGTTATAATATAACAATCATTGCGAACGTTTGATTCAACTTGTATGCGAATAATTCATTGAAATTGGCAATTGGTTAATTTCAACTTCAGCTAGTGTAACACTTTTTTGGAATATGAAAACAAAAATAGTAATTTGAACGTTCAAATAAGAATAAATCATTGTAATTATCGAAATATATTGATGGTTTTAAGCTTGCTTATTCTTTGAACGATTTCAAATTATCTTTAAGTTTTTTTAAAGTAATCATGTAATTAAGAACGTCATAGAAAAGATATTTATATATAGAATTTTTTTCTAAAATTAAAAAATTGAAAAATCTAGTTTCTGTTTTAAAATGTTTCAAGGATATGGTATTATAAATAATTATAAATTTGCATTTTTTTAATGTTTTCTTTTCAATAAACATTTTTTTTTTATTTTTATCACGCATCATTAAATATATCTTTATTAACTTCAAAAAATATACTTGTTGAATTTTTGACCGAAGTTATTGTAAGCTCGTACTTAGTATTTATTATTTTATATATATATATATATATATATATATACCATAAGAAAAGTTATTTAATGATGCTTTTAGTAACTTATTTGAAATTCATTAAATCAGCGAGAAGAAATCTATAATTAATACATTGACTTAAACAAATAAATATCCAAAATTCTTTACAATGTTGATAATTCTATTATTAAATGTCCAAGAGTTATTGCACTTATCTATTAATTATAAAACTTGCATCCTTTAACTAAATAAAATAAGTATTACAATTATTTAAGGAAATATAAAGAATATAGATAAGAACGGATGTAATCAGAGAATCGAATCTCGAGAAGAAAATTCCAAAATTCCAATCTGACATGATATTTTTATCTCGATCGGATTCTGGAACGTAATCGATGTAACAAGTAAGCGAAAAATAGTAGGAGATCCTGTATCAATCGGTACAATTGACTGGAAATTGGTTCATGTATAATATATAGCATAGAAAAGCACACGTGGAAAAGCCATGAACGACGATTTTAAAGGCCATTCAACAGCAGCCGATCGTGCATCGTTTGAACAAGATGACTCAGAAAACACATTATTTATAGAGCCTTCTGCTCTTCTGTTTCTGTCGTGCAGCGAGGTGAATCACACGCGTCATGAGAATACGGAATGAGAGAAAAGGAGAGAGAGAGAGAAAAAGAAAAAGAACGAGAGAAAGAACGCAAGTTACAATTGTCCAATTCGAAATTTTGCATATGTCATGCTTCGCTACCTTTTGCCCCCGCGTCCTCCTTTCATATGAATTCCTTCCTTGTTACGTATCTGTTATGTGACCGAGAATTTTGGTTTACGCGCGCCGGGATTTGGCCGAAAGTGGGCCAGCTTGATCATTAGTGGGGAAAAGCACATGATAGATCTTTAGAGAAGCTATAACTTAGTTCGAATATTTTGTGCTCAAGGACGCAATAAAACATTTATCCCACTCTCGCGTTTGGATGTTCTCTGTAAAAAAGCACAGGTTAAGAAATAGTACATAAAATAGATTTTTACATAGTAAGATGATTATTAGCTTGAAATTTGGAAATAGTTGATCTTAAATACTGACACTAGCTATCCAGATATTGATTCTGCGAATTCTATGATTGCAACAAGTAGACAACATCATACGCACTTGATTCATATAAGTATAAGGGGAGAAAGTATATAAGTATAATAGTATAGTTTCAAGAGGGTGCCGTTATTGCAGATAAAAAACACTGAAGGGATGGATACTGATCCTTTCGATGAATAGACTGGTAAATGGTTTGTTTGAAGTAGACGATTGCATGGTAATATATGGTGTGAAATGATGGCAGCAATAAATTCCGATAGTAGATGGTAGATTTAGTTGAATCGTTTGGTAGTTGAAGGAGTTCCGTAATAAAGAAATCTAATGGCTGGTCTATTCTTTCTCCTTAGTAATGCGTTTTTTTTTCATGTGTTCCGTTTTGTCCTTTCTATATCGTGTATTTTATTTTAGATTTATTTGTTTATTATCTCGTCGTTATAAAAAATAACTATAAAAATAGAAATGTATATTTTTATTGCATTTGGATATATGAAGTATTCATGTTTACGATAAACTTTACGATGTTCTAACTTTAGAGTGCTAAAGTAATAAATGTCGAAACAATGTATAAAAGTATTACCTAAGAAGATTACTTATATGGAAAGAAATGAATCTTCTTCAATCTTTTTGAATAATCTCAATTAAATTCACAATACTATTCACGATATGAAAGGTCATTCATAAAGTACAATATACCCATAGTTCTGGAAATTGTTTGCTGACATATCGACACATTAAAATATAATATCATGTATCCGTGTAAATAACCAATTTAATGGCTATTAAAATCAATCGTCTATCATGTGGAATGTTAATTATTCAGATACTTTGACATCAATTTCCTTTTCAAAAGTATATTGTTATATTGATTTTTTATTAGTATTTAATTTTTTAATAAAATTTATTTTATTTATTTGTGTATTTTATTTTATAATATACTTTATGAGAATAAATTTCTTAATTATATCATATATTCAACTTAAACTTTATTATATATTTATCTGAATTTTAGATTTTAAAAAAGAAATGTTTGTTATTTCTTTATTAAAATCTTTATTAATTAATTTATAGATAAATACACTAAAAAAAGAAAAAATATATAAATTATATAGATTAAACATATATAACAAATATAGATTATTATATTAATGATTTTCGCTTTATAAATGCCAAACCTAACCTAAATATCAAACCTAATCTAAAATACATTTAAACATTAAAAATATCTTTGAGAAAATACTTATATACGAAAAATATTTCATCGTTTTAAGATAATATCATTAAATTCGATGATTGAATATTATTTTTTCAAATCTCAACAAACAAATTTATCATCAAATCTCATCAAAATCTCAAATGCCGCATCCGAATAAAGAACTTGAGCTATTCCACACGACTGGTCAATTAACATTCAGATGTATATCAAGTATGACTACGTGCGCACGAATCACGTGTTGAAGTGCATGCACGTCGAATGTGTCCCTGTTCATAGCTCGTCTAAATTGTGCCGCATATCCAAATCAGCTTCATTTTGCATGCGACCAGCGAACCATCGTTACTATCGCGTCTCGCGCGATTATCGAGAGCGACTTCGATTGCTACGCGCATGCGCATTGCGAATCGTTCCATTTTCGTCCAGTTCCCACGTATGAAGCGTGTAGAGCGTGATCTCGAAAGAGTTTGGAATTTTAGAATATGTTTAAATATGGAAAGATATATTATTCAAATTTAAAGTGATTGTTGAGTGCTAGATTTAAATTTAATTTGCAACCACTTAATATTCAAATTATATATAAACTTTTAATATTCTATTATAATATATATAGAATTCTATTATAACTACCTAGCGAAATTGATTAATAAATATAAAAAATTTTTATTTTTACTTCAAAAAAAAGAAAACAATTAAATGGAATAGTATAGAGTTAACTTGAGCAGATATTCAATTAGGGAATCTATTAAAGACATAAATTTTTTTGAGTAAATTTCGTCAAGCATTAACCTAAGAACATAGACAAACTTTCGAAACATTGAATATGCGATAATCCTTTTTCGACTTATCTTCACTTATAATATTAATTAAAAGCGTCTTAAAGAATGTGTCTGAAATCACAAATAAAAATGAAATTTTGTGGAAAATATTACACAAAATATTATACAATTTTTTTTAACAAATATATACATATATTTAATATAATATGTAAAGTTATCAAATAATAAAATAAAGAGAGAAAAAAATTATAAAATACACAATATTAATAACAGATTTACTTAATCTTTTTGATAATGCCTGTTCGTTGTTCGATTCTTTGCACAATTGAATACGATAAAAAATTATTAAAGCATAGTATGTTGCATTTACGATCGATTCGACGAGATTATCGATGACCAATCTCCAAGAATTATACAATCGTAGTCGTTCCATAAGATAAAAGAAATGAAAAAAAAATGACGACGTTCGTCATGGAGCTATTTTTTTGTTTATGTAATATTCTTTCTCATATTATCTATATTTTTTTATTTACCTTTTTCTTGAATAACTTTCTAACCTAATTCTGCACATTATTTACATTGCCACACAACGATGTATTAGGCAATTCCACGGTCAATACTGGGTCTAGGTCCTTACCAGCTGAGGAATACTAATTCATGATGTCTAAGCCTGTTGAAAAATTATGCGTAACTCTCGTTCGTAAGTTATAAAGAATTTTGGTAGTACTAGATTATATTATAATATCACTATAAAAATAGTGTGTTTAAATATTACAATTTATATTGCACGTGTAAGAGATGTCATAGTTAAATATCTATTGTTCCATAAATACTCGTATGTCTATTATATATCTATAAGTTGATTACATTTGTCTATCATCCAATTTATGTTTCGACATCTTTGCGGTTAATTGGTTTTTCGATGTTTACGTAATCAACTATAATTGAATATTATTCGATCAAAAATAAATGAATGTTATTTCCGAATGATGAAAAGTCTTTTTAACATTGACAATTTATATGCAACTTTGACTTCTAAAAACTTCCAACTTTGATCGATTGACCAAAACATAATGTTAAACGCTGTTAATCGTCGAAAATAGTTCGAGTCGAACGAATATACTTTTTTTTTTAACGATTTTCGGGCGCATTCCAGCTCGTGAACTTTTTAACGTAAAAAATTTCGTAATCGATCGCGAACACTCTGCAGCTCGGCGATTACGCAATGGTGGTAAAGCCCCAGATCCGGCCACGAGCAATTAGAAACTCCTCGTTGGTGTTCATCAGCGTTATCAGTTTATTAAACCCGCGTTTACGGAATTTCGACGTTTCTCCGCAGAGTTTCGCAACGCGGCCGTGATTACGACACACGGAACGAACTTTACCCACGGCACTAATTCACCACTCGATCGATCCTCTCTGGAACGCGAGGAAACGATCGCCGATGCGCAACTAGGAATCTCGGCTTAATGAAAAAAAAAAAAAAAAAAAAAAAAAAAGGAAAAAAGAAAAAACGGATAACAACGTAGTTTTCGCGAAACTTTAGTCAAGCATCGCCGATTCTACTGCAGTTAGTAATTAGTGTGTGGCGCAAGACGAATTGAAGGAAAAGAGAAAATGTTTTTCTTCTTTTTTAATAAATGTGGAATCGAGAAGATAATTATATGATTTTTTTATGTGACTTTTTTTTTTCTTCTTTTTTTATATTTTTGTATTGTATGTAATTATCGATATAATTATCAATGTATTGATAATTATTGTTATTGAGATGAATCATTTGTGGAATGTTCGTAAATTATTGAAGAATTGTTGAGTTTTTCGAAGATTATGATACGTGACTATATTGTGTTACTTATTTTCTTTGTTCGTTGAGAATTTATTCAGCAATAAAATATACTTTTAAATGAAGAAATGATCTTAATATAAATGATATTATATTATTGTTACGAAATTACAATATATATCTTGGATTATATTCGATCGTCGAGTGCAATCATAAAAAATGAGCTTTTAATTTATTTAATCCGTTCCTCTTAACGGATGGATCATTTGTAACAAGTTGTGATTCTGCAATCAGGTTGATACTGGTGTTAATTTAGATTGGTCCGAAAGGGTTTCGTAAATTCATCAATTGATTATAATAATCATTGACGAATAAATGATAAAATTGCACTGAAATTCGAAAGTTGATAAAATATTTTAAATTATCAAATATTTCGATATTCCAATATTTGTAAACCACGAATTTTTACTATGAAAAAAGAAATATTATATCTATTATTTTTTTATATATATACAACATATTTTGATCGTTTGAAATTCGCATATTATTGATTCGAATTTTTGCTCACTTGAAATAAATTCAACAAAAATAGTGTGAAACAAATGAGATAACCTCAATATCAGTTTTTTGCAATATCCACAAAAATCAAAAACCGCAAAATATTTGATTTCCTTTCCTTATGCACATATCATATCATATATGTATATGATATAAAAAACTCATTTCTGAATCGACAAACCTTAAAAAAAAATTACCATTTATTTAAAATTAACGAAGTTTTTATCGAAATATCGAAGTATCGAAGTATCAAACAAGAACAGAATCGGTTTCGATTTCACAATATGCAAATAGTTGACAATATGCAAATAATGCGCATCATTATGCACGCGAAATGAAAGAATAAAGGAAAAAAGAAAAGAAGATGAAAGAAAAGAAAGAAACGAAACGAAGGCAGGTAGTAATGCGATTCGTTCGAGAGTCAGACGTGTAATATTTATAAATTAAACGAGAAAGCAGACGCGTTACCACGGGTACTTCCTTAAATCCTTAGCTTGGCGACGAATTTTATATGTCGCGTGTCGCAATGCTCGCTTTCACTTAACGCGATTTAATTCGCGTACTTTCAAATGTCCCCGCGCTTTGTCCGCGCAATTGTATCATTTTTCACGCGCCCCTCTAATCGTTTGATTACGCATGCGTAAAGTACACTGTTATATCGTCGCGTCGTGGTGAATGTGTGATCATTCTGCACGAGATATTACGCGTTGGGAAGTATCGCGACTTCATTCGTGTTTGCCGTTGCGCAATGTCGCGGATTAATTTCTTGCCGCGGCGTTAAGAAGATGAGATGTTGTCGAGACATCGTAGATCGACTCCTTTTGAAGTTTATAGCTCTGAATGAACGTTGCTACGAATGCTTTCTATTTCAGAGTTATATCAGAATTATATCATTCCAATTATATCAAACGGTTTTTCCACTTTTGCGAATTTATTTTTTCTACGATTTTCTATTATTGTAATTTCTTTTTCCATTTGTTCGATTAATGAATTTATGTTAATTTGTTTTTTTTATATAGTTTATATAATTCACTTACTCATTTCTTTTAGAGGCAATTTTTATTTTTTTGTTAATTTATATACATGAGTTTCGTAAAGAATCTTAACAGAAATAGTAAAAGATGTAAAACAACTTTAATGAACATCGTTCCCAATGGAGACATATATGGCGGGTTAATGGGCTAACGTGTCACGACAACCCGTCGTTTTACAACGCGTATGTAGCGTTACTTTCACTTGGCGCGATTCATTTTCTGCAGCGTGATGCGCATGCGCGCGCACTAATACGAAACAAACATTTAAGGGTGCGTTTCCACTTTGAATGTTAATATATGACACGCGATAAAATATCTTATTTTAATTTGTTTCAAAAATATGTGACATTTATGATATTTGTTAAATAATTGAAATATATTATATTATAATAAATTATAATATAATTGTAATATATTTTATATATTAAAATTATTTTTGTGAACATAAAATTAGAATTTTATTAAAATTTAAATGAATTAATTTAATTATATTTTACGTTAAATAATTATAAAAAAAGGAAAATAAATATCAACTTAATCCTTTTATTAAATTCTATTGCATACTCAAAGCAACTTCTATAAAATATCATCTCCTAGACAGACATGTGAATTGAAATTCGAAGACTCGAAGGATTTCGAGGACATGAAGTCAATATGAGACACGTTTTGCCAGTGAAAACGCGGTTTAACATTAATTAACTACGTGATGCGCATTTCAATCGAAATAGAAGATTTCGAGCAGGGAATCGTAGAAAGGAGGTGCTGAAACGACACGATGAAGTCATCGTGGAACGAGTAAAAGCGCGCGCACTTTTGCTTCGCGTGCGCGCATGCGTGTTATACACGCGGCAAAAAAGAAACGAAGGTGCACTTATACGCGGGACGACCTTGTGCCAAATGTCGTTTCATCCTCAGTCAGGGACGTTGGATCGTTGATTACGTTTGTCATCTTTTCATTTTTCCTTGTTTACTCGAATGTCTCGAGATGCGATAGTCTCGATCTTGAGACTAGTGAATTAGAAAAGATAAGAAAAAAAAAAAATAGAATTTCGTGGAATTGAAATTTATGCAAAATTTAAAATAAAATTATTGAAAATTGATTATTGAGAAATGCATTTAAAAATATGTGTTTATTATTTACACGTCAAATTAAGAATTAATAATTCTTTATGTTTTTTCTTAAGTTTAGATTAGTATGTTGAAATAAAAATTAAAATTGAAAGAGATAATATTGAATGATTATTTTTCATTTTTTTAAATTTTAAAATTAAAATTGGGATTTTTTTTTATTTTACAATAAATAACTAAAATCATCGACAATATATGAAGAAAATGGTGCAAAATAAAAGTTTTTCGAACATACAAAATTAAAATTCTACACATTCTTTTCCAGACTTGAAAGTTTTCAAACAGATGTACGATTTCGTTTCCAAGAACAGAAATTAAGTAGAAAAAGAGAAAATTGTCGATTATACAGGACATTGACGCTATGACCTCAGACTTGAAATAATTTCAGGATAAATATAAAATTTTGAAGGTTGTTCTTCGAAATTATTGCGTTTCAAATTTTTCTGGGAAACAAAGTTGATGATTTATTTTTAAATAATTGCTAAAGCTTAGAAATTCCAGAGAAATTTTTCACAAAAAACTTTTATAAACTCTTCGATGACTCTTTGCCTTTAATTTTTTCAATTTTTTATATTTTTACAATTAAACTTGGAAAGAATTAGAAAAATATAGAACCTAACCTAAAAATCAGCTCTATTTTTATCTTTTACTTTCTCATTCTTTAATCCTTATTTTCATTTAAAAAGTTATTTTTATTCTCGTTCAATCGAAAATAAATCTATGATCCCCTTCTGTTTCTTTTTTGAATTTTTTTCAAATTGTATTATTTTGCTTAAATGTGAACAGAATTAGAATACTTATTTTTTCTTCTTCTTTTCAAACAAATTTCTACTTTTTTTCTCTCTTTCTCTTAAATGTTTTATTGTTATTAATTTATGAATTGATCATAGAATTATCTTATTATCTTATTATAGAATTATATTACATATATCGATCGTTTTGAATTTCATTATTTCATGTTTTTTCATCGTATAGTTTGAAGTACATAAGCAACGCTCGAACTTTCGCTCCTAAGAACGTCGATGAAGTTGGCAGGAAAGTTCAGGTCAATTAGACTACAATTTTCTCAATGTTAAAACATCACTCGTCTATGACGAGTTATATCTCGATAAATTTCTTAAAGTTTGTTGGATAATGTACTTTTATAGCTGAGATTTATAAACGCTTTTAATGGCTATTTATTTTTTTTTATATTTTTATTACTATTTGATTTTTTATTTTTAAATCTCTTATATAATTTTGAAAGAACTGTTATACTTATTATAGAATATTTAGAAATTTTACAATTAATTATTTTTATATAACATTATTAATTTGATCATTATTAATGCTCGTTCATAAAAAGTTTTAAAAATAAATAGAACAGGAATTAATTTTATTAGAGCAGAAAGTTAATTCTTCGTTGCAAAGAAATAAGAACCTTGTTAAATGAACGATGTCTCGAGCGTAAAAATAATCACAATGGTCTTGGAGGTGTAGTTATTTCGAGAAACGAACGATGCCTCGGATACGTGAAAGTTTATTTTAATCTTTCCGGAATTCACAAATATACGATGTTCCTGGAGCAAAAAGCAGAAACTAACGAAAATTCCAATTGCATTTTCATTTAGAATGCAAATTTATTTCTGACTTAATTAAAATTCATTTATTTAACATAAAATTCTATTCAAAATTTCGATTAGATTATAATTATAATTATTTAGATTATGAATAATTTTTCAAAGAAAATATTATTTTCATTAAAATTTCATTAAATCATTTCATTAAAATTTGAAAAATAATAAATAACATCGAATTGACATAATATAATATAACTCAAATCTCAATATAAAGATTTAAATTCTTAATTGATAAAGTTTTCGAGTAAGAAGGATTATAAATAATTCAAAGTCATACAAAAAACGCTTTTTTATCCGTCCAAGATTTAATCCCCTTATTAATATTTCTTCCATTTGAAGGATTCCAAGAAATAAAAATTCACAATTGCCTAATAAAAGTTTCAGTTATAGACGCTAAATTCAAAATATATACATATATATATATATAAAGAAACCCGTTATTTTTACCGCTGCACCTATTCAAAGTATAATTTACGAGTTTCTGTAACAAGGCGAAAGTGAACAAAAGTATGGACTTTACAAAGATTCGAATTACAGGTATTCGACCGTAATACCTCTCTTAGCGCCTACATCTGCTCGTATTAAAACTAAACCCGGTCTTTCACGTCTCTCCTACTTTAAAGTCATTAACGGGGCGTCATCAGGGCTTAACGGGAGCACGGCGACAAAGCGTTGGCGCGAGTTTTAAGAACAAAAGACCACCACCCCCCTCCTCGATAGATGTTCCCTTTCATGTTTTTCCGTGGGCGAGGAACATTCCTGGCGCGAAAGGAAAGGTCATAGAAGTTTCGTTGAAAAGATTCCGCCACTGGAACTGTCGCCGACTGTTGTCGGTTACGTTTCTTTTTTTGGGCTTGGTTCATCGTCATTTATTCCCCCGCAAAAAGCGAAGTATCATTCACCGGGCGCCATTGAGCGCCTCGAGCGAGAAACACACCAATTCAAATGTCATTACCCAAATCAAGACACCAGTTGTTTCGCAAGGGGTATATTCTCGAGGAGGGGGAGGTATATCCTCCTGTGTATATCCATGTGTTTCCGCCCGTGTGATGATGCAATCGTTGTAATGCATTACATTCTTGTCGATCTACGCCTATCTATAAATGTACGGATGACGCGGCCACCTACGAAATTTCGTTCCACCGTGGATATCACTGCACTGTTTTGGTTTCGGAATGCGAAACACCCAACGTTGGAATCTGATTAAATACCTCGGTTGAATTTGTGAAACGCTTTTAAGCGCACGATTCGGTTGGTTTCTTGGCAAATTGATGGATACCTCATTTGAAAATTTGAACACCATTACTTCCGATTCTTTTTTATTTCGCGGGATAACCTTTTGATCGTTTTGGTAATTGATAATTCTTAGAAATGGGGGAATTCTCGCTCTTCTTCTTCTTCTTCTTCTTCTTCTTTGATACTCTTGATTGTTTTATTTTGCCGAGCAATTCGTGCTCGTGTGGAATTCGTGTAATGATATTCCCTCTGTTCACGAAGTTATTTTCGTTCATTTTCTGGGTTAAGGGGAGATTTTATTCCAATAATTTAATCTATTTTCATTCTTGCGTGTAATATTAAGTTTCGAGTATCTTGCAATTGAATTTTATTTTAAAGTAAAAATATTTTTCGTTAAAACAAGCAATTATAATCGAATAGAATAAAACCATTCCCTATCTCACTGTATAAAATATATAATATATAATCGAAAATAATAATCGAAATGTCGATGGAATAAGAATAGAATACATTCTCGAAATTTCCCTCTCGTAAAATTATACGATCGCAGGATCGATCCTCTGTCCATCCTCCATCGATCAACATTCGAAACCCCAAAACGAGGGAGTGGAATAATCGAGAACGATACTCGAAATGTTTCGCAAGGGGTATATTCTCGAGGAGGGGGAGGTATCCGATCGAATGTTCGAACATTCTCCAAATTTTCCACACGTGAAATTATTCTAGATGGATCAGGAGAAGGATTCTCGTAGCGCGAGGAGGGAGGGGGGTGAACGATTCCAACCGTCCGTTTCCCAAAATTCGCAGGGACGAAACGTGAGGTCGTGGATTTACGTAAAACCGCGTTCACACTCAGCGATTCCACGTTGATGGAATGCCGTGCATGCGACGGCCAGGCGATCGAGAGCTGGTCGTGGCTTTAAGCACCAAAATAATTCGAAGCTGGCACCACGAATAGGTGGGCGAGCTGGCAGACACGCGATCGAAAAGTAATTGTGCGAACCATAATCGACGTTGTTAAAATTGGTCGCCGGTATCACGCTGAGAATCTTGATTTCCACGATGATATATATATTCCACGAATGAATGGAAACGTCACGATGATTATTCTGATGTTCCGAGTGATTTTCGGTGGAGAGATTTCTTCAATTCAATCTTGAGTATTCATTATGATTATTGATATATTTTTTTTTTTTTTCTTTCATCATTACATCTATTCCTTTTGCCCCCGAAAGATACAACAATGTTCTGAATTATTTATTGTGTCTTGGTAAAAAGTATCTGTATTTGTTTTTAATAATTCGTAGAAATAAAGTTTAATATATGAATCAATAATAATTTTGGAAGTTCTTGAAAATATATTATCGTATATACGTTAATAATTAAGTTGATTTAAGTAAATGAGGCTTCTGACTACGAAAGACGATTTAAGTAAGGTTATGATAGAACATATTAAATTTCCATTCTTTCATTTTCGTCGTTGAAATTATATCGCATATCGTTTGAAAATTTCAACGAATTATTAAAATTCATGGTTTCTTAATTAAAATCTTAAGACATATTCCGGAAAGAATTTCGTAATACAAGTGCATCATATTCGCTTCTGTTTTCGTACGACGAAGTTGCACGATAATATTAAGATATAATTTCTCTCGTTCGTATATACATTTGCAACAAAATATGGTAATGCAACTTTAATAAGGGTGCAATTTACATGCCGCGAAATATTGTCTGACAAAATTGTGCACGTTGTGTTCGCATGTTTCGAATATACATTTGTAATACATGCGCCACATACACCGGTTTAACCGCTATTTTAGTAAGATGCATTGCTACCGAGTCCGGTTCCAGACTTTATCGTGATTGCGTACGCGGCTTTAAACTCGAACCATTTAACAGTACGGTTCATATATTATGCAGTTATATGCCATATTGAGCGGAATTACTTTGGAATAATTAATGATAGATGTAAAATCTTCATCTTATATAACACTAATAAGAATATGAAATATTGAACGATACTGTTAAAAATTTTAGTGATCGATGACCAATAAATGTCGTACTAATCTTTTAATAACTTTTAAAAATATCATATTTTCTTATAAATAATATAATAATAAAGAAATAAATCTTTAAGTAATTACTATTGGTAATATAATTTTTTAGTATTAATTTTCTATCGGTTATTATACAGAAAGGCAATATCTATATTTTTTTAAATATTTGATTAATTATAATCAAATAGTATACTTCAAAGAAATAAATAAAAGTCAATAATCTGAAATATTGCATCAGTCGTAAAAAAAAAAAAAGAAAAAAAGAATCTATTTGTTTCGCATAGAATTATGGTTATGCAGACAGTGATTCTTGGATTTTCTTTTTACTGTCTGGAACTGGTGCGACGATTATCGCGTTTTTATCGAGATTCTGATAGCGTAGACCACTCGAGGCGGCTCTTTGTCGGTCGCATCGAATTCTCGCGTGCAAAGGGATTCATGCAAAGGAAAATGGATCCATTCCTTTGAAAGTCCATCGAGTCTATGGGGCTTTCGTATATTTACATTTTAAAATATGGAATTTGATACTTTTTTTTTCTTTTTTTTTTTTTTTTTTATTGAAGCTTCGACCGATATAATAATATAGTAAATTCAATTAATCGGAAAACCTGATTGGACTTTAATGGATAATTTGCATGAAAATCGTTTTGATTAATTAATATTTTTGATGCAAAACAAGATTTAAATAATTTATGAAAATATATACTTTATGAAAATTTTAAATATCGCAATTTATTCATCGATAAATTCTAATATAATTGTTTGTTCATTCTTGACGTTTCCATGTTTTATCCGTACATTTTTTATTTATTGTATAAATCTCACTATAATTATATATATATATATTTCTTTTGTGTAGTCTAGCCTGCATGTCTGGCTTCCGACCTAGACCTCAATAAATGTAATACAGGTCATTTCAATTTTAAATTCCAAGGAGTAGCGCTTCGACTTTTGCTTAACTCGTTTAGAATATACGTTTACTCTTCTTTCGTATCGAATCGCGTTGAAAAAACAAATAATTCAAACATGTACAAGATATGACAAGAATTAAGATTTCTTTTCAATACATTCGATACATTTTCATTGTATCATTTTGAAATATTTGAAATAAAAAGATATTGTATCGATAAAATTTTTCAACGAAAAACTTAAAATTATATACAATGAGAATTAAAATGAATAAATTATTTCGAAAATTGAAAGAAATTGTACATTTTCTTTTTTTTTTTTTTATTTCATTTAAAATAATCGAAACATGAGAGATGGTCAATCGGTATTCGTCGCAGAAAATACTCCATGTCGCGTGAAGAGACACCGACGACCATCGTCCTTCGAGTAGTGAAATTTAAACGAACGGTTTTGCTCCCTTCACGAAACTTTCATATCGCATTCTCGTGCGGCTCAACCTTTCGTTTAAGAGGCGAGAAGAGAAGAAGGGGGATCCTCTGTGTCCTCGATACGTGAATGTCCATGAGAAAAGTTCCCTTCCTCCTTGGAGATGATTTGCCTCGCGTTATCATTTTCACTCTTTTCTATTATTATTTTAGATATGATTCAATCGATTATCGATAAGTTATTTAATAATATATATTTATCAAATTTATAACAAAGATCATTTAGTTTCTTAGTATCCAGTTTAAATTGGAATTATTCATCGACAATCATGTTTCTTCTTCTTCATTTTGATTTTAATTATTGTATTTCAAGTTTTTAAGTCATTATACCTCTTTATTCCGAATTAAGTGATTAAGTGAAAATTGATTAAATCTAACATGTAACGTGAATCAATAATGAAATCTTTAATATACCTCAACATTGAAATCTTAACATTTTGTTACGTTAGTTTGAGAATCCTTAAGATTCATTTGTCGCATTAACTTTCATTTGTTAGCTAGATAAGATAATAGGTTCAATTGCAAATTACTCAAAACTCAAATGACATTTATAAACGTAACAATAAAATTACCGTACTAAGAATCTGTCTATTAAGGACGAATAAATTTCGAAACATCCGTCATTCGAGCATAAACGGAAGAAATTCTGTCAATAAGAAGTGTTTTTAAAAAAAACATTTCTCAGATCTTCCAAAATCAATATACATTATACATTTTCGTTGTATAATAGTTGAAAATATACATTAATTCTTTCGTAATTTTTTTGACACTTGGTAAACACTCGTATCGATCATTTCGTCATTCGCTATCGCGTTAAGACTGGTTTTTTTATAGCTGACAAAAAACCAACAAAGAGGAAAATGAAAGGAGTGAAAGAAGAAGAATAAAAAGTGTGGAAAATTGAATGGTTGCGTTATCAAGAAAGCGAGTAATATCGCTTAAACTGGTTCACACCGACAAAAATTTCGCAAGAGAGTTGCCACCCGCTTGGTCGGTTTAATTTTCGAGGCAAGTTTTCGCATTCTGCGCATGCGCCATGTCAATAAACCTCGTTTACACTCGAGTTTCGTATCTAGAATCGTTCATTCCACGATTTCATTCACGAAGGTCGCTCCGTATCGTTAATTTTCTTCAAGACGATCTATCGATTCGTGCAATTGATTTAATTGCCAGGTTCTCGACGCGTAGCCCGAAAAATAATCGGTGTGCTGACCGATTCTGAAATGTCAAGAGGCGTTCCGTGAAGCGAGAGAAAAAAAAAAAAAATAAAAGAAAAAAAAAAAAAAGAAAGGATTTCGTAGGAATCGAGGAAGAGAAAGGAACACAACCAGGGGTGGAATCAAATAGTGGGTAGAGGGGAGGAGGGGGGGATATGCAGGGGCAGAGGTACAACTGTACCTCTACGTTGCGAAATACAGTCGATCGTGCTCGACTGACTTTCGATGAAATTCAATCGGGGAAAAAAGCTGCGCAGAATATTGTGTATGTATGTGTATATACAGGTTGGAAAAGAAATAATTAATTTTCAATGGAAAGCATGGATTTCTTACTTCGATTTATTAAAAGATCCCTGCAATTATCAAATTAAATTGTTTTTAAAATTCTTTTATAGCATTTTTTTTAATTATTCTTTGCATCTATATATTTTTTTTTTTTTATTTTCAAATAAATTCTTTTTAGATTTAATTCTTTCGATGCTCGATGAAAAAGAAATTAATTTCATTCGTTCAAATAGATTCGAAAATTAGAATAATAAAGCTTCTGGTTTCTATCTACCATCCGATGAATAATTCTTACGACATGGAATAAAGATAGAGATTAGAGTAATCTATCTCATAAAAAAAATTATTATTACCAGAAATATCTGCTTTGGATTTATATCTTTATATGCAAGATCATTTTCACGTTCGATGTATCGGATATACATTATATTCATTATATGAAATTTTACTACAGTGATTTTCGCATATATGTGTATATACATATATCAAATTATTTTTTATATTGTAATTTCCTTAATTCATCGCTTTTTTGGTATATACGAAATGCACGAAAGAAATTTATTTTTATATCGATACACAGGTTACTTACGCGTCATCGTGCAATTGACAAAATATTATTTCGGAATATGTCATTATTGATATTTTTTTATCAGAATATTTGATCATTTTACGTATCAGCGAATGAAAATATTTCATTTCACTCATTATGATGTCTCGAAAATCAAGGATCATTACCATTAAACATTCAATCAATCCTGTACACGTAATTGTTAATTGATGAGCGTGCGTGATGACCTCGTGACACATGGGAAATCTTCTAGCTAGACAGTAGTTGTAGTTAATAATTCATGCATGGAATTTTTTATGGGAATCTTCACTTTATAGGATTGTATAATAAGTAAAGAAAAAAAGTTTTTACAAACTAATATTCGTGAGAAAGTAGAATTGGTAGAATTGTAAAAAAATAATATATTATAATTACTAAAAAAAAAAATTTCAATATTTATTACTATTTTCATAATAAATAGTAAATAATATATGTTCTTCTTTATATATTTATAACATATAAATAATTTACTGAACATTATAAGAATTATAATTGTATTCGTTAAATACAATCTATTTGTTGATGTACTATTCTATCTATTAACACTTTCATTACGCAGCGGCTTCTAATTAGATTTACGATATTGGTAATCATATACAAAAGTAAACTTGTTAATTCTATGAATATAATTACCATTGATTACCAATATTACGTGTTATTTTCTGACTTACAAGCACCATTTATGAAACACAAAATATTTGCGGTTGAAAAATAGATACCTACATCGATATCTATATTTGGTCATTTAACTAATAATAATTTTAAACTCAAAGTTGTTTGTTTCCGATATCAATCAGATTATGTCGTGCCAACATAAAACGGAGCAAATTTAATTAACACGCTTGAAAATTATTTCTTTTATTTCTTTTATTTTCTTTTATTTGTATACAATTTTAAATAATAAATAAATAAAATTCCTCATCACGCGTGAGAAATATTTTCGCGCGCCACTAATTTTTCTTTCTGCTCATTTTCGTAACTAATCTCTCGATCTATAGATATCTATCGATGATTAGATCGTCAAATAGAGATTTGTTAATTTTTTTTGAAAACGATGATCGTAATTGATGAATAGTAAACGAAGTAAGATTATACACATAACACGTTAATCCTCCAAACTCTACAGCCATTTCGTTTACGTTCGTGCCGTTCCATGTCGTTTATCGAGATTAATTTCGCCGTCGAATAAATGCATCCGCACGCGTGCTCGTTGCAAGGTTGAATGAGCTTGAAATTATATTGCATAGATAACCGCGGACAGAGCGCGCCTTTGTTATCCGACGGAATTATGATCGCACGAGAACGCGTTAAAAGATAACCAAACAATGTCCGGAATTGAATCGTAAGAGTCAATAATTTAATGTCACTGTTCCGTCCATTTAACGAGATGATGAGAAAACTAGTTTCAATGGAAAATCTCTCGAAATTGCTTTGTATTCATCAATCGTGTATTAAATTACAACAAAGTTATTAATAAAATTCATATGTTATAATCTGATATATCTGATATATTATATTTTTAAATTATACTTAATTTTCGTTTTGATTTTGATATTGAAGAATTTTTCTTGTTAAACAAAAAAGGAAATCCATAATAGCGAAGATAACATGCGATACTATATCAAAGAGCGTAATGCGAGTAATGACAACAGGACCAGCGTATAAAATGTTACCTCGAGGAACATTAGATCTTACTTACGGATCCTACTTAATGTCTCAGACAGATAGATAAACAGATAGATAGATAGGCAACTAGAGATACATATGTTTTATATACCTTTAGCTTTATATACCTGGCAGATATAGGTAACTGTCACTGGTATAGAGAATATGAGAATATGTATATGGTTGGTCATGTCACGTATAATATACGCCAAGTACGTACTAGATCATAAACTGTTTCGTAATTTAATGCGACCTTATTATCAGGATGAAGGCACACGAATAACCGACGTATTTTGATTCCAGCAATTGTCCTTCCCATCTACGCAATCCAGCCATGGATCAGCAGGCTTTACGTTTAGTCTTTCTGGCAATCAAGACATTGAGGGTCCTCAGGGTGGTTTCGAATGCATCCAACAAACAGGCCCTAAGTAAATAATTTATTATTACATCGTGTCTTTCGGTATATTTATTGATATTGCATTTCTAATTTTATCGTAACAAATAAGTTCAATAATATTATTTATTTATTATTTAATTTAAAGTAAATTCTTAATGAAAAAAATTTGGATTATTTTCTTTCATTTTATAAGATTTTTCATTCATCGTACAAAATATATTGAAAATAAAATTTCTAATTTTGAAGAAAAAAAGGAATTGCATAACCTTAAATTACAAAAAAAAAAAAACTCACATCGTTTTCTGAATTTTATCGTAAATAATATATCCTCTAGGGAATAAAATCAATTCCAAATACTCGAATCTACCATATTACGTCTCTTAAACGTGCTCTAAATTTTCAAGATGCCAGAATCGACGTGGCAAAAAAGAAAAAATGGCGCCGACCTGCTCTAGCGATTTATAGGTCTCTTTATAGCGTTCCATTTTTCCTGTGCAGAAGCCTGGAGAGTCTTGGCGCATTGCCGTGTAAAATGCGGATACAGGCGAACGACGATGTGTACGAGACAACCAGGCATCGCATGGCTGTCGCCGAGGAGAATAATAAGAACAAATGGTAAGTCACTCCTTGAAAAGATACGAAAAGATTCGGCTTCATCCATGTTAGAAGTTTTCTTTCCTTAGAAGTTTTCTAATACTTTCCTTATCTCTTCTCTTTGTATTTAATTTTTCTATTTCAAATGGTTTGTTATATTTGAAAGCATTTTGCAACGTCACTCATTATAAATTTATGGAGATTTATGATCTTTTGGTCAATTTGAAATGTCAAATTGTTTACCTGCAATATTGTTTACCTGATGTTCATTCATGAATTGTGGAGGCAAAAAATTAATTTTGGAGGCAAAAATTAATTTATAGTTAAGATTGATTTATACATATAATTGTACATATTCGAATATTTAATCTAACAAATTTTTACAAGTAAAAAAATAATATAAAAATAAAATAAAATATTTTGTTAATATTCAATAAATCTTTATTGTAACAAAATATTAGTTAAACACAAAGATTATCATGATTGTAAATCATATTCATCAATGGATGAATATGAATAGAAATTAGTTAATTTGTTTAATAGTATAATGGTCAAGGTTAAGAATGCCCCACAAGTGCAACTTTATTCCAGAATCTTTGATGTCTATCGCTTTTGCGCTATGGACAAAATGCATTATAATATATTCATATAAATACATTACATAACAAGAACAGCAAATTCCAGTTAGGAACATAGATAAGAAAGAAATGAAGAATGCGATAACGTTAGAAATTCCATTGGCACTATTTTATGAAGTACATTGTACTAGTCGCGTCATCTATAAGTCATCAAGTGATAATATCATCAAGACGGCAGTACTGGTTACGTAATATTGTGTGTAATAACAAAAGCGATAATGGGCTTTGGTCAAAGCTGCTTGCGTCAAAAAGGAGAATTGATTAATTACTTTTCTTTTAGAATTTCTGTGGATTAAAGTACATTTGCTAAAGAGAATTGCCGTCAACAAGAATTTTTATAAATGATGTTAGATTTAGTTAAACTATCGAAAAGTAGAGATGGAAATAAAATAGAAATAATTTTAGTAGATAAAGTACAGAATAAGCTTATATGATTTTGAATTTTAATTTTTTTAAATAATGAAAATTGATTTATTCTTTATATCTTTTTTTTAATTAAATAATATATATATATATTTTTAATTGTAAATCAAGATTAATTTTTTAGTGTACAACAAATTTTTTAGCATAAGAAAAAATTAGAAAAAAGAGAAAGAGCGAGAAGTTTTGAAGATTTTAAATTTCTATTGTACAAGCTAATTTCGGCTATACATATATTTATAATATGTAATATTTATAATAACAAAATTAAGATGTAATATTTATAATAACAAAATTATCAACGTAATAGATCGATCGATTATAATTCTTATATCAAAGACAATTGACTATTGCTACATTTAATTATTGCTTTTGTCCCAATAGCGATATTGTTTCATTTCATTTTGAATCGATAATATTGCACGTGACAAGTAACAAAAGATGTGATATATATGATATATAGTCTTCATAGTATATGTTACACAAAAATGCAGATCAGATGATATATCTATTCTATATAAATCTATTCTGTATATGATCTTAAGGAAATATATTATTTGTTTTCTCAGCGTAAAATTCTTATATTATGCATATTTATAATTATGCAATTGCAGAATAAAATATTATTTAGTTTAATAAAAAAAAATTATAATACACTCGCGAATTAAATACGATAATTTTTGTAATTTAATTTTTTAAATTAATGTTAATTTTTTTAAGCCATACAAAAATACTTAAAAGTGTATTAATATGATAAATTATCATAAAATTTTTCTTAAATGTGTCATGTATTCTTTTGCTGTCTAATCTATATAAGAAAATATTTTAAGAATCGTCAATAACGAAGACATATAGTAATTTTAAATTGAAAAATGACAGAATAAGAAAATGTAGACGGTAATGATCATTATTTTTGTTCTCTTTTGCCTAACAACTGTAGACTGATATGCTTGCATAGTTTCACATATAGTACTTTCTATTATGAATATTTAATATAGAAGAGAACTAGTTCATTCACGTCGTAGGGTACTATCAATCATTTTCTCAACTTGTTAAATCATGCAAATTATAGGAAAGTAATGTAAAACTATCAGAAATATTGTCCATTATTTTAAAAAAAATAGTAATTTATTCATTTATTGAAAGAAACTATTATTTTTATTTATTTCTTTTCAATCTTTTACGCTTTAAATTTTTGCAAATAATAACGGAGTATATAATATTACAAATTTACATATTTTATAATATTAGATAATTTATAATAGAAACATAATAATTAAATAAGAAATAAATAAATAAGAAAACTTTAAAAATTTTTATTTGTAGAAATTAATAGATAATTCAAATATTTTTCATTCTTAACTATTAATTAAATAAAGTAAATTCAATGAAATATTACAAATTCAAAGACAATTTTTAAAGACAAAAGAGCAATTAAAAAAAAACAAATTTATAATTAATAATTATTCTTCAGAAAATTTTACAAATTAATAATTTTATAAATTATTTGAGAAATTTCAAATAATGTAGCTTTCTAAGCTACAATATTACTTTTCTCATCTTTTTCATATTTCTCATATTCTAAATAAGCAAGCCATTATAGAAAACAATTTATGGCATTTGATGTGAAGCATTCTGCATATAAAATCTCTCAGGTAGTAACTCAGGTATACGGTTTTTAGAATATTAGCAAGTATTTATGATATTTTCCTGACGTTAGGGGTCGCAGTTAGAAAATGAAGTAGGGGTTTTTCCTGGTCATTTCTAAATAGGACACCATTTTCGTTTAGTTCGTCACTGCGTGCAGACGTATCAGCATATTTTCCATTTTATGAAATACAAGAGTTTATATTTCGTCGCGTTTTTTTTATTATTATTTTTTTATTATCTTTTACATACAATTATGTCGATCAGTACTAGAGTTATCAAGCCAAATGGACCGGATATTGGTCGCAAGGTGAAGGTAAAATCGACTGGAAAACCCATACCATCGTCATCATCAAATTCAAGACACAGGGAATCAACAAGCATTCCAACTTCTGGAAGTCAGGCTAGACTGTCGTCTTCCTCTTACAAACCGGCTAATCCAGCAGCAGCTCGAAGCCAACCGGAGAAAAAAATCCCCGACATTATGCGCAGACCATTAAAGTAAGTTCAGAAAAACGTATAATATTTTATCATTCACACTTTTGATAAAATTAGATACTAATTAGGCAGAATAAGCAACTTAAAATATTTTTATATCTTGCATTTTTGTTATTAATTACAAAATATATATTTGTTTATATTATATAAAGATATTAAATATCGAGTAACTTGCATTATTATAATAATTTATATAACTATACTTATAATTATATAAATTGTATAGTTCTTTAGCTAATTAATTTTGAAACATTGGAAAATAAATTTTATTATTTGTTTTTTATCGCTTTTTTTATTAAAGATAAAAAATTTAGAAAAAGAAAATCATTATATAAATAATATAATGATAAAATTATGATTAGTGAAAAATAATATGTTTATTACTGAGATTTTGTTTTTATTGATACTTAAGAAAAAATAATGTTAGAGAAAGTTATATTAAATTTATTGTTAAATAGTTATTGTTAAATAGTTAATAAATAATATAAATAATTAATAAAAATAATTAACTCATAGCTAATTACTATTAACTATCGGTTATTTATACTATAAATAATTAATAAAAATAATTAATTGATAGCTAATATATTTAAATTTATTTTGTTTGCAGAGAAAGACTTATTCATCTTCTTGCTTTAAGGCCATATAAAAAACCTGAACTATATGATCGTATAAATAGAGGTAAAGATATATATATATATAAAAAACTTTAATATATTTATAAGATATTTCAAAAAAATTATTTGATTTATATTTCATTTTTAGAGGGTTTAAAAGAACGAGAGCGTAACATCATGACGACAATCTTAAAGCAAGTAGCTTTTATGAGGGATAATACGTATCATTTGCACAGATATGTTTGGAATGATGTGCAAGAAGACTGGCCTTATTATACCGAACAGGAAAAGGCAATGTTAAAAAGGAGAAAACCTCAAAATCTAACACCTCCTGGTTCCAGTGATGGTGGATCAAGTGGTAAGTGGTAATATAATTCATTTTTATGAATTCCATTTTATCGAATTTTATCAATAAAAGAAAATTGAGATTTTTCCGTTTTTCATATTAATCGGAAAAAAATGATTAGGAATTTCTCGACAGCTATATTGATATTCTTGAACATTTAAAAGTAATGATAATGATATTATTAAATTAACAAATTATTTCAACACAAATAAATATATAATAGTTTTTCCTTATGTTGATCTATATCTATAATAAATAAAATGATAAATAATATATATCGTCAAATAATCATTACAGGCAGCGGACAATCACCGAATTCCACTCATCCAGGTTCACCGCCGGCAATTACAGCACCACCTCCATCTTTGTTGAACAATAAGCGACCAGGATATTATCAGGGAAATGATGGATTACCGACGAAGAGACCACGGATATCCCATTATAAGAAGTCAGAACAAAATTCTGGATCGTCGATCACGGGAGAGAACGGAAGGACGGCTGGTAGTGGTAATAGTAATAACAGTGTTAGTGTTGTTTCTGGAGCTGGTAGTACTAGTGCTAACGGTGGCAGTAGTAGTAACAGCGGTGGTGTGGTTGATGGTTGGGATCAGAGACAGCATCAACGTGATCGTCGTGGCGATTATCGGCCCGAAAGAACAGCGAATAGTGACGTGCTTCGAAGCAGCAGCTACAGCACTGGGAAACCGTGCTTGACACCAACCAGTGACAGTGAAGAAATCAATCAAACTGGTCATCGGGATGGAATCATTACAAGCACCGGTTCATCCGGAAACAACACAGCTAATTCGGCCACTGGCCATAATTCTCATAGTGTAACCCATAGTAATTCTTTGAGCGGCAATCGTCATCATACCGGCAAGACGGCGATACTCGGTACCGATACCGGGAATTCTGGGACGGATTATGTGACGCGTCTTATGCCAAGTGTCGTGAGTGACGGTGGTAGTGCAAGTAGTTTTAGTGGTAGTTCGAATGGAATACTCGCTGATAGGAGAGACAGAAGCGACAGGAATGACAGGAGCCGCGCTAGCGAAAGGGATCGTGACTCAAGAAAGAAAAGCAACGGGACAGGTGGTAGCTCTTACAATGACTTATCTGCTTCTAATTACACCGCTACTGAGGATAATACTGTCAGTACATCGTCTTGTGCTCTTGAATTGCCTGAAAGTCCTAAGTCATCAGAATATCCGGACTACCTCACGTAAACATTTTAAAAATTAATAAAATGGTTCAATGATATTCATAATAAAACTTATTATTATCCCTATTATTAAAAAAATAAATATATTTTAGTATATTATTATTGTAACAATTATATTGTTAATATAATATAATATACAGTTTAATTGTAAATAAATATTTATATTAATACATATAATAATGGAGATAAAATAAAGAAATGAGAATTCCATATTTTTCTCAATAAAGCTAAATTTGTATATCATTGAACAAAATATAAATGTTATTTTATATAAATATATATATATATATATATATTATATATTTAACAAATTACTTATAGGTATTACACGACAATAAGTAGTTCAGAACAGAGAAGACGTTACAAAGCAGAATTTAATGCTGATTATGAAGAGTATCGACGGTTGCATGCTCAAGTAGCAAATGTATCTAAACGGTTCACGCAGCTTCAGGAACGTTTGAAACAAGAAGAAGCCTCTGGGAACTGGGAAGAGTACGAGGTATTGTATTTATATAAATAAATACACGATAAGTCATTTTTTTTATAAATGTTAATATAATATACTATACTATTAAAAATTTTAATTATTTTTATATTGTATTTTTTTTTATAGGAAGTAAGACGGCAAATTTTGCATGACTATAACGAAACTAAACGGGACCCTGTACATAAAGAAATAAAACGTCGATTTCATTATCTGCACGAGAAGCTAAGTCACATTAAACGGCTAGTATTGGAGTACGATACGCAAAACTGTGGCGGTGGGATGACAAGCAGCAGTAACGCTAATGGTAGCAACGAAATTAAGGAGATGGATAGTTTGCACTACTGACACAAACTGAAAAGGCCGCCTCTTATATTCAACCTTTTCTCAATTGTCGGTACGTTACTGTCTTCGTTGTCGCAGAATTTGCATTTTCTCGGCATGTTCCAAGGCTGATCTAAACGGTCCATATGGTTCCTGGTTCTGTCGTCGAAAAAAAAAGTCAAGTACTGTCTGAGCCGGGGTTGCAACAAACAAGAACCTTCATGCTGTTGTTAAAATTGCGAAAGTCGAAGATTTCTCTTCTATAATTGATTTGTGCGCGCGACTGTGATGATCTCTTCGACTTGCGCTTTTGTGTGATCGCGAGCGATCGTCGTGACGCGCTTGCGTGCTACTTCGACCAATGGTAACTACATCGATAAAGGGGCTTTTTAACGACAATCGGTACGTTTTGGGGGAAAAAAGGAAATGAAAAAAAAAAAGGAATGAAATAAAAGTCCATCCGAAGAGAGAGAGAAAACAATGAGAAAAAGGGCATTCGCGAAGAGCTAGATATAAACGCTCGAACTGAAATACATAGAAACGTATTTCTTCGAGAACTCTAATTCTATCTCCTACGAGGGATAAAAAAAAGAATAATAGAATAAAAAAATAAAAAAAGAAGAATTGAAAAAGCAGTAATTAACTCTATATAATTAGTTACTTACTGTGCGCACGTCCAAGTGTGTCGTCCAGTTTAAGAATTAGATTAAACAAACAAAAAAAAAAAAAAAATACAAATGCGAATGCGAGAAGAGGGTCCAAAAGTTAGTAAGGGCTTATCATGTGCCACGTCCGGAAAAGACTATATTTCTTTTTTCTGCCGGCAGGAAAAAAGAAAAAGACTAGCACAGACTGTCCACAAACTGCCGTGAATCATATATAAGATCTGCTACTCGCCAATTTCTTTTTGTTCTTTTTTTTCTTTTTTTTCTTTTTTTCTTTTCTTTTTTTTTTTTTTTATTTTATGTTTGTTCAAAGAGTCTCGTTAGAATTATAAACAAATGAATTATTAATTTTTCTGCTAAGAGAGAGAGATCATTTATGCTTCACAAATCTAAAATGATTCTTTGTTATTTCTTCGTTCTCTTTTTTTTTTTTCTTCACCACTCTGTCTGCACTGTATATCGTAAATATAGTTGCTATATCTTTACTAAATCAACACAAAAATGGCACAAGTTGGGAATCAATCTTGCAACAATTAAAATAAAATTTAAAAAAATTAAAAGTGAAAAAAAACGTAATAAACAAAAAAAAGGAAGAATGAGAATACATTAAATACTTTTTAGATTTATCTGCCATAAAGTGATATAACAAAGCGAATCACTGTGCGGTTAATGCAGTTTGCATAGTGCATATTTTTCATTTTAGAAGAAACAGAATTGAAGTTAGAGAATGGAAAATGGAAACAAAATGGACCTTGCCCCTTCCAAATCACGCGATCGCTCGTAGTGGTTCCGGTTGTGTATATCGTATGTTAGGGTAAATCCATTTTATACGATTTCGAAAATCTTATTAGTCACTGAAAGAAAGAATGCTCAGCGCCATCATCGATATGATCAAACATTTCATACGCAGCAAAATAAAAATACAAAAAAATATACATACATATATATATATATATAAGTGAAGTAAGAAAAAGTAAAACAATAAAATCGAAATATTAAAATAAATAAGTTTCATAGTAATTATTATTAATAGTCGTCATCGGCGATAAATATATAGTATATAATATGTTGTACAGTGTGCGCCAATTTATTACGCGTATGAATATCTTCTTCGTGTAATTAATATTATTATTATGACGATAAATACTAATATAATTATTGATGCTACTGCTATCATTATTGTTCGAATAGTTAGGTAGATAGATATAACGCAAATTTTTTGTTAGAGAAAAATGAAAGAAACGAAAAACGATGTTAAATCAAGCTAATGTTTTCCATCGAATGTGTAACGAAAGTTTACAATGTTAAAGTTTTTAAAATATCTTTTTATCTGTTTATTATGTTATTTTTGAAATCGAATGCATAAGCATATTGGATAAATTTTAAATGTAGTAATTTTGAATGTGTCCTTTTATGCCATTGCCTTTAATTTTTTCGTTTTTTTTTTTTTTTTTTTTTTTTCTCTTTTCAAATTGATACGCAGTTGCCTTTTATATTTGTATACGAGATGAGTGTTTTTTATTTCGCGTTTTTGTTTCACATTCAGTAAGAATTTGCAGATAATTGCGAGTGCTTTGTGATAGAAAGTGAAAGAATCGAGAAAGAATAATATAAAGAAAGAGAATTTGGCACGTATTAATTCAATATATTGCGTATACATCGCCATTTATGTGAATGAAATTTGTATGATATTGACGATCTTAAGAATTTAAATATTGGTATATAGGGTTTTACACTCTTATAGGATACATGTTTGAACTTTCTTCTTCCATGTAGTGTTTTAAAATGCGAAAATATTATAATTTCAATTTAAAAATTATTTTATAATAATTTTTTTCTTATAGATATAAATTTAATTTAAAAAATGAATTCTTTGATTTGATCTGTCTCGTTTAAATATTATATCAGTTTTATGTTTCTTCTTTACATAGTCATTTAGGTTTATAGAAACATATTTTGAGAATTATTAGAAAATTAAAATTGAATATTAAAACATCCAATATTATTACAACTCTTTTTTAGTAATGAAAGGATAGTTAAGCTTGCCTTAAATGAAGTCCTTGTTATATTTTTACTGAAATTTTATCGTACATCGTTATTTGCGCTTTGAGTTTTCTTTTTTTTTCTATCCAAATCCTTTACATTATTTATAATTTGCTGAAATATATTATTATATCTTAAAAAGTAAATACTGATAAATGATTAGCGTTCCATATATGATGGATTTTAAACCATTATAATTTAACTTGTAATTTATATTTTTAAAAAGACATATCCTTAATATAATTTTTTATTAGAACATTTTAAAATAGTAATTATGCTTATACAATAACAAGTATAACAATAACATAACAATTCGTTTATAAATTAATAATTGATGTCATTTTCGTTATTTCTTATCTTTTTGAAAAATTTTTGAGCAAAGAATAAAAAAAATTCTGAATTTGTTATTAGATATTTTATAGATTCATTGTTTGCTCTTCTTAAAACTCTCTGTGCAATGTATTTGCTCTTTTTATGTATTATATTTATACTTATCCACAACATTAATAAGAAGAAAGTGCATAGACATCTGAAAACATCGATTAAATGCATTTGATGGGGTTAAAGAGAAGAGAAAGACAAAGTAATGAAAGTTTTAAAATATTAAATGGTCTTGTTGTTAAGAAGAAAAAATTAACTGAGCGCTACAGGAGTATGCATGGCACAGTGTTGACAAGTATTTTCTACTGACTGCAACGAATTTAAAAAATGCAAATCTTATGTAAAAAATTAATTTAACCTATTTTTATATATAAAAATATGTCTATATGAGTAAATAAATAAATAAATAAATATATATATCATTATAAGACCTATCGTGTGTGAGTTCACGGAAATAAATGAAAATTGTAAAAATGCTAATATCGAAATAGTTATGGTTTTAGTTGTAACTAAAAGATATAGGAATCATTCGTTGTTATTTAATTTGGACTATGTTCCTTTTTTTGTAGATATAATTGATAGGCAATTTTATCTTTGCTCACTCTTTTTCCCCTGCATTTACGAAAAGAAAAAAAAAATATAATAAAAATTATGAAATATTAATTCATGCGTTTCTTTTTACTCTCATTACACTTTACCATTTTTTACAATCAAACTAGAAAATTATGGAAAAATAGTGAATGTAATTATATACAACAGGTATTTATATAATGCGTAGAATAAAAAGAAAACGCGTAAAAGAGAGAAAAAAGTTTTCAGAAAATTCTTTTAATATTGTCATACTGTGCCATACATATTCACTTCGGTGTACGATGGTTCAGTAAAATATTCGTATTTAGATTAATTAATATAATTAGTAAATATTCCAACTTTAATTTTTATATTTTCATCATTTGCGCGCTGATTATAGAGCAAATGAAATTATTTAGTATATATATCATTTATATATACTAAATTTTTATAACATTCCTATGACGTAAATAGTAAATTTTAAAAAGAAAAAATAATAAAATAATAATCCAAGAAAAAAGTAAATTTAAATCAATTATTTAAATAATGTTCTCTTTGTTTCTTTGATTAATTTCAATTAATTTTATGTACAATTTTTTACGAAATTTTACATGTTTATTTTTGTTATTGTCACAATCAACGTGTATATAAATAATATTAATCAAGAGTGTAAAATCATAATCGAATTGAAGCAAAAACAATGCTTGAAGAGACTGAATTAAAAAACACTCGGTTCATAAAAAATCGTAAAATTCAAGTGCAACTTAAATAAACGATGCAATAATAGCGCCACATTTCAAACGTGAGAGTATATACATTTAATGGATCCAAATACTCAATGGAATATACATGAAATGACAGAATACCAGATGAGAATAATACATTAGAAATTTATCTCATTATTAGTTCTTTCAGACTTGCAAAAATATTTGAAGCTCAGTATATAAGCTCAAAAATAAATGAAATAAATGATATCTGTATAGAAAAAAATAACGTCATAGCGAAGTAAGTGCTCTTAACAATGCATTTGATAATTCATAATGATTAAGTTTGATCGTCTGTATATTATTAATTTGGTTATTCCGTTGTTAAAACGCTTCAAACGAAAAGAATTTCATTTCTATTGCCTCCTATATTTTTTCCTTATTACCTTATTGTATCGTTACAGATTTGATTTCTCAAAACTTTTGATATCGAATTTATTTGAATGATCGAAATTACAAACACATGTATCAATCATGTGCAATTTATAAACACGCATTTTGATATCGTCGAGTATATTCAAAATCGAAGATCGCGTGATCAATTTAAGATTAATCAAAATTCCAAGATGTTTAGATCAATCTCTTGTTTACATTTTTTTATTTTTTATTTTTTTTTTAATTTTTTGTTTCTTAAAATCTTATTTTTCAATATTGCCAGTTTTTTTATCAATTTTTAAAAAAATTTTCTTCTATTATGTTTCATTCGTCTTTGAAAGAATATAATCTTATTTTCATTCCTTTATGAATCATTCTTTATTCGGTATTATCATGTTTCTCTATTTGTTTGTTTTTGTACACAAATTTAACAAAAAAAGTAATATATTTATCTTCTTAGTTAATTTCTCAAAAAATTTGTTTAAACGACGAAATAATCATGTTCAGGTCATTGAATCAATGGAAGATTGATTCGAAAAATAATTCACACTTTATCATCGATTTTCAGATATATACACGTGTACGTATATGTATATATACGTAATGTCTTATTATCTACGTCATTGTATAATATTTAATACGAAGTAAAGAAAGAACAGTATCAGATACTCAGACTTTTTTCACGAATCAAAATTTTCGACCAGTAAATTCTATTAATTATTATGTCTGTTTCAATTTTTGGCTCTCTCTCTCTCTCTTTCTTTTCTTTTTTTCCTTTTTAAAATTCTTTTTTTTTTAATTTTTTCAAAGCTTAAGAATAAAAAGAAAAAAAGCAGAAAATCCAAGTGCCAATTTTAGCGAAGCAAGAGTATAATGACTATACATATATACATATATATTATAAAAATATATATATATACAATATATTTAGCGTAATTCCATGTGCATTATTTCTTATGATATTAATACGTGTGAACATTGACAAGAGAGGAAAATTTTCAGAAATATTTTTCTTTTGATGTCTAAAGAAGGAACTTATTAGAAACATGTATTAACGAGTTTTGAAAAAAAGCATCATTTGCAAAGAAACTGTCTCCCTTTCCTTACTCCTCATTTCCTCCTTGTTCATGGAGAAAACGTATCATTATCGAAATGACATATACTTAGATAAATTTTTAAAAAGAGAACTTTCGTATCTTAGTTGAGGAAGTTGTGTAAAACGAAAAAAAAGTGAGATGATGTGCCGCGCTTTAGATAAAATTAAAATTTAAGTTGTTAGATTTTTCATTGGTGTTTTATTGGTGTCGATTTTTTTATATTTTTTTTCACGGTCCCCTTTCTCTTTCTAAATGTCGGATCGTTAATCATCTAATAATCGTAAAGTGTCGCTGAGTCCTATCAATTTGTCGACGCTTTGGACATTCTTTGAAACGAGATTTCTTCGATCATTCTTTTCGCAAAGTCTTTCGCTTCAAACTTGTTGTTAGTGTTTCTATTGATAGAAAATTCCTCGTTATAACGCTTGAGCAAAATTGAAAAACTTTTCAATCTGTGAATGTTTTTAAAATTTTTCACTTTTATTAAAAATAAATTAAATTTATTTTCTAAATTTATGTGTCAAATGCTTAATTAAGATGTATTATAAAATAAATATAATAAAAATCTCTTATTAAAAATGAAATTATAACAAAAATATTTGCACAATTTCTCTAAAATTTAAAAAAAAATAAAATATTTAAAAGGACAAAGATTAAAAAGCTTAAACATTCATGTGCTAAAAATATATTCTCAATAATTGAAGATTACTACTTTTTCAGATTTTTTCTAATTATTTATTGTCATCATACTTTTTTCCCGATAATTCTAATAATTTCGATAATCAAATCTCCAATTAATCAAATCTTCAAATTATTACAAGAATAGCAATAGATTATTTTAGTTTTTTCGTCTATCCCTGTCTCCACTGCCTCTTTCGGCCGTCCTGACATAACAGAAAAATTTCTCGTTATATAATGTTGCATGAATATAATGTTCCATCATGTGGCTAAGCGAGGAGAACGATTTAAGAAAAAAAATCAAAATAATTTATAGGATACAATCTTTATAAACATGAGAAACGAATTAAAAAAAATTCTCTTATATAGGTTATATAATATACAAAATTTTATCTTGTGATTTGTTAATCATATTTTTCGACGTGTGTTCTAAAAATATTTTAAGTCATTGAATAGAATATTAAATGTAATAGATTTTTATCAAAGACCATTGAAAATTTAAATCAATATTTAATTCGAATTTTTTATTTCGATACTTCAATTGAAGGTAAATTTGCTTTCTTTTATTTATTTATTTTTAGAAAAAGATTGAGTTTTTTTTAACGAATTTTGATACAAATGAATTAAAATATTCATCAACAGAATTGTTTATTACAATATTTTAATATTTTAAATTTAAATTCATAATTAAAATGACTAACGTTGGCTATATTTTTAAATCATATGCTAAAAATAATCATGCAATATATTAGATAAAATTTAAAACACTACTCAATGAAATAAAGATAAATATTTTTGTTAGATGATATGTTATAACATAAAATAATAGAGCTTTTGCAATATTTCTAATTATTAGAAAATAAAAATTTATAATTTGGTTACAATCGTAGATATATTTGTTTATCTTTTAACATTTTTTAAAATTTTATTTTATGTATTTTGTTTTATTTTCAAGTATCTGATTTAATCTTAAATAATAATCAATTAATTAATATGATTTAATATCAACAAATTATTAAAAATTGCTTATTATTAAAAATTGCAATTATAAGAAGAAAATATCTAATATTACTGGTTATCTGATTATACAAAATCCGGTTTTTAATTACACTATTCATCATTTTATGATCATTATAACATATGTACAAAAAGATCTCGTGTCTTGACAAAACAGTTCTGGTATATCAATCTTATAGCAAACTTTCCAATTTCATTTATGATTTCCATAAAATACCCAAGCAAAGAAAATTACGCTTTCGAATAAAGGAAGTTTCATTTCCATTTGTTTTTAACAAATCAATCAATTAAGTTGAAAAATATGCGATACGTAAAATCATATCAATCCAAATGAAGTGCATTAAGTAGTTAATTAAACGATGTATAGATCGCGTGACTAGTTCGGTACTGCATTTCGTACATGCGCAAATCATAATTGCCAACAAAAACTAATTTCCAATCATATTCTTTCTTTTTCGCGTGACACATAATGTGTGAATATACTAATATTTCCATTTCATTGCAATATGATATTGGAATTTCTCGTCGAAATGTGATTTCGAATGCTTTCAGAGATATTACTAACAACGAAGAAATTTTCCAAAGTTTCTTATGAGAGACGAATATTTCGAATTAGATTCATTTATTGTTGCAACATAAATCGTTTGTCGTATGTGATAAGATATAAAGGAAACGGAAGAGAAAGGATAATCGTGACAAGTTATTGGACAACAAAACGGGCATAATTTAGACCTGGAAATATTGTTATAGTCATTTTCTTCCTTGCTTATTATAGTAGATCTTTACTGACGAATGAGTTACCTGACGAGCGGTATAACATGTTTGTTTATCGCATAGTACTATATTTTTTGACTGTGATGTTAGAATCTTTGTAACAACATAGATTGCATAAAGATTTCGTTCGATAGAGATTCAATGAAGAAATCTCATCAATTGGAAACCTATATTTGCAATATGATAGAATGGGATCCCGTGATCACTTTTTTTCCTTTCGTTGATTCCATGTTGTCTAACACGATTAATCGAAATATTAACTTCTTCGATACAATGACATAAAATGCGCGAATTGTTCATTCGTCATTGTTTTTATGTTAGCGATACGATACTACGCTTTTACGATTCGCATAATAAATATATACATTTCACAATCGCAAAAAATGTTTATAATTTGAATATTATCAACAAGGAAAGATCTTTCAAATCTTTCCACGTACATCGAAATTAATCGTAAACATCGCTATTGTATCAAAACATTTAAGTTTTAATTAATTATAATGATGTGTCCGACGAGCTAACGTTTTGATATATATAAATTGATTTTTGCAAATATACAATACGAAGGGTACATAACCTATTATAAAATTTGGGTTAACATGTATGTATGCATGTATCTGTAGCAAAAAAAATAATGTTTAAACATTCGAGAGGTTAAGACATGAAGAAGTCGTAATTTTTTGTATATACATAACATTCATTAATCTTGATGATCTAAGCATGTGACATCATTTTGTACAGGAATAGCCTTAGAAATATACATAGATATTGGGTAATTTTAAACTTTGCTCGAACACATCGTAATGTTTCCGAATTGACTGAAACAAAATAAATTGGACAAATATTTTATTTATTTTTTATTACCAATAGTACGTATTATTAATAATGTAGATATCGATTAATTACATGATCTTAGAATTAAATAATACTTGACTTTTTACGTTCAACCATCCTCTTTGTCCGTCACATCGAAGTTATTGAGAAACTTGTTCAATTATAAAATCCTATTATCCATGGAGGTGCTCGAGCAAGGGACAAAATCGAATTAAATGTAAGAAAGGAAACTTCGTGATACGCGAAAAAGAGAGAAGTATATAAAATATACTCATTAAAAATCATCATGAATGTTACTTTGGACGGTGAAGAAAATTAGAATAAAGGAGAACGAAGAAACATGATTTCTATTACCCATATCAAACTAAGAGTTAGTTTGTAAAGAAAAAAATATAACAAAAAAAAAAAAAAAAAAAATAGAAAATATAAAAAAAATAGAAAATATAAAAAAAATAGTAATAATAAAGAAATAGGAACTAATCTCGTACTCACTATGAATGATGTATCGAAATTGTTTTCATTGGTTTTAATGATAAAAAACGATGATGGATGCCTTTTGTCTATGGAATGATTACGAGGTTGGTATTTCAATGCGATTATCAAGAAATACAAAAATTATTGCATACTATCAGAGAAAGTTATATTCTCTAAGTGCTTCTTATATTACTTCACATAATCGAATGACTCAATTGATTTATAAAACATGATGACTTAAAATGTATAGAAGGCAGCTTGGGAGTTTTCATTATCCTCTTAGCTATTATCATCTTTACCGATCAAGGCCAATATTGTCTTTTAATGATTTTGAAAATTTCATTTTCTTTCCATTATTTTCGAAAAATGAAAGGAACAGGGGAAATGGAACGACAACGATATAGAAAAGAAAACGAAACTTGTTGTTTTCTCTTTTCCCTTCTTTTTTTCTCTTTTCTTTATATTTAAAGAAATTTGATGAATAAGTGAACGATAAGCAAAAATAAATAAAGAATCACACATATATGCGCAAATACAAATATACAACGTAAAATGATTAAATGATCCCATAGAATGGATCATTCCGTCGATAGATATATGTATAATATGTAACTCTTATTGACGACACTGCATTGCTTCCCCTGACAAAGGCTCATGTATTCATTATATAGTTATATTTGCAATCATTACCTATATATATATATATATATATATATAATATATACACACATACATATATATATATATATATACACACAAAGGCAAAAACTGGATAAAAAAAAGAAAAAAATATTTAAATATTGTTGGCAAGTGCGATAAATGACTGCGTGGAACATTATCGACAGGAGGAAAACGATTTAACTTGATAATAAATGATTATAAATGGAAGAAGAAGAAATATGTATATTTCTCTCCGATATCGGAACAACTATGATATATGTGGGGGAAAGAAACAGATTTATTATTCTCTATCTTTCTTTCTCTGTTGATTATATTCTATTTTACTTTCTTTTTCTTTCCCCCTCATTTTTTCTTCCGTTAATTATTATTACAATTATTATTATTATTGCTATTATGATAATTATTATTATTCTTTATTATTATTATTATTATTATTATTATTATTATTATTAATGTTAATTAATGTTATTACATATGTTAATCATTCGATTATGTTATCCTCGAGTGTTAGACTGGGACGTGCAATGTTGCGACGGTTCAAGATCAATATTTATCTCCAAGTATAATTAAATTGTTAAAAAAAATTGTATTTTTTGTAAGCGGGGAACATTTTTTGTCTAAATGTTGAATACACGAGAAATGTTATAAATTATCAATTTTAAATTGGCATATTTTTATCAATGTTAGTAGCTAATCCTAAATTTATATAGAAGATTTATAATTAAAAGTATTAACAATTAATACGAAAAATTCATTCGCATATTTAAAAAACATAATAAGTATTAATTATCTGAATTTGATTTGGCCAATTGTTTGTGTTGTGTAAACACAAAAAAAATATGTAAATCAAATAATTGTTCATGAAGTCATATCATATGCAGTATTTTAATCAAACTATAGTAAAAATCTAGATAACGTGTGCCTGTTGCCTTATAAAGAGCATATATAAATTATTTTAGCAACACAATGTCCCATAATAGTCGCGAGTGTTCTAAAATATTTCACAAAGTTATTAGGGGATCGTTCACTAAAACATAAATTTATCACTTAATATAGTATATATTTTAAATATTCCAATTTTATTCAATAAAATCATTATTTTAGTGAAATTTTTCTTTCCTAATGATTTCTATAATATATACGTATATAATCCCCTAATTACTTCAATTAATATTCACTTTCACTAAGTATAGTAAAGAAATTTTCGTTTAAAATAATAAAAAAAAAATTGTAGATCTAAGATTTAATTGTGATGTTAAGGTTATGTTTTCAGCTACTACTGAAATATTTTCACGAAACGAATTAATGTTATATCTAATGCCTAATTAATACCTAAAAAGATATATGTTGCAACACAACTGAGTCCATGGATATTCCCCGTAAATATAATCGTTATACGTAGATTTCTTCGTGTTCCAAAATCAAAACGTGCCTGGTATAATCGTTGACGAATTACTATTATATAGTTAGAATAGCAACAAAGTATACCGGTGGAAAAAGAACGAGAAGTAGGGGAAAAAAGAGAGAGAAAAAGACAATTTCTTTTCTACAGTGGACTCTTCAGTTTGTGGTTATCGGCGAGAGGCACACAGAACTGAACGCTATTGCGCGAAACAATTTCCTCCGTTTCTTACTACGATTCTGTTTCACGCATAGTTCCGGCCGTTTCCCCGCGTGCTTTTATTTTATTCGAGAATAAAAGAAAAAAGAAGAAAATATAAGAACCGTGCGTGTTAAATATATACGTGTGAAAATTGTACGAAGAAAAAAAATTATAAAAATGCTACTCGGAACATGAAAAAAAAAAAGAAACAAGAAGAGGTTAGAATGGAAACTTGTGAACGTAATGAAAATATAATTAATATGTAAAAAGAATGATGATGTTCTCTTTGTCGAATGAAGAAAAAAAGAATATGAGTAAGTCGATGGCTTTTACAATAAGATCAAGCTACGATATAGATATGTAATAATTAAATACATATTGTGTTTTTTCTTGTATGACGACTACTGCTTGACAATTCATACGACGACGATTATGGTGACGATTACACAAGAATGTAAACGGAGTATGTATAAAATGTATTTTAAGTCTGGATAAAAAAAATCAATTTACACTTACAATTTACAGTAACGAGTAACAATAACTGATGTGGGTTGTGCATAAGAAAAGAAAACAAAAACAAAAAGAAAAAAAAATGAAAAGCGTATATATACAGTAAACATGGCGATTCGTGATAATGGAGAATCGGATCGACTCAATGATCAAATTGCGCACGTGCTGCGTGTAGAAAACAAGTTTTCGTCCCAGTGCGGATTCACTTCTTTCCTGACTGTTCTTTTTTATTTTGTTTTGTCATTCTGCTTATATAATTAAATTATGTGATTCTCACTTCAGTTAATCGTATTCCATTGTTTCTGATAAACTTGCATAACATTGTTTTAAAATTTATTCATTTTTTATTGAATTTTTTGTTAAAATTCAGTAAAAATAAAATTAAACATAATAGAAAAAATAGAAGATAATAAAAAAAAATGTTTATATTGAATTGTAATTTTTTTTTCTTTATACACATATATTTGCGATTTGATATGTTAATATGTTAATAATATATTATAATGTTAATTTTTATTTATTAAAAGACAAATGAAATAAAAAATAAAAAGGCACGTAAGGAAAAATAGAAAAGGATCGCATAGGTGAATAAGCGTTAGAAAATAAAACAGGAGTGCCAAAATCATCCGTGACTTCCGTCCCACTTGGGCAATAATAAGTACAGCAACTTGACGAGAATACAAATGTTTGCCATTTGTCCTCCAATAATTGTAAGGATTTTTAATCTGTCCGTTATATCGATCTTTTTTTTGTATTGTACTCGAAAAATGATCAGTATATCCGTTATTTTCACCAAGATTTTTTGGTCGAAGATATCGTGATCATATATTAATAGTAAAAACGAAAACCAATAAATGTCATTGAAAAATAGAAAGAAAAAAGAAAAATCTATTTGAAACACAATTTTACAGCAAAGATCGTTACTTTCGAGCAATTGATACAAATAATCGATCTGAATAAAATAATATTGACACTCGCTATTAGTGCCTGTCGTTTCGTCGATAATCAGGACAGAGAGTGTTTTGTCGAGAAACCTCTAATTCCATTCGTCGAACTGACTAAAATGAGGTTGTATCCGATTCTCCATTTATATATTATGGATGCTGTTTATTAAAAGTAATAGATTGGCCGTAATCAATTTTGACGGCTAATTAAAAAAAAATATTTATTCAGACGACTTGCCAGTTTCGTTGCACAGTATACACGATGTAGGTTTGAGCGAAATAAAAAAACATAAAAAAATAAATAAATCAATCAATAATAATGGAAAGAAATTTAGAGATTATGAATTAAATGAATGAGTTGCATAGTTATTTGAGAAGTTTCACGAAATATCGATGTATATATTTTAAGTTTGTATTATAATGCCCCCACTTAATTTGTATGAAATGGAGAATTTCAAATATTAAAATGATAAAAAAAATCTTTGTTCTTTTTTCTATTTTCCTATTTTTATTTTTTGTCGTTAAATATTATATCCCTATTTTATATGTATTTAAATACACACATAAATTGAATCAATTCAATTCTTATATTCCTACATATGTCATTAATATATAATAATTGATGATATAAAAATATATGAAATACAATCTGTTTTATCTGATATTATTTTGATTTATATCATTATTATTCTATATTCTATATCATTATTATTATATCTATGATGAAAAATGTTTCATATAAAAAAAAGGTTATAATATAAAAAGAGGTTATAACTATTTTTTTTATTAAAAATACAAAATTTCTTAATACATATCTTATGTACACATGTATTTCAATATATATTCAAAACAACTTTAAATATACACATATTATTATTATATTACATTATATACATATCTAATTCAATAAAAAACTTTCATCGAAATATAGGAACTTTTTTATTTGATAATTTTCGATCATTTTTTTCAAATCGAATAGAAAAAAATCTGTTTATTTTATGAAATTCGTTTGTCCATTTTTATATGGATAATTTTTTAACAATATTTAATGGAAAAATACTGTGTATTAAAAGTATCAACGTATTTTTATTTTACTTAACTTTTTTAACATAATACAGTTGACAACGAGTGGAGGACTATGCGCAGTGCAGTATCACATGTCAATGTTCACCGCGCATGTACTTACCGGTGAAAACGACATGGCAGGTGTTTCGATTGCTTCTTATTGTTGATTATTTTTAATAGATAAGAGATTAACTACGATTACTCTGAAGGACAATGATAACACATATGTTAGATAATAATTTATAAAATTATTTATTTTAATTTATTTTAATTAATTGCCAAAGTTATATAAACATGTCGAACACACGCGAAGCAGAGGTAAGCGTTTATAACTGTTTCGTATCTATATTTTAGTACTTATAATTTTTACTTTTAAACATATAATTATAATTATTAATTAATAATTAAAACATAAACACGAACATAATTTACATAACATCTTTTTATGTAAATTAATATTGAAATTAATCTATATTACGTTATGAAAGAGTTTAAAGTTAATATTGCGGTACTTATTACATTATCACAATTTCATTGAAGGTACAAAATCTCAAGGAACGTGGAAACGCGTGTGTAAAAGAACAAAAATACGAAGAAGCTATGTTTCATTATACTCATGCCATTAAACTAGATCCACAAAATTATTCCTTGTATAGTAATCGATCATTTGCATTTTTAAAATTACAACAATATCATTTTGCAATGGAAGATGCATTAATGACAATTCAATTAAAACCTGATTGGACCAAGGTATATTTATAATATTCTTATGTTTATTAATAAAAAATAAATTTTGCAAAATATATTTATATATATTGAATAAAATCATAGCATATTTAATCTTTTTATAGGGTTATTTTAGAAAAGCTGAAATAGAATCACAAACATTTCGCTTCAGTGAAGCACTTCAATCTTACAATAAAGCTTTAGCCCTTCAACCAAATGAACCAACAATTTTAGAAGCAATGAATAGAGTATCCCGATTATTAATTAAAGACAAACGAGGTATTGGTATCAATAATATTAAAATAATTATACTAAAAATATTTTATATATTTTAATATAATAAATAAGTAAAATTATATAGTAAAATTATTTTTTAGCTGATCAACAAATACCTTGGCTTGGAGCTGGTGTTGGTATCATACTTGGTGTAATAGTTGTAATTGCAGATTATGTTTTTACAAATAAACCTACATTAACGGTATTTAAATTGATTTAATAGTTTTAGAAGTCAGTTTTAAAATAAATGTTTATAATAATTATTTTATAATGATTTTTTTTCATTAGATGCAACATCCTCTTTTGATGGCCTTATTGACAATGTCTATAGCAATGTTGGGTTTTGGTATTGCAAAAGGATTCCGTTATTTCATAAAATGTCAGAGAAAATCACTTTTGGAACCTCCAGTGGATCTTTTTGGTGATAACAAAGAAGAATTTGATGATATTGAAACTGAAATGAATAATGAAAAAGAAAAACATCCCAAATATAGTAAAGCACAAGCAAGACAAAGATTCAAAAAAGGAAAATCGTAGTGTGCTTTGATATTAATGATATACATGCATTTTTATGTAAATTTTAACATCATACACTTTTTAGCATCTCAGGAAAGCACTGATTACTTATAATCAATGTTATTAGATAACATAAACAACAGAAAATTATATTGGTACTATTTATATTTTATACTTCTGTTATTGTTAAATAATGTTAAAGTACTGAAAACATGTGCCAGAATTTCTGTATTTCTTTATATTTTGTGTTTAAAAATTTTTATATCAAATATTTCCTACTTAATAATTGAATCCATTTACTAAAAAAATACTTTAATCATTTTGAAATATATAGAAATAAGCAATGATAATATAATTATTGGTAAGTTATGTAGTACAAATATTTCTAAATTCCAAATTATAAAAAAAATTTTATTTGTTATATATAAATTATATGAATATTTAAAAAATATGAATGTTTCAATTTTTAAAAAGTAGCAAAAAATTATTTATGTCATTTACAATTTGATATAGTTATATTGTAAGATTAAATAATTTAAATATTACCTTTATATGACTCGTACAACGAATATCTTATCTTTGACATCAAAAGAGCGCGATTACACTCAATTTTTTGCACTATTCATCACTAATAAACATAAAAGAATTTTAAGTAAATATAACCAATTGCAGAAGAACTGTTTAATTTCTTATCCAATAATAACTAACGACAAAATTTTTTAATATGTATATATATATATATATTATATATATATATACATAATAAATTATTTTATTTAAATTTTAAATTTTATATATCATATATTATACTTGTATTGCAAATTTAATATATATAATTAATATATTCTTCCGAATTTTGAATTTCTATATAGAATTATATGTTAATATTATTTTGTATTTATATCCATTTAAAGATTTAATATTTTTATTAATATTATAATTTTTTATAAATGTGCATAAATAATAAAAAAAAGTTGCATTATTGTTTAAAAAAGATTGAATTAAATCATTGAAATTGAACATTTTCCACAAGCTAAACTCTTATTTCATAATTACATTATAATTTTCTATAAATTGATTACTTTTTTTGTTCATTATTTTAAAATTAATAATTCAAAATATTTATTCATTATTATTAACATTGTAATACAATCATAAGAGAATACATTATAATTAAAAATTATACATATTAATTGCAATACAGACTGATAAATATTATTATAAATATTATAGGTTTTTCTATTTATAACCCAATGCGATGAATTATATTAATTTTGATATAATGAATTAATATTTTAAAGAATGCATAATTAAATCCTTTCTAAATTAATTGTTAATAATATTTTATAATAATAATATTAATATCATATTATTGTTTATTAATGTAAATTTTACATATGAATACATTTTTGTGTAAATTCTTAAATTAACATTCCAAAAATAAAAAAAATTTTATACATATATACACAATAAATATATATATGTATAATATTATAACAAAATTATATGTATATACATTAAAATATAAAACAATACAACAGTATTGAATAGAATAGTTTTATACGAAATATATAAAAAATACAATATGCATTAATGAAAGATAGTAGTAATATTTTTTTTTAGTTGCATTAGCTATACATTAGGTGCTCAAAACTGTTATCCATAGATTATTGAAAGTTTATTAAATGTAAATTCAAATATATGTAGCTCTTATTTAAATATTTAGCTTTATTTAAATATTCATTTTTTTGAATTATTTAAAATTTCAAATTAATTAACGAAAAGAAAAGAAAGAGCTTTACATATAACAGAATACAATTCTTTTATTAATATAAGATATTGTGTCTCATATTATTAATCATAAATATTTAATGTTATTAATCATAATATTATTTTGCATATGAGTACAATTACAAATAATTGTAAAAAAGTAACATAATGATAGATCAGTGTAAAAAAATTAATGAAATAAATCAAAGTTTAAAATGATTATGTAATTCGTAAATTTTTATTGCAAAAATAATTTAAATAAATTAAATACATCAAGAATTGTATATTATATATATTAAGGAATAGATTTTTATACATTATTGGTAACCTGTCCTTTCATTTTCTTAAAAGTTCCTTTTTATGTAATAAATCATATATTTTGATGCTATATCAAAATAATTGAGGAATGGAAATTCATATAGATTATAATGCATTTATGACACATCCTATTTGAGATATCTGATTAGTTTATATGATAATCATAATAATACATCTTTCAAATTGATAAAATAAGATTTCAGAGACTTCTTTCATCCTATATCTTTTATGTATTTCTGAATCATTTTTAAATAATCCAATTTTCTTCTTCTTCATTGCCATCTCCAAAAAGCATAGATATGAATCATTAATTATTCTTTCTGATTGGTGTTCAATTTAACACAAAAATATTTAATTACTTAATAATTAACAATTTACAAAGAAAAACTGGAATTTCTCATATTTTATCAAATTCTAAGTCAACCTTCTTGAGAACTTTTTAAATATGATGAATGAGAATTTTTAAATATTTAAAAGCATTTATCCTTAAAATAAATCTAGATAAAGAAAATTTTCAGATTCATTTATTAATAGTATCTCTAAGTGTTTCCATTGAACTCTTCCTAATTGTAGGGGTTGAATGAGATGTCTCTGGAGAACTGGGAGATATTTGAGAGTTAATATAGAAATAATTCTGTTTGCAAATACTTGAAATTTCTGTAGAATACATGCTAGTTAAAACAAAAAATATAAAACTGAAAAAATGCAGAATTAAATTTTTTTTTTTCGATTGTTATAGAATAACATTGTTTCATTTTTCATTTTTTTTAAATATTTAGTTTATTTTTTTTTAATTAAGTTTAATTAATTCTTAAGAAATGTGTATAAACGTTATTATGTTTAAAAAAAGAAATTCTAATAAACAGACGTTTATTAATGACAGCAATAAATTATTTTTACTACATTTTTGAATATATTTTCCTCTTTTTTTGTCTTCATCTTATACGATACGAGACTATTCATGATATTTTCTTATGCGCATGCGTCCATTGACGTTTACAAGTATTATAGAAGTAGGAGATTATATTCTATTTCACTTAAAACCTTCAGAATATAGCTAAATATTTTTGTATCCAAAATTTCAAAAAAAATTAGTAATGCATAATTTTTATCTGATATTTATTTTTTTCGATAATTGTAATATAATGTGAAAACTATATTAAAATATAAAATATAAAAGTAATATACTGAATTATATTTCATAAAGACCATTTTATACGGTTTAAATGATACTAATTTCATTAATAAAAATTATTATACTTTAGTTTATAACTATTTCTAAGATCAAGTTAAAATTATTTAAAAATCCTAGATTAATAATAATTTTTATAATTAACTTTTACTATAATTCGAGCCAATTAAGATATCATTAAAATAATATAAATAGCAATCAATTAACATATATCATTAAAACAATAAAAATCAAATATTATAATTTTTTACTTTTATTTATTAATATTTATAAATCAATAAAATTCTGTTTGAAAAAAAATTTGAATAGATAAAGATGTTCTCGATTTGAACCATAACCAAGTAACAAAGAATAATGCAGTAGGAGATGAAAATGATTATACATATTAAAACAAGAAAGAGAAAGGAAAATGGATACCACGGATACCTGGAGGAAAACCTTATATATCATAATGGAATTTCAGGTTCGTGACTCCTGCACTTATTGAGGGTTAGGTTGACGTTTCACGAAAGTATCGATGCGCAGAAATTTTATATATCCAACAAAATGTTATTAATATAATTACAATAAATACTAAATTTTAAAGCTAGCACATGATTTTCGTAATCACAAAATAATAAGAATTCGAAAAAGAACGTAAATACGTCCACAAGTAACACAAGGAAACGAATAGCGGAAAGCGTGGTCGAAACACCCAATGCGATTAGTCGAATAGCCTCTTCATACATAGAGATATGCGCATGCGCAATTGAAGATCATAGGTACGTATCTATACTAAAAACGAAATAGATTTAGAACCCTTATATTAATAATTTTTATAATTTTTTATATAATTCCAATCATAAAATATATTTGTTTTTAAAATATATGAATTTTTAAAAAAAAGTTACATATACTTATTTATATATAATATTACTTTTAATATTATATTGTTTCTATTGTTATAATAATGATTGAGTTATTTTTATAAAGTTCAAAGTAATTTAAACTATAGATGCCGATGACCTCGTGATCATTCTTATTTCTTTTAAATTAATATTATGTTTTTTATTATTGAATATATTTTAATGACATGTTATTTTATTTAATTTATCTTGGATATTACAATAACTATATTGAAATATTCATTTATCTCTTATATTATAAATTCTAATCTTGAAATTTTCAAATTTATGCAATAGTATATTCATTATTTACGTTTAATTAACTAAAAATTTAAAAAAAAAAATTTATTATTACTTTACAGTTTAATACGAAAGATCTGATTTAATATACATATATATATATATATTTTATATATATATATATAAAATATTATATTTTTACAATCTATTTTAATAATAATAAACATTAGTATGTGTTTATATAATAATTTATAATATTATATATAACGTGTAATGTGTAGTTCTATAGTCTTTACAAGAAAAAAGTAATCAATACATAGTCATATGATATCTAAACGAACCGTTTAAACGCGGGAAGAATAAACTCTTTTGCACGAAGTTTGACATGACAAGTACTACATTGCTTCAACAGTTCAGAGACACTTTAAGGTGACCGTCCTCTGATGAACACCTTTAATAAATACGTTCCTGCTAGCCGCACTACTTTTCTACAGTATCCCCACCAATATCATGTGTACGGGTTGGTAAATTGTGATTGGTCGAACCAATGATTGGTAATAGTGGAGGGGAGCAATCACGTCACGAAGTGAGGCCGAGAAGCGACGAGGCGCATGTATCAATGCGCAATCGCATCGGAACAGTTCAGGGAGTCGGGGAGGTCCGTGGTAAGGAATAAACAGAGTGAAGAGACCGCGCGAGAGACGAAGAGTGGGGAAGGAGAAAGAGAGAGAAAGATAGAGAACGAACAGGCAGTGAGACGATCACGATGCACGGAGGCGAGCACAAGCGGCCAGGGGCACAGGGCTGAGGGCTGAGGGCTCGACAGGGCCTGGAATAACGTTCACGGGACGGCCGTGGGCCAGTCAGCAGCTATGGAACAAACGAAAACTCCCGCGTCCCGATTACTCAGCACGAGTTGTATAGAGAATAAGGACGACTTAGAAGAGGTAACATAAATATTTCAAATAGTCACTGGATACGTATCGGGTGCTAGGGGTTCCGCCATTGTTGCGACGGTCGCGCACGTCGCTGACCGCGCGGCGCCACACGTCGAACCACGCGTCTTAGCGGCAATATTCGAATCATTTGCATAATTCTGAAATTAATTTCAGAATTATTTCTAATATTCATTAATAGTTAATACTTAAAATCTAGCAAAAATGCAATAATAATACATATAATCATATATAGATTTGCTAATAAAATATATTTATTAATGACAGCAATGTGTTTGTGATTTCATAATTTATGGTATAAAGTAGGTTATAATTTTATGATTTCTTTTTAAATTTGTTTTATATTCATTTATAAAACTATTTTTTTTCAGAAATTTGAAAAATGTTATACGGTGCTCCAAAATTTGACTGCAGGATTATCTGAAAAAGAAGCCCATGATACATTAAATAATGCTGTGTGTAAGGACAAGACACATGAAGAAGTTTCATTGGGATTGTTAGTAGTTATTTTGACAGATCCTCAAAGTGCAGCCAAAAGTTATAGAGACTTAACATTAATTACAAGAGATGGTCTTGCAATTGTGTTAGTACATCTTAATCAACTAGTACTTGAAAGATATTTACGATTAAATGATGTAACCAGAAATCAATTATTATGGTTATTAAGAGAGATGATAAGAACCAGTGTAGCTAGTGTGGATAATCTTTGTTTAAGTTTATTAAGGCATGCAGCTGGTGGTGATATTTCACCACGAAATTTGTTCTTAGTTGATGCACTTTTAGACATTTTTCAAGAAAATCGACCTTGGCTAGATAAATTTCCATTTTTAGTAGCATCCATTGTTTATACCTACTTACGATTAATAGAAGATCATAATGCACCTCATTTATCTGGTTTACGTCAAAAAGAAGTTACCTTTACTGTATCTTTAATAAGAGAACGTATGGTTGATTGTTTGGTTATTGGAAGGTAAATGATTAAAGATTTTTTTTATTGATACTTATATTTATAAAATATTTTTATTGATATTTATAAAATATTTTATAAAATATTTTATTTATATTTATCAAATATAAATAAATAAAAACATTAATATTTTTAGGGATTTGGTGCGCCTATTACAAAATGTGGCACGAATACCTGAATTTGAAGCACTTTGGAAAGATATGCTTCTTAATCCAAAATCTCTTTGTCCAAATTTCAATGGTGTCCTTCAACTTTTACAAACTAGGACTTCTAGAAGGTTTCTACAATCTAGACTTACACCAGATATGGAAAGAAAATTAGTATTTTTAACCAGTCAAGTGCGTTTCGGTAATCATAAACGATATCAAGATTGGTTTCAACGGCAGTACCTGGCTACACCAGAATCACAATCTTTGAGATGTGATCTTATACGATTTATTGTTGGTGTTATCCATCCAACAAATGAGTTGTTGTGTTCAGATATTATACCTCGATGGGCAGTAATAGGATGGTTATTTACAACTTGTACATCAACTGTAGCTGCAAGTAATGCTAAACTAGCTTTATTTTATGATTGGTTATTTTTTGAACCTGAAAAGGATAATATTATGAACATTGAACCTGCAATTCTTGTCATGCACAATTCTATGAGATCCCATCCACCAGTCACTGCCACATTATTAGACTTTTTATGCAGGGTAAGTAATTATATGTGACTTTAACAATTTACAAATTTTAAATTACTGAAAAATAATTTTTGTTTACAGATAATACCTAATTTCTATCCACCTTTGACAGAGAAAGTAAGAAATGGAATCTTTTCATCTCTAAGACAAATTTTAGAGAAACGAGTTTTGCCAAGTCTTTATCCATTATTCGACAGTCCTAAATTAGATCGTGAATTGAGAAGTAAAATAAGAGAAACGTTCAAAGAATTTTGTTTACCACCTAATGCTGATCCTGGTAAAATTAATGCAGAATATTGCATGTCTATTTTACCCAAATTATTTAAAATTGGAGCACTAAAAATAGCTTATTATTGCACATTATATTAAAATTTTTTTTCATATTGTATACATATTTAAAGTTTAAAAAATTTATTTAATATTATTTAAAAAATATATATATAAATATTAATAATATGTAATATAAATATATTTATATATATACACATTAAATAAATATAAATAGAAAATATTTATATTTATTAATTTTGAGCTTAATTATTGTTTTAACAAATCACATATCAGAATAATATGTGTATACATTTCTTTTTAAATATAATTTAAAACTTCTGATTTTTTTTTTAACATTTTATTATTCACTGTTTTTCCAAGCTTATAGCACATTTATTGCTTACTAACTTTGGTTTTTGCATGATCTTTTAAGCAGGAAATAAGGTTCCTGTCTATTCAGGTAAAATGGAGGAACTTAATAAGGATCTTGCACCAGGAGTTACACTAGAAAATGCAGTAAATACACCAGTTGAAAATAATCATATAAATCAAGATGCTGAACCAGCTTTTAGTGATGAAGAAGAAGAAATGCCATTAAGGTCAGCCTTGTTTTTTTAATTATTAAATTATTAAAGTATTTTAATTATTATATTAAATATATAATTATATCATAAATGATATATAATATTATAGGATAGTAAATAAAGTTGAAGAAGAAGATGAAGAAGATGTTCCATTAGCTAACGTGAAATTGAAAAACGAACAAAAAAATGCAAATTGTGTTGTGAAAAAAGAAGATATTACATCTCAATTAAATTTAATTTTAGAACCAGAAGAGTTAAGGACTGCTATTGAAAGTTTGCATAGTGAAACAGACAATGAAGTGAGGTGTCAAACAATGGAAAGGATAGTACAAATGGTTGTAGAAGATGAAATAGATGCAGAAACTATACCAGCATTGGCTTCTTGTATATCAACTATTTTATCTTCACAAATTACATCTCAAATATTTCCATCAGATAATTTGAATGAAGAAGCCTTGACTGATAGTATAAGCACACCGTTATTTGTTATGTTTCGAAATCAGTTTCAATTGTGTAAAGAAGAAGACAATAGACGGAAACTTTTAGCTCGAGTACTTGCAGAGATGCAGAACATTCAATCGAGGATAGGTTACTTGTTACTTTATTTTTTGAAAGTTTGGGGTAGAGGAGAAGAAAAACGGGAAGGCGAACAAAGGTTTGTATAAAAATTATACAAATAATAAATAAAAATATGTTTTTTATCCTCTTAATTATTTGTTACAGTAATGTATTAAATGATGTTAAAGCATCAGTATATAAAGATTTTTGTGCTCATAGAGAGAAAAAGTTAGATGCATGTTTAGTATCAGATTTGAAGGTATGTAAGTAATTATTATATTTAATAAATTGATCAAAATTTAAGTTTTTATTTATATTATTTAATTATATTTATTATTTTTTTATTATTTAATGCATAATTTTTTTTCAGCTCTGTCACGAAGACAACATATTTATGCTATGTTACCTTGTGCCTGATGTATACATGGGTTTTCAAAATGTAACTCTTGGAAATATTCAATTATTGCATTTGGTCGTTTCGACTGTTGATGCATGCCAATTACAAGAATTAGTTTGTCAAATAATGCAAGGACATTTGAAAATGTTAAAAAAGGAATCATTTACATCACTTTTGACAGCAAGTTTAAATTGGGAAACCTTTGAACAATATTGTTTTTGGCAACTTATTTTTGCCCATGATTTTCCAATTGAATATGTATTGCCTGTTTTACCCAAATTACAATTTCGAGATCACGCAGAAGCACTAACATCAATATTGTTTATGCTTAAACAAGAAAAGTAATCAATACTTACATTACTTATTATTATTATCTATTTAAGAAATTATTATTATTATTATTATTATTATTATTTTTATTATTATTATTATTATTATTATCTATTTAAGAAATTAAATAATTAAAATTTAATCTAATATTAATAATATTTAATAGGCCAACGTTAGAACTTCTGCGACAATTGCTTGCACGACAAAACGTGGATGGAGATATGTTTGTCGTAGCAGCGTTACGTTACTGGTGTCGTGATTATGAAGAAAAACTTGGAGAATTACTTGCGAATCTTCTAAGTACTCGTTATCCTGCTACGAGTCCAAATAAACGGAAACGATCTGGCGCTAAACATAATCAACAGCCTGGTCCACCCACTGGTGAACAAGTTCTTGGTCATTTAGATCAATTACGACAACATTGTATGTCTTCTGCTGAGTTGCAGCTTTATCATTCCGAAGGAATGCAAAGGGCTTTGCAACAAGCACAAGCAGCTAGTAGTGATTCTTTAAGAAAAAGTTATGGAGATTTATTTGCTCTCGCAGAAGTTAATGAAGAGAATGAACCTCCTCCACCTCCACCAACAAGCTCGGCACGAAAACATACAGCAGCAGCAGCTGGAGGTGGTGGAGGTGCTGGTGGTAAAGGAGGTCATAGGAAAACTGGTGCTAATACGAGGGAGAGATCTAGTTCAAAAAGGCCACTTCCTCGATATCATTTGGATAGTACATCTAGCAGTGAGGTAAATTTAAAAATGATGTAAAAATAATTTAAATTTATAGTTCTTTTTTTTCTTTGATTTTATTTAAATTATTATAGTTTTTATTAACAAAATTTAATTGCGATAATATAGGAAGAAGAAATTGTGAATGTAAAACAAGCAAAAAAAAGAAAAAAAATTAATCCAGTGGGCTCTGATAGCGACTGACCACCCAGTGTCTTCAAATGTCACATGGACCACGTTATGTGTGTGCAGCAAGCTAAACTAGCCTTAAGAATAGTAAGATAATATAGTATACGTAATAAATCTAGCGCGACTTGTACATATAGTATATGTCAACAGTGAATGCGAAATAATGCTAATCTTACACATATTTCGCAAACACTAATAAGTGTTGCCAGATTCTGTAATTTCATTAATTTCATTATTTGTATCAAACACATTCTAATGAAAGATATATTTACTAGAATGTATGTGATATTTAATGAGAAGAAAATTTATAAATACTGGTTATAGCTTTTCTAGGTAAATACATATGACAGATTAACTTGTCATGACAGATCGATATTCTGGATTCTGTTTTGGGTAAGAAAAATTTTATCATGTATCTGTCAGATAAAGTTACCGAGAGGCACAAAACTAGTCATAAATTAGATTATTTCGATATACTCTTAAATTCAGAAAAATATGAATTTAAGAGTTGAAAATTGAATCTGGCAATATTGCTAAAGATAAAGTGATACGAAATATCTTTTTATATAATCACTTTATTTCTAAAGAAAGAAAGAAAGAAAGAAATGAAGATCTGCCATCCATATCCAATTTTGTGGTTGGTATCAAAAAATGCGGGCACAATTGTGCTTAGTGTTATTAATAATTTGTTTATTAATTTTGCGATTAGTATAATTGACCCTATTGTCCAAATTTATTTCTTTTTCTTCTTCATTATATGATAATTATAAGACTCGCGTTTCACAAAGTAGTTAACAAAGAAAAAATGGTTACTTTTGTTGCCATAAATTGTGAACGCAATTTATATAAATCGTTGATAGCTTTTTATTTAGGATTAAGAACCTTCTGCAAGAGAATAAGGATGTATTAAGAATTCCTCGTTCCAGCACGAAGCGTACAGTTTTACGACCAAATGTATTTTACGTCTGCGCTTAGTAAGCATAATCATTCTCAAGACGCAACAATTTTTATATTTTACACGATGCAAGGTCTATTCTTTTAATAGTTTTGTTTCTAAAACAATGACTAATGAACAATCTTTTTACGTTTCTATTCAAATATTCGAATTTAATTAACCGAAAGAAAAAAAAAGAAAAAATACAAGAAAAATGTATTTTTTTTGTCATAATATTTATAATGTATTTACAAGGACTATATGTTCTTAATATGCAATGTTTATTCTTTATAAATTTGTCCTTTAGTATTTTTATAGAATAAATTTACTACTTTATATTATAGATATAATTGGTATTGTATTGTTCCAAAAATGGATATTATTTAAATAGTAAAATAAAGGAATATCTTCCATCGTGTATAAAATGAAGCGTCATGTACACTTAAGTCTTAGAAAAACGTAAGCGTGAAATATCACCGTTCACCTCTGTACATTTCCTGTAAAATCGGTTACTTGTATAAGTAACTGTGTTATGTATTTTCTAATTGTACATACCAGAGAGAACGGAATTTGTATGTTATGCATGAATGTTCGAACATATAAATATGTACGAGAATTTTTCAAAATTCTAATTTTTTTTTTCATGAAGAGTGTTTGTATTTCCGATTTTATCGAAAACGATTCATAATTCATTACGAACAGAAAGAAAAATAAGACGAATATCTCAGCCAGTACGAATGTTTTTTTAGTTATACGCGTACATTGTACGTACTAGCCATTTTTAATGGTGTATAAGGTGTGATAGTTGATATTGTTATTAGGTTTTTTCTACTTGTATATAAACTGTGACGTTATATGAGAAAATATTTAAAATCGATGACTGAATGAATGCAAAAGAAAGAGTATATAAATAGTATGAAAGGATGAAAAATAGTACGAGGGAGAGAAAGAGAGGCAAACACAGACACATAAGTAAAACAAAAAAAAAAAAATAAATAAATAAAAAATAAGAAAAATTGCAAAATTAACAATGCGCGGGGCAATACGGAAAATAAATATGTAAACATTTAATGTTTTTAACGATCTTGTACACACGGATACACATGTAAATATATGAATATATTATCGTAACGCGAGCATAAACATTTAATGTTTTTAACGATCTTGTACACACAGATACACGTAAATGTAAATACATCGAAAAATTACCGGAAGTAAACCTGTGATTCCTATCGTTTGTTTCCTCTTTCTCTAGATTCTTCCCTCCCCTTTTTTAATTTTCTTCAGCGAGAATAATCGGTTTTGAAGATTGTCATAGTATTGTTCTTTTTATAGTTATGTGTATACATAATGCGAACAATATGAAATAACTATAAAACAACGTAATTACGCGCAAATTATATAACGAACAAATGAATGTTAAAAAAGTTTTAAACTTGTTTGTAATATATGTACAATTTTTTACCGAAATAGTGACAAATTAAAGAAGAATGATAAAAAATTCTGTAAAGTTAAATCCTGCTACATCACATAATATCCGTAAATTGTACATTAAGTGCATTTGATTAAAATTGCACGATTGATAGTAAAACATTTATATTACTATTCTCCATGTAACTACTAAATTAAACTCATATCAACTTATTAAAGCTAATAGTAAATTAGTATTAGTTAAGTATTAGTTAAAATGCAATGGCATTACAAATAGTATTAATGGAAACACCTATAATTCGATGAGATATGTTTCTTCTATTATTTGCCATTTATTAATTACATATTACTTTGTCCAATTTGGCATGTAACATATGTAACGCAATTTTATTTTTCTGATATATATTGAAGAGCTGTAGAATTATACACAATGTGAATTTTCCTGACGAAAATGAATTTATTTCATTTTTCAGATTTTTTCGTTATCACACTCAGAAGGTAAAGAGAAATTGTCTTGACGCGAGACAATAAATAAAAATATAATACGTATTCAATTTTCATATATTATTACAGCTAGAGAGGAAAAATGGAATAGATCTTTATTTTTCCAAAAACATTTCTTAAGATGCGTCATTTTTACTTGATACTTTTGCGCTATACATGTACATATACATCCATTTGAATTGTTACATTCCTCATTCGCATGTCTCTTTCATATGTGTATTCGTGTATGTGCTCTGTATGTGTAGCATGATTACAAAATCATCATTCATCATTATATTGCAGGTAAGATAGAAATCACATAATTATTTACTATCCATTACGTATACATACGTGCACACGTACATGTTTTACAACGAAAACATTGTTATATGGAAAGAGTGTATAAAAAGCGCCAAATATTAACTTAATTTTATGAACATACAATTGAGAAATAACGAATCTTATAACTGGTTACTAGTTTTGTTTTCAGTAATTTATAATATACACCTGTCCTGTATTTGGTCAAAAATTTTAATCAAAAAAATATCAAAATAAATCAATAAGCTTTACTTTTTAAGCTATATTTACATATCTATCGCGTAATGGTCATAATCACATAAGATTTATCTGCACATTTTTTATTTATCTCTGTTATTTTTTTTTATCGTTAATCAAACATTTAGCAAAAGATTTTATATCAGCACAGTTAAAGTTAAATTGTTCACGAATAAAAAATGACATATTATTTGAATAAATATTTTTCATCAAGGTTATCTATAGATCAGATTTAGATTAGGTTTAAGAGTAATATTATTTATTATTATTTAACATTTTTTATAATTTCTTTTTAATATCATTACTTTTATAGAAACGATTTAAATGTTCCCATTATATTTGTTTTATTGTATACTAATTTTTATAAGATTCACCAATCAGGACAGATGAAACTTGTTGCCCACTATAAATGTTTATCTCTAAAAATTTACCAATTTAGACCAGAATTTGCCTACAAAATTGATATTTATTCTAACTTAAAGAAATAGTTCTTTTATTTGTGCATGTGATTGTACTTTACAATTACAAATGTATTTATAAACATATTGAGCATGACATAAAATTATATAGTGAAACAAATTTATTGATAAAGATAAAACAGATTTTGCAAGGATTCATTTATTATTCATATGCACATAAGCACAATCACGCAAAAGTTTGATTGATACGATTAACAACGGAAATATTGTGCTTATTATTATTATTATTATTATTATTATTATTATTATTATTATTATACGGAAATAAGCATAAGAAAGGCTATATTCATAGTACGAAACTAATACAATTTTAATATCATAAAATGCAATTATTCTTTATAAAACTGTCTTTTCAAGTGATTTAAAATTATTTAAAATGAATATAATTGAACAAAATATACTTGAAATTAAATATTAAAAAATACTACCGAAATATTAATTTTGTGCTAATATATTGAGCAGCATTGTACATGTTTCGATATTGCTATTTTATACATTAACACATTTTTCAAACGATAAATATATTTCAAACGTATACACTGAAAAGATTGTATATTTTGAAACGTAAGTAGCGTACAGTAAAATAATTCATAATGTGATCGAATAATTTGTAGACACAAGAAACCATGAGATTATATTTCTACACACTTGTTAACCAATTCGTCACGTGCTGCGCAATGTACATGCGCATAAATCAGGAAGCCAAATATTCTTCATAACGTGTTAAAATTGATTTATTATATATATATATATATATATATATATATTTCATTGAAAATTATTTTCAATTATAAAATAATAAAATAATAAAATTTTAAAAAATTTTAATAATTTAAAAAAATTTTATATTTGATAATTTAATAATATTAAAATATTATATTTAAAGCATTAAAATACAAAAAATCGGATACAATTTAGTGAGATACTTATACTGATAAGATTAAAATGATTAATCTTTTATATTATATGATATTATATTAATATATATCTTTTTATTAATTTATCGTAATTATGTAACGTAATCTAATTAACCGAAAAGTCTATAAATTAATATTATAACATGTTTCTTATGCTTATAAATCATTCATTTGTACACTGATTCATTAACTTTGATCAGATTGCAATTAAGCAACTACTTACCTAAGTATTTGCTGGAACAGATTATTTATAAAATTTTATTTTAATAGAAAAGGCAATTATTTTTCATTGATATATTTAAAATTAATTGATAGTATATAGACAATACACAACACTGCTCTCATGATACAGGTCAGGTTTTTTTTTCTATCTTCAAATAGAAATAATTCTTTCATTAAACTTATTTTTAAATAAACTTCTGAATAAACTTGCCATAAATTTTTTGCATGTTATTTCAAAAACATCTGAACGATCGAATTTTGCAACTAATTCCAAATGAACGAAATGAACAACTTATACGAAATAAATAATTCGATGTGCATTCATCTTTCATTGTATTTGTTGTTATTGATGTCAACATATTGCTATCAGCATAAAATATTATATTGACAACATTAATCGACAGAAGACTATAGTTGCTTCTGATCTATAGTAAAACGCATTATTAAAGATAGCTACAGCCAACGATTTTCTCGAAACTATATTTCCAAATATAGAGCAATAATATACTTCGATATCGTGGTTGTAGTTATACTAAGGGACAATTTTGCAAAAATTGTAAAAGTTTCGAAGAAAATTACCGTAAGTGAGAGCAAGTATAATTTTTCGTTAGACAGATTTCCAATGTTTGTTTTCATGCTATCTGTCGTATAATGTTTTGGGCGTGTTGATTTTATAATTAGGTACTTACATATACGAAATCGTATCTAGCATCACCATTTGCAAGGCTCTGATCACTTAATGCGCATGCAAAATTGTTTGGTAACGTACCATTAACACATTCTCGTTGTATACACGCGACAAAGAAAGTTTCTTCTACGTTAAATCACATGGTCGTAGGTACAATTGGGCCACGCACACGCAACTTCTAAATATACATATACAGATTTTTCTCTGGCACACACATTGGTTTCTTAACCATCATCATAATTAGCATTAGTTCTTTTTTTTTTTCGTTTGTTCGTCTGTGCTTTATTTCTTTCGAACGCAATTTCTACCGTTAATATACTTGTTATGTATATATACACAATATAGTAACAGTCTAAGTTCCTAAGGCTGCTAAAAAGTCTCACTTGTAAGATCTCCCACGAGAAGGGAGAGCATTAAACAGTTCAAGTTTCGACCAAGGGAGGGAAACGTAAAATGTCTTTACCGTACGCATCTAATAAATCACTTCGTATACAGTGGCCTTTTTATCACCAGATCCGGTCACAATGTACTTGTCATCAGCAGAAATATCGCAGCTCAACACCGACGAGGACTCCTTCGACTGCAAAAAGAATTAATATGAATTCTTATATGGTTATTTGAAGTTGTTTGAGCAAAGTTATACATGGCATGATACATCTAACGCTATGTGTGGAAATAGATTATCTATTGTGATAATGTTTCTTATTCTTCATCTTCGATGAAATAATAAAAAATATATCTGATATCGATTATCTTCTCTTATTGAAACTTCTAAAAAATATCAAAAATTATTTTATGTGCAAGATATATATTGCTCAAAATTAAATGATAATTTATATAAGATTATTTTTTAATTAAAAATATTAGTTTAAAATTTAATTGTATTAAAATGTATTTTAAATTTTACATAGTTTTAAACTTGTATTTATTATACTTTATTGTCTTTAATTTAACCAATAAAACAAATACAAAAGCAGCAAGGTATTTAAAGTTATTGTTCTGTTAAGCACTCGACATTAAAAGAGTTCCAATAAATGGTTACATGATATTTATTTCTTAATAATCTTATGCAGATAATTAATTATGAATAGCTTTTTTTTAACAGAAAATAAAAATTTGCTATATATATATATATATATATAGCAATTGTTATCATTTATGAATTATTTTCTAAATTTAAAAATTTTGTTAAATAATAAAAAAATGTAAATTATAAATATAAAATAAAATATAAATATAAATTAAAAATATAATATAAATAAATAATATAAATTATAATAAAAATAATAGTAAAATATAAATTATGTAACTGCTTAATCATATTTATTATTTATAAATCATTATATATTTTTATATGATTAAAAATAATATTTCAAATATATTTTGAATTATTCTGTTAAGTAGATGATTCAAAATATTAATATTAATAATATCAAAAATATCAAAAAAGATAGTAAAAATTTACAAAAAAAATTAATTTGTTTAAGACACATAATATTCTTAGATTATTTAATCAATAGTATTCAATATGATAGATAACACATTATATCTATCTTGAAAAGAAATGATATCAGACAGTATATATATATAAGTGAAATATTAAAAAAAAAAATTTGTATACAAATTAAATTCGACTTGACTTAATATTAAAAAATAAATAATATCCAATCAGAATTATTCTGATATTAAAACAAAATGATATTAATAAAAATTTAAATATACACCTGAAATATCGAAGCGCCATACGGTGTGCGCCATGCATTTAGTAGATTATCCTTGCCCGTAGAGACGAACCATTTGCCGCAAGATGCGAAACGCAATGACAACACGCACGACTCGTGTAGATGCAGTTGATACTTATCGGATTTTGTAGCGTGAAGGACCTCGACGTTTGAGTTTTCCATACCAACTGCAAGCCACTCTCCAGTTGGGCAATAGCCCAGTGAAAATATTTGCGAGGTAAAGTCATGTTGCTTCAATTGTCTACCCTCTCTTAGATCCCACGAACGCACTGTGTTATCCAATCCTCCTGTCCACAGTTTTGAACCATCTGCTGAAATATCGATGCAGGAGGCACCGTCCGTGTGACCTTGGAATTGTCTAATCAACGTCTCATTCTGGAGATCCCACACAGCGATATTACCATCGCTACAGCAACTAAAGCAGACCTTCGAATCCGGCGAGATCGCCAATGCGTAACAGGCTGGTGCTGCAGACGTCAGTTCCGTTTTGATTCGCGGCGTAGGACTAGCCAAGTCCCAGATGATCAGCTGACTAGCCTCTCCTCCAACTATTAAAGTTCTGCAATCTGGCAGTAACTTTACTGACCTGTGTCAGAAAACAATGCTTCTACTATTGGTACTTATATTGTATATATTATATTATAAGAATGCATCATAGTATAAGAATGCACAGTGTTCATAAAATAATATAAGAATAACTTTAAAGAATAAAATATAATTTGTTGATATAAATTTTTGTTTTTGAAAAAATAGACTTAATAAGAAATATATTAAGCATTTAATATTTATTAATCTCATATATTGAATTATGATAAAAGTATGACTTTTAAAATCAAATTCTCATTTATTTTTTTCATTATTAAAATTGATACTTACCCAAGTCAATTAACTTCGTATTAACTTACATAATTTTTTAACTGAAATTTTTTCATTTTATTTAAAATCAAATAAAACTTGTATTTCCGACTAGATGCAATAAATATCATAATTCTGGTGTATATTAGTGGCATATCGAAACAGAAACATACCGTGAAAACATATATAGAGGTTAGTCATGGAAACTAACCTAATATAATTGTCGCGTTGCAGGCAGTCCAGTTGAGATACGTGCTTGATACTGCCACCACCTCCGTGTCCGATGTCCCAGACTTTAACGCACCCTTTGCCACCCGTATAGACGTATTTGGTCGGATTCGAAATCGTAACAGCACACACAACTTCACCGTGAGTCAAGGAATTAATCTGACGCGCGTGACGTGGAATTCCCGGTCCTATAAGAGCGTCCGTGGGGAATGGCACTGGCTGCAGCTGACCCTCGCCGTTCATATGGAACGAGTACGCTCTACGATGGAATGCAAAACATTAATACCTCTGTCCTTACGTAATGGAATGTCTTCGATTATTTAAAAGCTCGTGTCGCGGCAAAAAACAGCCATTGAAACGATAATGCATCATATACTTTCTAGGTTATGTATGCATCGGTAGTGGGTTAACATTTTCAGTAATGCTCAGAAGCAGTGATCGTATATAATAAATTTGATAAATGATTGATTTCTTTATTTATCGAAATGTTATATAAAATATTATATAAAATATATATAAATGTATATATTAAATACATATATAAAAAAAATAGAAATTAGTGAATTCATTGTTGAATTTAAAAATTTTGATTTTGAAACATGTAAGTACTTATTTGGATTGATTTTTTTTCTGAAGTAAATAATTCAATTATAAGCATTCATAAAAAAGTTTTATTTCATATGATAATTTTTTTACTTATTTTTTTTTTTAGTTTCTATTAAAAATAATGGGATCAATGCTTAAAAAACAAGATTTTAATTGAAGTTACATACGGTTTACCACCCGGAATATTGCTTATTCCATTAGCTGATGGTAGGATGGTTCTCACATGACCGTCGAAGCCGAGCTGTAAAAAAGAGAAAAATGTATATTTAGTTAAACTTGTAATTAAATACTAGAAATCACTAGAAAGAGTATTTATATTGAATAAATTGAGAGATATAAGTATATATATTATATTATATCAATGAAAAATAAAGTTCAAAACAAAGATATATATATACAAAATAAAAGAAATAAGAAATAAAAATACTTTGTATGTTAAAATTTAAATTTTATTATAATATTCCTGGATTACGATATTTTTGATAAGTCAATTTCTAAAATATTTAAATATCATGAAAATAAATATTTCAAAATTTATATGAAAAATATTTAACAAATACACTAAAGTTATCAATAATGCACACTGTATATTATTTTTAAATGTAATAGAAAAATTATTTCATCAAAATCGATGAAAACATTATCTAAATCATCTTTTATGTAAAAGAAAAGAAAAATAATCTTAATTAATAATGATATGTATATTGGATCATCTTGAAAGTTTCTATAATCTTTTAACCAATAATGGAAATGAATAATCTATATTTAATCGAGTGATTTCTAATAACCTTTTTTAAACAATGGATAACCTTAACTAGTTTCAAACTAGTTAGAATATCAAATATCCTTAACTATCATTTAAATAATTTTAATTGATTATAATTCTTATAGCACAATTTCCTAATTAATTTCAATTTATTGATCTTCTTAAAAAATTTCAAGCTATTACATATACTATTATATCATTATATTTTGCGAAACAAGAAAAAATGAAAATATTTAAATCAGAATACTACTTCTTAAAAAAAAAAAAAAGAAAAAAAAAAGAAAGAAAGAATGAAAGAAAGAAACACAAAGAGAAGAAAAGAAATTATTCGGATAATCCAAAATTTGCATCTCTTCCTTAAAACGCCTAGGGTATTCGTAGATATCATAGATTCTCCTAGGAACAACGAACGACGAGAAAAACGAGCAGCTAGAACGTGAAGTACCATCGAAGTCCTGGCGTATGGTAAGTTGCTGTACGGTGAAGGCGATTGTGGCGGCTCATTGCCGCGGGACGGCAAACCCTGATAGCCCTGCGGTGGCGTTTGCTGCGACGATGGCGGATGATAGACCCGCGATGCCAAGGGACCAGGGATTCCGCCCATAGTTGGCGTACAGCTGCGCGACCCCCTCGCCGCCGCCACAGGTGTACCCGGCTTGTCGATCTGGAGAGGTTCGTTCCAACGGGGCACACCGGTTTATTATCGGGCGCAATCGTGGAAAGGAATTGTAAATTTCACGCTTGACTTTCGCACAAAAGCAACGAGACACATCGATCCTTGTCGCGGCCGGTGTAAGCGGCCGCTTCCGGTTCACCGATTTATAACGAGGGAACAGAGAGAGAGAGAGAGAGAGAGAGAGAGAGAGAGAGAGAGAGAGAGAGAGAGAAAGAAAGAGAGAGAGAAAGAGACACGGGAGAGATCGAACGAGGGCTGCTTTCCTCTCTATCGTCCACGCAAATTGACTTGTCGTAACTTCGCGCCACGAATTCCAGCTACTACTGCCGTCATGAATGTACGTATACGTATATGTATACGCAATGCGCTAAGGAGAACAGCGAAATGTGTCCGTTATTTTCGAAAATAGTTATTTCCTTTTTTTTTTATTGATTTTTATATTTGTCGTTCTAAAATGTAACAAAATTTGACAATGACAGAAACTTGTAAATTCTGTAAATATTTTTTTTTGAAACTAAATGTACATTGTATATTTAATTATGGATTGAAGGATAACTATGTTATTTTTTAATTTTTTTTTTTTGATTTGATTTAAAAAAATTTAGTTATTTTCTTGTTTCGATATCTAATAAATTTATTACAAATTTTGACAAAAGTATTCATAAAATATGATTTCGAGAAAAATAATTTTTCAAATTTATCATGAAACGATCCAACATTATTTTCGGATACAAAGTTTCATCTTCGAAAATCACAGAATCATTTAAATGTTCATCCTCAGACACTTTAACATGCATATTGAAAGGATGATTTTTAATCTTTCTTTTTTTTTTTTTTTTTTTTTGGTAAAGAAGCCAAAATTGTAAATTTTTGATAAAATATCGCAAGCAGAAATATGATTTCAGAGAGAAAATAGAGAACCGGACCGATCAGTCATCGAATAAGCTTGCTATCCGCGAGATCTTACATCTTTACTTTTCAGAGACGGTGTGCTACGAGCGGAGGAACTTCCGCTCCGCGAGGGTGGTCTGTCTTTTACGGATGTCGAACCAGCACCGGAAATAGGCCCCACGTGTCCTGGAGCGCCTAGCTTCTCTAGAGTACCATTCTCACGTGGATCCGAGTGCTCACCATTCGCATGTGGCGATGATGCCTCCTTTTACAGAAAAGGAAAGAAATTTTTCAATGAAAAATATCAAATTTTATCCCCTTTTTCTTAATAATCCGTGTGATATCTATAATATTTTTTTGTGCCTTAAAGTAAAAATTAGTATTTTGCATTCTATTATTGAATGGGATGTTAATAAAAAATCAAGGACTTCCATAAAGAAAGAATTCTTCACATATATAATTTCATCATATCATGTTCACGTTTTTAAAACCTATATATTCATATAATTTCACTTATATTCAATATTTCAAAAAATTTCTAAATATATTGTTCGTTTATTGAACTCGAATATCTTGCAGATATGATTAAGATATTCTGTGGTACAAGAAACATAAAAATTTACTAAAAAAATTCATCTAAGATACTTTTACTTCGATCAACGATTTGGCGCATGCATCACCCTCATCAACTCCTTGAAAGAAGATCCTTGATTTTCATCATTTATATACGGTCAGACAGCTAAATAAATTCGGATTGATGATATAGCAAGATGATAACTGACCTCATTCGCAACATCTACCACCAAGTCTTGATCGCTTTTCTCTCCATCGCTGTCCTGAAAGAAGAAAAATTACGAATCTGTGAAAAAAAGTTGGAGAAAAGGGAAATCTTTGCTTCTCGCTAGCAAAAGATACACGATCGTGTTAAAATTCTATTTGTATTCGGGTATATATTTTCGACACGATAAAAGAGGGAAAAAGAGAGAGAAATAGAAGCCGACCTACATTCTCAATACGATCTGACTAGCAGATGCATCTTCAGAGACATATTATTAATCTTAACACTCGTGCAAGCTATCTCTCCCTCCCTCCTTCTCATTCTTTCTTTCTCTCTCTCTCTTTCTCTCTCTCTCTCTCTCTCTCTCTCTCTCTCTCTCTCTCTCTCTCTCTCTCTCTCGAATCTCGTTCTGATTGCACTAGCAACTTAATGGCCAGGCGTTCGACGAGTGCGCGTATACCGGATAGAGAGCTCGCGTTTTGCAAGCGTGTAAGCTACGCCACCGTCACGCCACGCTACACCGCTCGTTGGTTGGATGGAAGAGGCGGAGGGTTGGAGAAAGAGGGGATGTAAATGCGCTTTGCTTGGTCGCGCGGTTCCAGGGTATTTTCGCAATCAAGATTCTACGTGTGCGCGACTGTTGGCCATACGTGAAGCGTGGAAAATTCGACCGATCGTTTGTCAATTCTGGATCCTGTAGGTATGGTATGGTGTATGCTCGTCGCCCCGATCGAGACCAAGCGCCACCGTCGCTGATCTCGTCATAACGATAATAAAATTGTGCTTTCCCATTACTGGCGTGACCTCCTGTTTCTCTCTTTCTCTCTCTCTCTCTCTTTCTCACTCTCTCCTCCTTCCTTTCTTCTTTCAGCTGATATAATTAATGTATACAGGGTTTAGATCGATTTGCATGTACACGTTGATGGAAGTTTTATTTTTGATCGTAGATAATTGGTAAAAGATTGATTAAGAGAGAAACTTTGAGATCTTACTTTTAAATATAGGAAATATAGATTTTCATTCGAATGAATTATGCACGTTTGTGCATAATAAAATGATAATAAAATAACGATTCGAATGTGTAAAAAGTTTCCTATTTTAAACGTTATTGTTATAATATCAATTTCCTGAAATAAATTGTAATAAATTTTTAATTAAGGAACTATCCTTCCATCGAGTAAAATTTATTAGTTATAATCATAATTTGTGGGCTAATGCTTTTATCACGATTTTTCAATTTGTACGCTATTTTATTAAAAGCATAACGATCTCTATGTACAAAATTAACAATTGTGATTTCGTGACTGTGAACGTGTCGTTTCGAAAGATGAATAATCGTGCGAGAATATTTTTTTGAACTAGCAAAGATACGCTCTATGCAAAATAGAAAGAGAAAGAAAGGAAGATAAGTGTTTTTTTTTTAAATTGAGTTAAAATTTTAAGAATTATTATTTAAAAAATATACATATATATTTAAAAATATATATA
>NW_025224195.1:387083-403417 GCF_014066325.1 Apis laboriosa
ATATATATATATATATATATATATATATATGTATAGGATATAATAAAATATAACAAGAAATAAATTAATAAATATTGTAGACTGTTATCAAAACATTACGATATTAACACTAAATACAATTTCCACGCGACCATTTCGAACGTACTTGTGTTTCTGTTTACATACACGTATATATATAAAGGTTGTAGAATCGCGGCAGAAGCTCATTTACTGCTCCGATTTCGTATCAGACAGATCAAGAACTTAACTAGAGTGGTTTGAACCGCGAATAGGGCTATCGATGGCTATCACTTAGCACTTCTGGCTAACTGATATCCCTTATATATCCATCCTATTTACAATTTACAATTCATACAGTTGAAAATAGAATTTCTAACGATTCATACTCACTGCTATTACTGAACTTCTATATTACTTTGCCAGATTAAATTTATTGATTATTATCGAAATTCCTATCATTTTATTCCTATCATTTCTCAATGGAATTAAATAAAAGGAATACGAAAATAACGTTCAATAACAATCGATAAATATCCAATTTTAATAATCACGTGTAACTTATTAAAATTATAAAAATTGTAAGATAGATTGATCAATGATCAATATATAATCGTACAGTGACAAAATAATCTTAGCTCGAATACTAATCGCGCGATTAGAATCTTCTATTTTATCCGAGTACGCGCGCGATACTGTATGTTTAATCCGCTTAAAGAACTTGTGTGTGTGTACCAAAATGTATGCGGGAAAAAAGTCAATAACCTGAAAATCGGACTATTTAAAATTCTTAACGAACTCTTATAAAAGGATTGAATGACAATTGGATTGTTCTAATTTTGTACGCATAAATTACTCTAAAAAACTATCAACTACAAATACGTAATAAAAGATCCCGATCTTTTCCGATAAGAATAAAAAAATTTCCCTTCTGCCGAATTTTTCTTCCATTTAATAATGTACAAACAATTTTTTTAAAATATTATGTATCCGATACTCAGAAAAATTCCTGCTGGGATAATAACCAGAAAATCCATCCATCCATCCATCCATCCATCCCGAATTACCATCTTTATATTTTAAACATACGGAAAACGCGTGTCTCGAATATCGCGCGCCCATAATGTATCTAACGTAATGTAACATAACGATCGCTAACACACACACAGTATGTTCCAGGTAAGACGATAAACAACACGCCGAATATACCGAAGGAATGGTAAATAACGTGTACGGCTGGGGAAGTGCAATTTGTAATTCACGTATCTTTCATCGTTTATTTACCAGTTATCGCTCAGTTTCTACAAGCAGCTCGTTCCCAAGCCACGACCACCCCCGTCGGCACGTAACGAGGCTCGAAAAGCAGGGCACGGGGAGGGGGGGAGGGGGGTCGGTTGGCCGTGTATTACGCGAGCAAAATGTTAGAACCATCGTCATACTGAGAGAAGCTACTGCCGGCTGCTCACCCTTGTATTTATACCGTATACGATTTCTTGGAAAAATAAATATTTTACAGGGACGGAATTTTACCGCACGAAATTGGGGAGATAAATGTTTGGTAACACGATGTGGTGCAACACGATTTTTATCATCCTTTTACTTTTTATTTTTCGTAAAAGAAATTTTTTTTTTTTTTTTTTTTGAGCATCGACACGTTGCTCATTTTTCCCCCCCTTTCTTTTTTTCTATTTCAAATGGATTTCTTTTTAGTAATGGAATTTTAAATTTTGCAATTTTGTAATTTGATCGAATGTATGGGGAAATGAATGACGCGGTTCAGTAGTACGATGCAATACAAGTCGGTCGCGTGTTGCGTGTTGTTACTTCTGATGGATAGATTAGATCGGTTGTGTATAACTGGAAAATGCGGATAGTTACTTATAGCCAGATCGAACGTGGCGCAAATTGCACATTGCTTACCTTCCTATCTGTTGAAAAATAGGACTCGTTATTATTCTCATTTTTTAAATAAATATATCGCGTTTGAATGAACAAAAATTTTTCCAGAAGCATAATTTTTTTTTTATTACCAAATTACCGAAAAAAAATCTAATCTTTCGTATATTCTAACTAATATTTACGTATGAATGATTTAAACTTTTTTGTTGTAATTAACAAAAAAAGAAAAAAGCTTGTGCTCGCAGTTATTTTATTATCGATATTTAGTTGCCAATTATTTTGATTTTCAAGAAGAAGAATCCAACGATCGAAATTACGCGCTTGTAATTCTTGGAAAATATTGCAGGATAAAAGATCTGAAACTTCCCCGTTATATAAAAGTAGGTAATGTTGTGGTTTCGCCCACAACTGCACAACTATTTAAATTTTCGAGATAGCGGATGGAAACTTGGATGGAGGGAGGGGGATTGGAAACCCCGAAGAAACAATGATTTAAAGTTTAAAAAAGCCGCGGGATCACGGCCAGGTTAGGCTCTCTAAACTTTTTTGTAATAAATTTATCATCGCACATTAACATTCTCGGTACGATAGGCGGTGCGCTTAAACCGAACTATAAATAAAAGAGGCTGGGAGAGGGGAAAAAGAAGAAAAAAAAAAGAAAAAAAAAGGAGGAATTATGCAGCGAGAGGCATTTAATTTTCACGGGAACTTCTTGCAAAGCTACGCACGCGAGCGTGCATAAACGAAGCAGATTTTCAAAGAATCTGAAACTCCTCCGTAAGAATTCCAATTTTTTTTTCTTTTTTTAACAATTTCACTTATCATTAACCTTTGCACGACAGATTGAAAAATTTATCTTATCCAATTGAACAAACGAAGTTACGTATATCTTTTATATCTATCATTAAAAAAAAAAAAAGAAATGAAACAAATATTTTAATATGTTGGGAAAATATTATAACCAGATTTTCTCTGTTTAACAATAAAATAAAATTGAGAACTGAGAAAGGGGCAACAAGAAGAGACAATCGAACGTAACGTTATTATGTAGTTAAAATTTTTTTACAATTTTTGTAACAAGCTTCATAATAAAACAAGGGAGCACGTTTATAAATCCTCTTATAATTTGCTCGAAGCGATCGATCGTCCATCAATATATTAAACAAGAAGAATCATTTTTACATCACGAAAACATTTATCGAACGATTTAGTTTTATCATTTAGATTCATTCATTGTAAAATAATAATTGTATATTGCAATCTGTGTGTCAGATCTGTGACAATCAACTTCCTGACAATTAACCTCACTTCCATAACACGTTTAATGCGTTTAATAATGAATAAAAAAATTCATTAAAAATATTCATAAAATTCAATAAAAATATTCATTATTACTTATTATTTATTTACAAACAGATTGGAGATAAAACTTAATCATTACGCAAAAATATCACTTGAGACTCACAGGCAAATTAAGTTTCCGTTAGATAAAGCAAGAGATAGATAGAGCGAGACGTCTCATTCTCCATCCTCGTTCTCCATCCTCCTTCATCCCCAGCACAAATTTAAATTGCTCTTAACTCGATAAATAAGCATCAATCTCTTACTTTCCTACACCAACTTTTACCTTTTTTTTTTTATAATCAACCCTTTAAAAATCCCCCATCAATACCAATTCCTTCTTCTTCATATATTCATTCCGTAACCATAAAACACGGTTTTTAAATCATTGTTTAAATCAAGTCGAGGATAGGGTCAAGAGGATGCGTCGAATGAAGACGGATTATGTGTCGAGGGACGATTATTAATTCAAGAACCGTTTCGTGGTTTATATCCTAATTATCGCGGATCTACTGTTGGCGAGGAAGCGCGTTCTTTGTAATCCCCTCCCTCCCCCGCCTTATAAATCGCCAACGAGCTCCAAGTATGGGCGCATACGATAGTATTGCCTTCCTAATGACGTAATATCGTGTACAACGCCCATCCATCCATTACAAGTCCGCTAGACAGACCGTATTGCATTGTATATATACATATACACTGTATTCGAAGGTGTTCGTGCACATGCACCGTTTACCGACGCGGAGAAGAACCACCTGTGTGCGTCCCTTGCCCCTGGAAATGATTTAGGAAAATTATCAAGAGGAAGAAGAAAAAGAAATCTGAAACCACCTTTTATTCACTGAACGAGAGAGTGAATTTCCTTCATATTTTTGCACTTTATATAACATATACACGGAGTGTTATAATGAATCGATCGTACAGCTCAAGTTTGAAAAAATTTTAGAGGAAATTTTACAGAAAATTTTAACTTTATCAAAAAAAAAAAAAAAAAAAAAAAATAAAATAAACGATTCGTGGAAGGAACGATCGTTCAAGGTGCACACACACACACACACACACACTTGGAGATCAAATTCAATTCGCGGTTATAGAGTAATTGACACGTGACTAGGTTACTACTACAGGAAAATTTGCGGTTCGTAAACGAATTCCTGTAGTCGTAGCTATAGGCAAATTAGCGAGGCTTGCGCCGGAGTTGATCGTAGCTGGAAGGAAATTAGTAGAAGTTGCGGTCGTGCGAGTTGTAATCGTAGGAAAAATAATATCGTCTTGCGGTCGGTGAAAAATTAACGTGGCTAATGGTCACGTGAATTGCACTTGCGGTATTATTAATGCCGCTTATATACATGTATATATATGCTTCAAAAAGATAAAATGATAAAATTTACATAATTTACACTTTGATTTTAAACCGACGAACAGGTACAACTCTTTACTTTAAAAGTAAAGATTAAAATAATCTCAAAATACTCGATCGATCCAGATTATTTTGTATATATGACGAAATTTTTTTCCTATCACGTTCCAACGATGATAAAATCTATCCCTCTGCAAGGATACCGCTCCACCACTCTTTATGGGTAATCGAGATCACTTCGCCAAGATCGAAGGGAAAGTTATCGTTCAAAATCGTTTCCTCGCCAAGAATCCACGCGACATTCTCGTTTCACTGGAATAGTAGAATCGCGAGCAATGACAATGACATCACGGAAATTCAACGACGACACAGGGGGAGGGGGCAAATCGGTCGTGCTCGACATTCTGTTTCACTTCGAAAACGGTGATTCGCCGTCGCGAACCATTTTCGGAGGAGCGCGAGGAGAGGAGAGGAGAGGAGAGGAGAGGAGAGAGGAGTGGAGTGGAGGAGGGTAGCGAGCTACTAGGGACACGCAATAAATTTGTGTACGGACGATGAGCGTGTGTAAATAGAAGGCAGAGTGTGGTGGTATTGATTTCAGTGGTATTACTCGGCCGGTGGAGGGCGCTCAAGGATGGAGGAAGGTGGTCGAGTACGATGGAGGAGAAATGAAGTAGAGAGGAAGGAGGACCAAGAGGTCGAGGAAACGAGGATAAGGGGGAGAAGGGAGAAGGAGGAGGAGGAGGAGGAGGAGACGGAAGAGAAAAGGCCGTGGAGAAAAGAAGAAGGAGGAGACGAAGAAGGTTGGAGAGAGTGTCTTCCACCCCTTAACCTGCTCGTTCTAGCGTTAAATATGATACAAATGTTATCATCCCTTCTATTCTGTCCTCCTTCCCCTCCCCAATCCACATCCTTGAGCCAGGAACCACGAGACCGACGATTCTTCCCTTTCTCTCCTCTCCTCTCCTCTCTTTCTTTCCCTTCGTTTATCTTTTCTTCCTTCGATTCTATGTATATATCCATCTTCTTTCTTCCTTCCACGAGACAGAAAGGAGAGAAGAGAGAAAAAGAGAGAGAGAGAGAGAGTTTCGGTCTAACCCGAGTCGCTTTCTCCACCGGCTTCTTCCCTCGTTTAACCCAGCATAGCGGGGATGACGGTATTAAGGGCAGCTCTATTATTCGACCACCCAACCACTCGACTCTTCGTCTCGAGAATCCTCGAATCCTTTTTTTTTTCTCTCTTTTCCTTCTTTTTTCTTCTCCTTCCTCTCCCCAATCTCTCTCTTCCGCTTGCCCTTCCATCCCCCGCTTCACTGTCTCTTTTACCCCCCAGTCTCCTCCCCCACGTTCACCACCTCCTCCTCCTCCTCCTTCCTCTCTTACGTATACAATGTTCCGCGTATTTTTCCTCGCCGCTCACCCCCTCCTCCTTCTCCTCGTCCTTTGGCTCATCCAGAACCCCTTTCACCCCCACTCTCCCCCTTTTGGATCCACTGTAAACAAACGCACGAGCGCAAAAGAGAAGAGTCGAAGAGTTTTCTAACTCGACTATTCTCTTCCTCTTCTTCGCTTCGCTTCTTTCCTATTCTCTCTCTTTTTTTTTCTTCTTCTTTCTTCCCTCTTCTCCTCTGGTCAGCCCGATAACTTTAGAGTTAAGCGGTCGAACATGACCGGCGAACCGATGAGACCACTTGTACATTGGGGGAATAAAATTATCTCGACGAATCGAATGGGGGATGGGTCGATTAGCTGCAGCTTGTTTCGTGGGATTTGGATCCGTGATTAAGTACAGAATTTTCTTTTCTACTATCGTTTTCTTCTATTTTTTTTTTTTCCTCCCCTTAAATTGTTATTACATTCAATCTAATCTAAACATCGATAATCGATTTTGATTTTTAATATATCGTATATTTAATAATTTATTTCTTCTTTCTTTCACAAATGTGAATTCAAATATCATAGAGAGAGATTATTCTAATTTAAAAATTGAATTTCGTTTTTAAAATTGTGCTCGATCGATAAAGATAGAGAGAAGAAATTAGATTGGAAGAAGAAATAAAATAAAATAAAATAAAATAAAAATAATCGTTGAATAAAATTCCTCCCCGTCAAAGTTAGAAAGAAATAGATTGTACATGTAGATGGAATGACCGGATGCACGAGGTAGCCGGTAATATGGGGGACACGTCGAATTCAACGATCGAGAATACGAGCGGTTCTTTAAAATTTGTAGACGAGTTTCTCCGCTCGAGCAGCCAGGATTGACTCTTCTCTCTTCCCGGCTCCGATTCTTAAGGAAACGCGAACGAGCAAAACAAGCGACGAAAAGTTTCCCAACGGTCGGCCATTCTTTCTCCTCCCTCTGCATTTACCCGCGTTAACTTTGCCTCCCGAAGTTGGAGAGGACTGCGCTTAAAATACCGGCAATTCCCCCCTCCTTCCCTCTCCCTCTCTCTCTTTCTTTTTCTTTGGGTTACTCGATCGATCGATCGACCGACGATGTCAAAAGATCAACACTGTTATTTGCGATCTTTTAAATCGTACGTTTTACGCGTAGAAGGAATACTCTTGGAGAGTAGATTTTCATTTTTCTATTCGTTTTGTAAATTCATTTTAAAGGAGTAATCGAAGGTGGAAAAGTAATATTGTCTAATTATCTTATTGTTTCTTTTCGAACAAATTTCTTGTCGCTATTCATTAATAATAATAAAAAAAAAAAAGAACTCGTCACAATTTTTGATTTAAACAAATTTTGGCAATGGAAATAAAAAATGACAGTGTTTCCAAAAGTCGATAAATTGTCGGTTTTTAGAGTTTAGAAGAATGGATCTAGTATATCAATACGTTGTTCAATTTTTGCTTGTTCAATTTTGTTTCGCCGATGGTCAACCCATTGTCCTAGCCCAAGAGAGAAATTATTTTTCGAACAACAACAACAATAACAATCGTTCACGCGCGCCCAAAACCGTACATTGTCTATTTAATTTTTCGCTATAAATTATCGCATTTAATTTTATTCTAAAAAAAAAAAACTTTATAACGAATAATCCTTCGATATTCCTATCTTCTCCTCCCTCCTCCCCGATTTTTTGAAATTAATTTATCGCATAGAAATGGAACACTGACAGCGACCATACTAGTAAAGATATCGAAATCGTATCGTTTCATTTTATCGTATAATTAAAAAAAAAATATCAGTGCAACTATAGAATATTACAAAAAAAAAAAAAAGGAAAAAAGCAAAAAGAAAGAAAAGAAATAAGCATTTAAACGCCCAATTGGATTGTACCCTTTTACACGGGACCGATATCTCTCCCTTAATATCCAATGAACGGTGGATGCGTTTCACCCGAATGATAGTAATACACGCGTTAAACTTGCTTCACTTGCTCTATGTAACCGTTCAATGATTCACAGGCCGGCTTATTCATCTCTTCCGGCTGAATTGAAGCGTCCCCCGTCGATCGATCCTCCGTCCATATAATCATCGCAGCCACCCTCAAGATGGTCAAGAGAGGCGACCCTCCTGCAAGATTAATCCCACCCAGAAACCACTTTACCCGATACTTAATAATACGACGAGCCACGGAGCCTCGTTCCTCGTGGTGAAATTAAAAGGGAAACATTCAAAAGGCAACACGGAGATCGATAAATAACACTGCGCTTTTTCATACTTTCAAGTTTCAAGAGGGATGGACGACGGGTGGGGGAGACAGGTGGGAGGGAGGAGGAGGGTATGTATGGTTTTAGTATCCTAGGCTGTTGCAATTTTTACGAGACAACCGCTTTCGCGTCTTCTCTCGTGGCGAGAAACACGACTGGAAACGTATTAAAGCTATTATCCGTGGAAGATCTATCCTCGACGGGGATGGGAAGGGGGATGGATGAAAATGGGATAAAACTGACATTGACGTAAAACTGAAACGTTTCGGTGTTGCTCTATTGAGAGAAAATAGGTTGGCTAAATTCGAACAATGGGAGGATGGGAAAAAATAATTTTGAAAAATATTTCTTTTCTCTTTTTGCCCTTCTTTTTTTTTTTTTTTTTTTCTTGTTAAAAATTGCAACGAACAATTTTCTAATATAATTGGGGTTGAATCGGGAGTTAATTGATCGATGTAAAAAGAACGATGTATAGAATATATTTAATTGCTTACATTGTTCTGTGAAAAAGAATTTAATCCTAGAGAATTACCAATTTGTAATATTTATTTAAATCTATTTGTAAACGATTAGAATTAGAATTGTTTAAATTTAAATAAAAAGAAATCAGAATTGATTTGATAGCTCTATAGATTATTTAAAAGAAAGCTATTTTTGAAACGCATGAATTAACAAACGATTTAACCCAATCTGAGTATCTGAGAGTTTAAAGGAAAGCTAATATCTCGTATATAATATCATTTCGTTCTACGTCGTACAAAAATATATACTACAAGCTATCCTAGAAAATCTTTGGATATATTCCATTTACAGTTCGTTATATCACATCGTGTATATAATTTCTCCTTTGCAATTGTTAAAATATTCATACAATCTTCGAAGATATATTTACAGAAATATCGGTTGGAAATTTATTCGTCGAATTACGAACAATTTATATTTTCGTCGAAGAGATGACGAAAGTACAAATGTCTCGCTTCACGTCTCCAAATCCATCGACTTCGACGAGTAAACTTAAAATTGGTCGCATCAAGTTGACGAATAATCCACAACCAACAATTCTTTTCTATTTTTCGTTTTAACCTCTCGAATCGACCCTTCAAAACGCTTTCCCTCCAACTTATTAACGTCCCGTGTAACAACGAAGGAAGAACGAAGGAAAAATATTAGAGATACTCGGATAGAGACCGATACGACTTTTGAGTGTAGTAATGGAGACCGCGATCGATAGTTCGTGAAACGATGGAATTTAACTATCTCGAAGCGGATAGAGAGCATGGAGAGAGTGAGAGAGAGAGAGAGAGAATGAGTAAGGGGTGGATGAAGAGCAGGGAGGGGGTAATGCGCCGCTCGAGCCGCGTCTTCGAACGTATCGTGCTCCGGAAAATGGATTTTTACGGGGGGAGAAATGTGGCACGTATCTGGGAAAGGATTGCCGTGGTAGTCGCGTAAAAAAAAGATTTCCAGAGAGAGAGAGAGAGAGACCTGTCGAGTATACCTGTTCGAAGATAGAACGATAATCTGCAACGAAACTTTCCGCGGCATTTCTTGTTTTTCCACGATCCCCCTCCCCTCCCGTTTGTATCCATATCTCGCATTAGAGAGAATCGAGGCGTCCAAGTTCGCGACTGCGAATAAAGATGGCGCGTGTTTGCAAGGAAGGAAGTTGGAATTTGTTTCGCGCTTTCCGTTTCGAGATCCGGCATTTCGGGATTCTGAAGTATTCGCGATGCGAATAGGTTGGGCTATGATAATTTCGTTCAACAACGTTTGTATCGGTTCAAATAATTGTCTATTAATCCCATTTGCTCGTATTTATTAAAAGATGGATGAAAAAATTTATGAAAATTCTGCCTATCATTATTGGTTTAATTAATCTGAAAAAGAAGTTTCTCTTTAATATCATTAAATTATCAATTAAGCCTAAGATAATGTAATTCGTTTCGTTCAAATTATCGTGTTTTTATATACGTCTCCCGTTTAAAAAAGAATCCGACTTAAAATATGTATACTTTTTCAGAAGAAAATCATAACGAACAAAACGAACGAAAACGAAAAGAAAAAAAAAATAAGAAAACAACAATGAACGTAACAATATGAAAAAGAAGGAAGGAAGAAAGGAAGGAAGAAAGAAAGAAAGAGAGAAAGAAAACGAAAAAATTTCAAATCCAGATCTTCTTCGATCTCGATAGACTTTAATCGCGAGCTCGGTGTGCAAACTAAAAATTCACCTTCCACTTTTCAACACATCCTCTCCCCTCTTTCCCCGCCACGAGAAACCTGATGTTCCCTTTTTCTCTTCTGTTTCGTTTCCTCTTTTTTCCTCCCTCTCTTTCTCTCACTCGCTCGCTCCCTCTTTGTTTCTGTTTTCCTCTTTCCTTTTCCCACTTTCTCATATTCCTCTCCGCCGAGCAACGACGACCAGCAAAAACGTATTAAAGCGTTTTTCCAGTGGACGAGAAAAGCACAGAGAGAGAGAGAGAGAGAGAGAGAGAGAGAGAGAGAGAGAGAGAGAGAGAGAGAGAGAGAGAGAGAGTGGGCGGGTGGATGGAGAGGGGTTGAACACGGTTGAACAGAGACGCTGAAACAGAGGAAGAAAGAGGCAGACCGTTGACGGGAAACGGGAACCTGGGAAGTTGGCTCCGGGAAAAATGGTCGTAGGACAGCAGGAGAAAATAAAGGGGAAAACGGTTCGTATGAAAATGTAATTAGGGGAAGCGTGGAAGCTCGGCTCATTGCGGCCTCGACCCTTTTACTTCGCCACCTTCTCTTTCACTCGTATCCTCCTACACCCCCTCTGGAGAGAGGGAGGGAAAAGCTCCTACCCTCTTCCCTCTATATCTCTCTATCTGGCTCCTACTACGTTCCACGGGATTTCTCCTGTTGCCACCGACATAATTTGTTAACCGTGACTCGTCCAACGATCGCGAAATCCTCTACCGGGTCGCTGGTATATTTTTAATCGATGCTCTCTCTCTCTCTCTCTCTCTCTCTCTCTCTCTCTCTCTCTCTCTCTCTCTCTTTCGTGCGTAATGGATATCTCTTTTATTGCCAGGGAATTAGAATCTTTTTTTTTTTCTTTTCAATTGATATTTAATTCTAGTCCTTTGTGGATATTCTTTGCGACGATTCGTTTAAAGGGAATATTTCCACGTTCTTTTCTTTTCTTTTTCTTCTCTCTCTTTTTTTTTTTGATTTCTTTTTTTTCTTTTTTTTTTTTTAAATGAAGGAAAAATTTTTCAATGGATAAACGGGGAATAGACGTGTGGAATTGAATTGGATATAAAAGGAGAGTTGTATCGAAGTTAAATTTAATTTTTGTCGCGATAATGCGTTAATATCTACAGGTTTTGTGCAATAATTAAAATACGGAATAATGATTTTATTATAACGGTTATAGAAGGTATGCTTCAATGCTACGTAATGATATTAAAATGTAAGTAGGAAAATGTGAGAGGAAAAACTGCTTCGTGATATTTCCTTTCTCGTGATAATCCTTGTTAAACACAGATAAAATTAATTACCCGAATTGGAAGGAAAAATCAGACTATTAAAACACTGACGTTTAATATTATTATACACGTGTATGTCAATTCAGAAACAAGTTTCCTAACAGTAGTGAATGTTACAATTATAAAATCTACGTCATTTATTAATTTCGCAAAACTGACTTTTCCTCCCCGCTAATTTACACTATTTAATTCACGTTAATCGCTATATAAAATCTCGCTTGCCAATTTCTACATCGTTTAAATCTAAATCCCCTTTATTCGAATTAAACAACTGAATAACTATTTTGCAATAATTCATTTTATTTAAGATTATACCTTCCCTCCCTGTTATTATAGCAACACGTATAACAATACTAATTTTTCTTTCAACATTTTAAAATGATCAAATAAACTTTTCACCATAAAATATAATAGTACATTTCTTTTAAAGTGAAAGAAGACACGATCTGCATTCGAGAATTCTTAAACAAAAATCATATGTTTTTTTCCAAAACACTTCGAGATACATAATTTCTTTCGAAGTGAAAGAAGACACGATCTGTATTCGAGAATTCTTAAACAAAAATCATATGTTTTTTTCCAAAATCTATCTTATCTGAGATTCAACACCGCACAAAATCTCATTATCTTCATCGTAGAAAGGATTTGGAAAATATTTTCAAATATACCATTTACGATACATTATCCCTTGGATCATATGTTTTTTTCCAAAATCTATCTTATCTGAGATTCAACACCGAGTGCACAAAATTTCATTATCTTCATCGTAGAAAATAGATTTGGAAAATATTTTCAAATATACCATTTACGATACCATCATCCCTTGGATCGTTGATGAAACGAATCAAACTAGAAAACATCTCTGCATCCCTTTAATCCTCGCATCTAATCATAAACGAGTCGTCGCAAAAACTGGGCAAATTTCTTCCTTCTCCTCCTCTGGTGGTCGGATTATCGGCCACGTTGCCCCCTCCCCCGGCTTGTTATTCCATTTCTTTCAATAACAGAGGCGCTACCGGTCGCAATTTGCATTTCATTACGCGTCCAAGCCGGCAACTTTTATCATCGGTTCACTTTGGGGCCGACTGCGTTTCACCTGCCCCGTCCCGGGAATTATTATTCGCGGCATCGGGGGTGTTTCAGAGTTAGTTTCCATCCCTCTCCTCCCCTCTTCCGTCTCTACGCTTTACACGTGTAACGCAGAAAGGGTGGAAAAACTGGAGGAACGGGGCGAGAGGAGGCGGAGGAGGAGGAGGAAAAGGTTTCGGGTGGAAAGTGTCTTCGCAATTTAACTTTTACGACGCGCCCTGTCATTTCTATCCGAGCTTCTGCAACGGAATGCAACCAACCCCTCTTCGTCTCGGCCATCTCTCTCTCTCTCTATCTCTCTTCCTTTCTTCTTTTTCTTTCTTTCTATCCCCTAGTTTTATCTATCACACCTGGTATCGAACTCGTGTCTTCGAGTAACTTACAATTGTCGAACATTCAAAACTTTTTTGACAGGATTATATATGCCATGCACGATCGAGCATATTTAATCATCCCCTTGATTTAACATATTGATTTCCATCGTTGTAAAGTATTTAGGTGGAAATGTATCTGAATATAAAGGTAATGGCAACAGCTAGTTCACAATGTGTTTCACGAGAGATAAGATATTTCGCAATAAGAAACGAATAAACGATGGTTGTATCGAGAAGATCGACAAAACATTTTTCAGGTTGTCTACGATTATTTATCGTATCGATGGTGAATACTTTGACGTTATTCGATTATGCGTTTTTGTTAGAATATGGGGATTCGATTATCGATCGGTTGCGACACCGTCAAACGAATACCGAGAAGCGATTTGCATTTGGGACACGATAAGGTGAGGATAAGCTTCTTCTTTCCTTTCTTCGTTTTCCGAATTCGATGATATTGGATATTGACGTTGATTTTAAATATTTTTCGTTTCGAAAATAGAAAAGGAAAAGGAAAGGAAGAAGCGAAGAAATCGATCACGTTTGATTTAGAATTTCGAACGGGCAGTAATGGTTTAGCAGTCTTTTCCGCGCAACGAAAATTTACGAACTCCTTCGACCATACTTCTGCCCCGGGGGATTCCATTTGTTTCGAAAGCTTTGGCGCGCGAGCACGTGCCGCCTACGCTCAATTAGAACACGCATTAAAGCGCCGCGAATTCCAACGATTAACCGTAGAGAATAAATAGCCCTTCCTTTTTTCCTTATTGCCGCTTCTTTTTTTTTTTTTCTTTGTAACTCTTATAAGGCAATTAGAAGGATTCAAATAATCGCGAACGATTGTTTTTTCACGATTCAATTTTTGTATTTCGAAATATAAATATCGAAAATTTGAAAAAAAAAAAAAAAGAAAAATGTACGCGTGTTCAGATTGATTAAACGTTATTTCCGTGTGTAATTCCATAATAATTTGTAAAAATTTCATGATAACGCGGAAAGTTTGGAGTGGGACACGTTATTCTTTAATTAAACGTTAATTTTTTACGTTATTACAAATATTTTTAGTAAATTAAAAAATAGTTATATATTTGAAGAAGATGGGAAAAATTCTCGTCGAATCGGGAAAAATTGTTCATTAACAATACACGAATTATTGGTTATTTGAATTTAATAAGGTCAGAACAATCAAGATATGGGGCGATTAATGAAAATAAACGAATATTTATTCTGATCATTTTCAAAAATTTAGTTTCATTTCAATTGTTATAAATCGAAAAATACGATAAAATTCTACGAAGGAACAATTAACAATTCGAGCTGAGACTGATATCAATATTTAATTAAAACGAAATTTCACCGATCCGAAACAGTGGATCGCGGAACTCTCGAACAACGAACGATCTTTCCTCAAGGCACGCTAATCAAAACATCGTTAGACCTTTCATTAAAAGCCGCGATCAGGCCAGCTTTCGTTACGGATGGGTTGGTGGTGGGGAACATTATTCACAATTATCCTTTCGGAGCGGCAACAACGGCGTCGAGGAACAAGGAATACCACCACCACCATCATCACCACCACGACGATGAAGGTTCGATCCCCCCGGTTTTCAAACGATTCCGTCACAAAGCATCGCCTAGCAGAGAAAGAGAGACGACTCACCCCCGACCCACCCCCGCAGTCGCCGTTCGCCGCCCTTTAAACAGCCCTTTGCTAGCGAGACCAAGTATCAGCACGGCGCGCGTCATAAAGAGCGAAAGAAGCATTCTCCAAAGGTGCGACACGCCGTGGTGCCGTGTGTACAGCTGCATGAAGAAGTGCATGGGAAAGGCGTGGGCAAGGAAGGCAACGCGCTGGAGCGAGCACGAGAATCAACGAGAGAATATAGACGAGACTCGCGTGTGTGTGTGTGTGTGTGTGTGTGTGTGTGTCGAAATGTGGATGGGGGACGGAGAGGAAAGGTAAGGATGACTGAAGCGCGTGGAACGGAGACGGCGAGGCACGACGCGGTAAAGAAGAGCGGGCACGGTGGGAGAAAAGGGATGGAAAAATAGAGGAGGAGGAAGGAAAAAAAGGGATGGGGGGAGAAGGAAGAAGAGAGAGAGAGAGAGAGAGAGACAGTGGCAAAGAGCGGAATGCAGTAAGAGGGGGGGGGGGGAGGAAGATAGATAGATAGAGAGAGAGAGAAAAAGGGTGGTTTGGTAGGGTGAGCTGACAGGAGGCGTTAGCTTGGGATACGCGGACCCGTCATACAATAAATACGATATTTGCACCCCACCCACCACGATGGAATAGAAGAGCGAGGTGGCGGCTTGGTGCAGCCAGGCTTTGGCTCCGGCACCAGAGGACCAGGGCGGCTGTGGTGGTTCGGGGTGGCAAAGCGGGAGGGAGAGGGGGGTTCTAGACTGGGGGTTTAGGCGGGAGGGAGCAGGGTAGGTTTAGAGGATGCGGGTGGGTGGCGAAACGTTGGTCGGTCGAAGGGACGAGGAGGTGGCGCGGAGGGCGGGTGGGCGGTCTGTACGATGGTATAGATTTTTATGTCTGCGAGAAATACAAAATGATGGATATAAACCTTCCTCGCCTCGCCGCTATCCTCCTCCTCCTCCTCCTCCTCCTCTTCTGCCACTCTTCCTCCTCTCTTGGTTCTGTTACTCTCTCTCTTCTTCGCAACCGCGTTTTCGCGTATCTCACCTTCTCCCTTCCTCCAACGCTTTCACCATCGTATCACCCTCCTCCTCTCACGAATAGGACGTACACAGTTTACCCGGTGCACAGCGACGTTGATCTCCGCGAGAGCACGCCGCGCTCTGTGTGCGCGCCCTGTGTACAGGGTGTGCCGTTTCCAAGACCAATCGTCCCGGAAATCGTGAAAATCGTTTAATCGTTTAGATCGTTTAGAGTTTAAGGAAACGGTGGGGATAACGATGGTGATATAAGATATCCTTCTTCTATTCATCGTAGCTATTCTTTTCACAGATATCCGAGGCCGAGGTATCATAGTTATTATATAATATTTCGTAAAAACGTAGAAAAACGTGCGTTAAAATAAATTTCGATATTATTCGATTTAAAAAANAAAAAAAAAAAAAAAAAAAAAAAAA